>NC_089822.1:256661821-257015547 GCF_035046505.1 Tiliqua scincoides
GGTGGAAATGAAAAGGGCTTTTGAGGAGCAATGATTTCACTAGTGACCTCATTGTTAATTATTGTGTTGAGAGATTTGTTCCTGAGAGAATTTGTTCCTGGAGAACTCGTGCAAGGAAAGCGCCCTACAGGTAGACCACAGCTGCGATACAAGGACATCTGCAAGAGGGATCTGAAGGCCTTAGGGATGGACCTCAACAAGTGGGAAACCCTGGCCTCTGAGCGGCCCGCTTGGAGGCAGGCTGTGCAGCATGGCCTTTCCCAGTTTGAAAAGACACTTTGCCAACAGTCTGAGGCTAAGAGGCAAAGAAGGAAGGCCCATAGCCAGGGAGACAGACCAGGGACAGACTGCACTTGCTCCCGGTGTGGAAGGGATTGTCACTCCCGGATTGGCCTTTTCAGCCACACTAGACGCTGTGCCAGAACCACCTTTCAGAGCGCGATACCATAGTCTTTCGAGACTGAAGGTTGCCAATATAATATAAAAAATTAGATTTGTTAGCAGCTTCTTGTATCATTGCTTATCATTTCAACTTGATTTATGTTTTAGCTAGGTTTTATTATATTAATTGTACCCTCTTTGAGCATTGGAAAAGTGATTTTTAAAATGCCTGCCTCCCTCCCTCCCTCCCTCCCTCCACTACTGCAGGGTTTACAAATGGGGAGGCTGGAGGCAGACCACCTTAAGTGCACACCAGGCAGGCAAATGCTGCCCCAGTAGACAACAAGAGCTGCTCTAATAATATACCTGCTGTTTATATTCCTTGGGCTTTTGGTTCCCACACAAAAGAAAAATCACATGCAGAAATACACTTTAAGATGTTACAAAGTTCTTTGTCCCACCTACAGCTGCCTATCCAGAAGCCGTCCTTTTCCTTCTCCTGCAAACATTCCCTCCAGAGGCTTCTTTCCAAAGGGACCACCTTCTCCAAGCCCCCTCCCCAACAGGACCAGGCCCCTCCATGCAGTGAAAACTCACAATGAAGGTTCCCAGTTGTAAGTACTGGTAGGGTTCTTACCCTGTACTCCTCGGCTGTGGTCTCAGCAAGTACCACATGGTGCTCCTTGTGGCTCTCAGATCCCTCACCCACACTGCAGATGAGGGCTTCATCATCCTTGCAGAAGAACTTCAGGGGCTTCTGGTGGCTCTCGCAGACCCCCCATGCCACTGACTCCTTCATCACTTCATTATTCAGCTGCCTGACAATGTCAGCTATATTTACCAGCTGTTTGTTTGGCCTCAGTATATTGCACTGAACCGATTCTTGGCACTGCACGCAAAGCGATGTGGGTGGCTCCCCCCAGCAGTCAAAGATGCAGCCTTTGCAGAAAGTGTGTCCACACTCCAACATCACAGGGTCTGTGAAGAAATCCAAGCAAAGGGAGCATGTTGTTTCCTGCAAGAGCCTCTTCCTAATCAAATCAGCATCCATGGCTCAAGTTCACACACAAGCCAGCAAGGAGATCAGCTTGGATTTTCCCTGCTCTGAGGAATGGAGAAATAACTGTTCCTCCTAGAAGAGCTGAAAACAATGAAAAGGAATAGTCAGAGTCTGCTACAAGCTACACAGCTAAACTTCATTTACAGAGAATAAGAAGGACCAAGGCCCCATACATTATGGCAATCCACTCACTACTGTTTTTATAAGGTGTAGTGGGTGGAAACTGGAGGAAGTCAGGTGATGGGGACTGTGGGTTTAATTGAGTGCCTGCCTTCCTTCCCCCTCATTTAAGCACCAAGGAGCCCTGTTAATCTGTTATAGCAAAAAATGGTTCTTGTTCCTCCCCCCACCGTCTGTGCACACAGAGGCACATTAGGCTTCATTCTGATCTCACACAGCCTTTTTCTTACAGGTCTAAATTGGACAACCAGGACCACCTGGTGTCAACAGAGAACCATGGTCTTGACCCAAACCCAGCTGGGACTAGTCCACTTTTGCTCACCTAACTTGGGAGTGGGAAATTTGAATGTCAGTAAACTTAAAACCAGTCTATTTGGGTAGGGGGGTAAGTTCTGTAGTATAGGATAAGATAGCTGCCCACTCAGGGAAGTCTTCCTTAGGCTCCTTTTTCAGTTTGCCTCTTGATCTCAAGCACAAAATTTGATTCTCTGGTTTTTCAATCCCCAATAAATTTTTTTCCCATTGATTTGAATACAATCAGCTTGTCTGGTGCAGAGCAGTTGGCCTCCTGCCTCTGATGCCTCGTTCAGCCTTGCACACTACCCAAAAAAGGCTGGAGTACATTTGATGGTACAGGATGCATGGGCAAGATGTGAAGCAAGAAGGTGACACTAAGGAAATAATTACCTGCACTAGGTAGCTATGCAAGTTAGGGCACAATCCTAATCAGGTCTACTCAAAAGTAAGTCCTATTGTGTTCAATGGGGGTTACTCTCAGGCAAGTGTGGCTAGGATTGCAGCCTTAGTTGTATACACTAGCCACTAACTGACTTTGAGATGAGGTCCTAAATGGTTAATTCTCTTTTCTATTAGAAGAGAAAAATAAGGGCCAATGGACATGTAAAATCATCATCTCTGGGGATTGTTTTGCACATGGACTATTGTGTCTAGGGTCAGAATGACCCAGTGAAATATTGTTTGCAGATATAGCCCTGAATCACATCTACATGAAAGGTCCATAGGGTCCTATAGGAGGCACAATCCTAACCAGGTCTACTCAGAAGTAAGACCTATTTTGCTCAATGGGGCTTACTCTTAGGAAAGTGTGGTTAGGATTGCAGTCTAATGGTGAACCAAGATGCATGTATTTGCCAAAAGCCTGTATAATAGGCTAAATAAGGACATGGAAACAACATAGGATGGCACATGGGTAACTTGTTGATGCTAGTCCAAGGGTGTCAAACTCGTTTCATACCAAGAGCCAAACTGCATTCACGATGCCTGCTGAGGGCCAGAAGTGATGTCATTTGGCAGGAAGTGATGTCATTATTCAAGATATAGGAGAGCCAATTTTCATGTGGGCTGCCCTTACAGGAGTATCTCAGCACTGCTCAGCCACTGAGAGCCGGATAAAAAGCTTCTGCAGGCCACATCCAGCCCCTGGGCCTTATGTTTGACACCCCTGTGCTAGTCTATAAAAATGTTTGGTTTGGGGTGTGGTTTTGGATGACAAAACTTGTACTTTGTACCCAGAATCTGTGAAAAATTGGCTCGTAATTGGATTATAATTGTAAGAATAAAACCTTAGAAAAACCTTCCTGAGTCTTGACTGTGCAGTGCGATCAGTATGAACCCTAATTTCTGTCCATCAGCAGTGTAGCAGGAATGGGAACTTGAGTTAAATTACTTGAGTCAGAGACACAAAAACAGGCATTTTTAACTGACTCATGCGAACTCAGGTCACACATGTCAAAGACGCATGTCAGCTTTCCCCCTGAATGAATAGTACAGCTGGGTATCTGTGCAAGCCACTGGCCAAATCCATGATCACGCATAATTTATTTATTTAGAGAGATTTATATTCTGCCTTTCCCGTGCCGAAGCAAATGCCCAAGGTTGCTTACAAAGCTCCACAGGAAAGTATAAACAAGTTTTTACGATAACTGTTCTACGGACAGAACATAGAGGCCTTCTCTTTCAGATGGAATCCTTCACAGATGGTGGCATCTGGGTACGCCTTCCAAACTTTTAGGAGAAGCAGCTTCAGGTCAGCCAAGCTGTAAACAGCGACTCTTCCTGGCTCTGTTGTCTCACAACAGCTTTATCAACTTTCAGTCTCCCAACCAGAGGACCACTCCTGCTTAGCATTTTTCAGCCAGCCTTCTACTCAGCCACCAGACTACATGGGCTGCCACATTCACTGGAGGCTGGTGGAGTGCACCCCTCCCCACATTTCAAGTCTGGGTTCTGCAGCAGGAGTTCGGTCAGGGGGCTTCTCAAAAGAAAAAGGCAGCAACAGGGAGGGAATGAAGTAAAGAATTGCACATTCCACCTGCTCTGGTTTTACAGGAACACTTTGGTGCATGGGAAAGAAAATCCCCACAACCACTGCCACCTCAAACATGTACTGTCTGTGTTGCTGCCATTTCACCCAATCACCAACCCTAAGGTTTTGAGGGTCACTGATGATCCTGGCCCCTGTGGCCCCAGGGCCAGGGCTGCAGAGTGCCACACACACACACACCTCGCCAAATGCTGCCGCCCCCACCCCCCACCCCCATTGTCCAGGGTCCTTCAGAGGCCTCCAGAAGGCTGAAAATAGCCACGTCCAGCTTTTGGCCATAAACCGGAAGTGGCTATTTTTGACCTTCTGGATGCCTCCAAAGGGCTTTGGAGAGCCTTTAACACAGCATCCGGTTTGCAGTGGAAGTGGAAGGAAGATGGCGCCACACACTGAGGGGAGGCGCCCTGGGGCATTTGCCCCCCTTGCTTCCCCCCAGGAACGCTACAGGGTGGTTCTCTTTCCTCAAATTACTCTGGCCTCATGGGTTGTGTTGACCACAGACATCTTGGGTTTCTGTTAGCCTCCATTAAGCATGTCTCTGCTAGTCATATCTTATCCCAGCAGATTTAGTAGACCTGAAGGTGCACCATGACATTTTTAAAGAGTAGATCCCCTCCGGGGAAAGCCACTTTTGGTAAAGAAGGAAACTCATCAATCCAGTAGTGAAAAATGAGGACAAAGATCTTTGGAGGAGGAATGGTTTCCCTAGTAACCCCCATATTATTATGGATAGATTTTATTGCTCTGTGAAGCTTTTATAGTTTTATTCTTGCTGTATTCCAGCAGCGCTCAAAGTTATGACCAGGGCACACAGGAAATGCGGTCCCCATCCAGACCATATTCGAGTATTCTTGGGCAACACACAAAGTCCTCCTCATGCGGATGACTGGGACTCTCTGGGCAGTTGTGTCATCAGCCTGGTGTCCCAGAATGCCATGCAACAGGAAGGTCAAGCGCAGGCAGCTGCCCAGAGCATCCCTGTCCCCCAAGCGAGGGGAACTTCAGGCAGCTCCCGAACCAAAAGGTCCGCTGACCAGGCAGATGGATCTGCACGAATACCAGGTCAAGACCCCAGGCCGCAGCTTGAGTGACTCTGCTGTATTCAATTGTTTACCTCCTCTTGGTATCGTTAATCATTTTTATTTATTATTAGTACATCTTTACCTCTCTTTTATATTATTTGTATATTGCCTGATACTTCAGAAAAGTGGTTTTAAGTTTTTCAATCAATCAAAAGAACCCAGCCCTGGACACACTACTGCAGGGTTTGGAAAGTGGAGGGTCTGGAGGTGCACCACTCTCAGAAGAGCAAGCCAGCAGGCACACCAGCACTTGCACCCCCAATATGCATGGGGGGTGGTGGTTTAATATATTTGCCCTGGGAAGTCCTAGGGCTTGTTCTTTCCATAAACAAAGAAAATCACATGCAGAAGTGAGCTCATTAGTCTTTCAACACAGCCATTTTCAACCTCTGTGCCATGGCACACTGGTGTGCTGAGACTGGTCTGCAGAAGCTTGGGGGATCATCATATATTAGTAGAGTAGATGCGAGCCCCCCCCCCCCCACCAGCAGCATGGTGTGCCTTGTTAATTGTCAAAAAAGCAATGGTGTGCCATGACAATTTTAGTGCCTGGTCATTGGGGGACTTCAATTATCCTCATAATGACTGGGTCAATTTGTGTTCTGGTCACGATAAGGAAACCGGATTTCTTGACGTGCTAAATGACTGTGGCTTAGATCAGCTAGTCACGGAGCCCACCAGAGGACAGGTGACTCTGGATTTAATATTGAGCGGTACGCAGGACCTGGTTAGAGATGTAAACGTTACTGAGCCATTGGGGAACAGTGATCATGCTGCGATCCGTTTTGACGTGCACGTTGGGGGAAGAATACCAGGCAAATCTCTAACGAAAACCCTTGACTTGCGACGGGCGGACTTCCCTCAAATGAGGAGGCTGGTTAGAAGGAGGTTGAAAGGGAGGGTAAAAAGAGTCCAATCTCTCCAGAGTGCATGGAGGCTGTTTAAAACAACAGTAATAGAGGCTCAGCAGAGGTGTATACCGCAAAGAAAGAAGGGTTCCACTAAATCCAGGAGGGTGCCCGCATGGCTAACCAGCCAAGTTAGAGAGGCTGTGAAGGGCAAAGAAGCTTCCTTCCGTAAATGGAAGTCTTGCCCTAATGAGGAGAATAAAAAGGAACATAAACTGTGGCAAAAGAAATGTAAGAAGGTGATATGGGAGGCCAAGAGAGACTATGAGGAACGCATGGCCGGCAACATTAAGGGGAATAATAAAAGCTTCTTCAAATATGTTAGAAGCAGGAAACCCGCCAGAGAAGCGGTTGGCCCTCTGGATGGTGAGGGAGGGAAAGGGGAGATAAAAGGAGACTTAGAGATGGCAGAGAAATTAAATGAGTTCTTTGCATCTGTCTTCACGGCAGAAGACCTTGGGCAGATACCGCTGCCCGAACGGCCCCTCCTAACCGAGGAGTTAAGTCAGATAGAGGTTAAAAGAGAAGATGTTTCAGACCTCATTGATAAATTAAAGATCAATAAGTCACCGGGCCCTGATGGCATCCACCCAAGGGTTATTAAGGAATTGAAGAATGAAGTTGCAGATCTCTTGACTAAGGTATGCAACTTGTCCCTCAAAACGGCCACGGTGCCAGAAGATTGGAGGATAGCAAATGTCACGCCTATCTTTAAAAAGGGAAAGAGGGGGGACCCGGGAAACTATAGGCCGGTCAGCCTAACATCCATACCGGGTAAGATGGTGGAATGCCTCATCAAAGATAGGATCTCAAAACACATAGACGAACAGGCCTTGCTGAGGGAGAGTCAGCATGGCTTCTGTAAGGGTAAGTCTTGCCTCACGAACCTTATAGAATTCTTTGAAAAGGTCAACAGGCATGTAGATGCGGGAGAACCTGTGGATATTATATATCTGGACTTTCAGAAGGTGTTTGACACGGTCCCTCACCAAAGGCTACTGAAAAAACTCCACAGTCAGGGAATTAGAGGACAGGTCCTCTCGTGGATTGAGAACTGGTTGGAGGCCAGGAAGCAGAGAGTGGGTGTCAATGGGCAATTTTCACAATGGAGAGAGGTGAAAAGCGGTGTGCCCCAAGGATCTGTCCTGGGACCAGTGCTTTTCAACCTCTTCATAAATGACCTGGAGACAGGGTTGAGCAGTGAAGTGGCTAAGTTTGCAGACGACACCAAACTTTTCCGTGTGGTAAAGACCAGAAGTGATTGTGAGGAGCTCCAGAAGGATCTCTCCAGACTGGCAGAATGGGCAGCAAAATGGCAGATGCACTTCAATGTCAGTAAGTGTAAAGTCATGCACATTGGGGCAAAAAATCAAAACTTTAGATATAGGCTGATGGGTTCTGAGCTGTCTGTGACAGATCAGGAGAGAGATCTTGAGGTGGTGGTGAACAGGTCGATGAAAGTGTCGACCCAATGTGCGGCGGCAGTAAAGAAGGCCAATTCTATGCTTGGGATCATTAGGAAGGGTATTGAGAACAAAACAGCTAGTATTATAATGCCGTTGTACAAATTGATGGTAAGGCCACACCTGGAGTACTGTGTCCAGTTCTGGTCGCCGCATCTCAAAAAAGACATAGTGGAAATGGAAAAGGTGCAAAAGAGAGCGACTAAGATGATTACGGGGCTAGGGCACCTTCCTTATGAGGAAAGGCTACGGCGTTTGGGCCTCTTCAGCCTAAAAAAGAGACACTTGAGGGGGGACATGATTGAGACATACAAAATTATGCAGGGAATGGACAGAGTGGATAGGGAGATGCTCTTTACACTCTCACATAATACCAGAACCAGGGGACATCCACTAAAATTGAGTGTTGGGCGGGTTAGGACAGACAAAAGAAAATATTTCTTTACTCAGCGTGTGGTCGGTCTGTGGAACTCCTTGCCACAGGATGTGGTGCTGGCGTCTAGCCTAGACGCCTTTAAAAGGGGATTGGACAAGTTTCTGGAGGAAAAATCCATTATGGTGTACAAGCCATGATGTGTATGCGCAACCTCCTGATTTTAGAAATGGGTTAAGTCAGAATGCCAGATGTAGGGGAGGGCACCAGGATGAGGTCTCTTGTTATCTGGTGTGCTCCCTGGGGCATTTGGTGGGCCGCTGTGAGATACAGGAAGCTGGACTAGATGGGCCTCTGGCCCGATCCAGTGGGGCTGTTCTTATGTTCTTATGTCAGTGTGCCGTGAGATGAAAAAAATTGAAAATGGCTGCTTTAACATGTTACAAGAATCTTTGCTCCCCCACAGCAGACTGACACAACTGCCTCTCCAAAAGCTGCCCTACAGCAGCCTCCAGGTGCCTACAGAAAGGAACCCTTTTCCTGCCCCTGCAAATGTTTCTGCCAGAGGCTTCCTTTCAAAGGGACCTCCTTTGTCATAGAACCAGCCAGTCATAGAAACAAAGAGGTGGAAGGGACCTACAAGGTCATCATGTCCAACCCCCTGCGTATAGTAGGAAATCCTCCTGGAGCATCCCTAGCAGGTGCTCTATCAAGCCTCTCTGTGAAAATCTCCAGAGAGGAAGAATCCACCACCTCCCATTGCAACCTGTTTGACTGCCAAACCACCCTTACCATCAGGAATTTCTTCCTGATTTCCAGGTGGAATCTCTTTCCTTAGAGTTTATACCCATTGGATCTAGTTCGACTTTCAGAGGCAGTTGAGGGTAGAACTAGGTACAACAGGTACAACCTGCAAGACAAGATATTCTGGCTCCCTCCCCAAGAGGGTCAGGCTCCTTTCGTCTCCACACAGTGAAAACTTGTGGTGCAGGTCCTGGGGAGACCTTTACCTTGTACTTCTCAGCAGGAAACACATGATGCTCTCTGTCCCTTTTGGATCTCTCACACATCACACTGATGGAGGCTTCACCAACCATGCAGAAGAACTTCAGGGGCTCCTGGTGCTTCATTTCCCACCCTCTTGCTTCCTACTTTGGAAGATCGCTTGACTATCTCCACCATATTGGCCAGCTGACTGTTTGGCCTCAAGGACCAGACTGCTTGATGGTTTCTCAGCCCTGTGGGCATGATGCTGTGGACATGGGTGGCTTCTCTCAGCACTTGAGAATGCAGGCTTGCAGATACTGTGCCCGCACTCCAAGGTGAATGGATCTGTGAAGACGTCCAGGCAAAGGGGCAAGTTGTTTCATCCCTTTCCTTTGGACTGAGAAGCTATGACTCAAAGGAAAACACCACCAGGCAACAAAATAACTTCTTCACTGAGCAGAGGACTGGAGAAATTATCAGACATGCCTCTTCCCAGAATAACAGGAAAGGATTGTATTTTAGTCATGGAGCAAGAAGGGGATGGCCTTGGCGTTCCAATCATCTTATAGAGCAGGATGTAGCACTGAAAAGAAAGATGCTTGTGACAAAAATGAACCACTGGGTCACCACAAGTTTTGTGGGCTGGAGTTCAGTTCATCAGTTGCATAAGGCTATCCTCACTCATCAAGTAGATATTGCCCAAGCAGGGGGGAAGAAACAGGAAGAGAAAACAATGAGAAAACTCATGGGCTTAAAAGCAGGGGTGTCTAAATTTTTTGGCCAAAGGGCTGCAACAAATATCCAGTACAGTGTCGAGGGTCGGGAAAAAAAATAAAATTTAAATAAATAGAGATGGAACTTAGATGAATGAATTAATGAATGGGCTCAAACATCCAGGATTTTGCCAAGCACCAACACAGCCCAAGAAATAAAGCACACACTTAAATGCACCCCCATTCCCCCACCCCACAAGCAAAACTCTGGCTGTGTTTAGTCATCTGGGCCAGAGGCTCTCAGGGGATGAGAGGCTGGCCGCGGGCTGCACCTGGCTCCCTGGCTGTGGTTTGGAGACCCTTGGGCTAAAGGAGAGACACAAAATGCAAGATGTGCAGCTTGTGAGCTGTTTATCTTGTCTAAGTTTTCCAGTGTTCACCTCTTGCTATTCATAGCCGTCTGTTGCCACATGCCACAATGCCATAAGCATTCCTTCATGCCTAGTGGTATAGACCTAGCTACCAACAGAAGACAATCCTTTTTTATGCAGATGAAGGAAGCACCAAGCTTTGAATATTTGTGTAGGGTCCTTTCTTGACAGAAGTTGTATTCAGTCCAGTCAGAGTACAAGGGATGCCACAGTGCTCCAATTAAGGCAAAGTCAGTAGGGATGCAGCCCCCTTATGCTGTGAGAGCCCTCCCCCGCTCATCTTTTTAGAACGAGATTTTTTTCTCTGCCACCTAGCACCAGAGAACAGGATTGACTGAAATTCAGCTTTTACCTGAATTAATCCACTTTTGCTCAGCTGACTTGGGTGTGAGAAATATGAACATCAGTTGAGTTAAAACCAGCCTGTCAGAGCTTGAGGAAACTGGGCTTTGATCTAGCTGATGCACTAGGTTTGAATTGATAAGTGACAATCTGATAGCTGACAAGGAAAATGCACTGAGCCCTATGGACAGTGAAACTGAGCCACACTCTGTTTATTCAAAAGTATGCAAATGTTTCTTTGAGCACTGAAAAGGGCATGGTGAGAGGAATGCAATGCCACCAGAATTGTCCTGATCCAATGAACGCAGGCCCCAAAAAACACTCAAGGTGGAAGTGTGCTTCCCCCTAGCTGACAAATGAATTGAGCCCTATTGGAAAGCAAAACTGAGGTTTGCGTTTACTTGTGAGTAAATGGGAGTTCATGGATGCACACTTTGTACTTGTTTTTCCCCAATGTTTAGATTAGGTGTAGGATTTTAGGCATACTGAGAGGCAGTGTGATGAATTTGGACTAAAGAGGCCTGGCGCCAGAGCTCCAGGGATGCCCATAACACTCAGTGTGTTGCCTTAGCCCAGTCCTTTGCTTCGTCTCCTTGCCATCATTGGAGGCGCTGATCATAAGAACAGCCCCACTGGATCAGGCCATAGGCCCATCTAGTCCAAACTACAACAGCTACCTTCTTCAGTATACTCCCATTCTCCAGCTGGATTGTTTAGGAAAACCTTTACCCTGGGTATTGACATAGAACAAGACTCTGCTATCCATGTTGCCCTTCACAGAAGGCTGCTCTAGAAGGCCCCACACAGGGCTCCTGGCATCCACTTGGAGGAACAGTCTCCCTAGTGAAGGTCACCTCTCTCTTCCCATTCTGAGTTTTGTCAGAAGCAGAAGACTTTTTAGGTATTAAAAAATCTTCTGTGTATAGTCATTAAAAATTGGCACCTCTTACCTGGGCTTACAACGTTCAGAGTTTCACTGCAACTTTTTCTTATGTAAAAATATATTTAGCAGAATCGTCCACTTTTGATATCTCATGAGGCATTTCCCAATCACTTTCAAGCTCTGCAGGAATATATTCAGCCGCGAGAACTGTCTTTCAAGAACAGCTGCCGAAAATGGCAGTAAATTGGATGATTGTACAACTTGTATAGCCCCTTTCCCTTCCACCATGTCCCTTCCATCCTGAAACCAATATTCGTCTTTGACCACTAGTCCCTGAAGACTAGTGGTCAGCTCAACACCTTATACAGCTCAACACCTTATACAGTGTATTCATCAAAAGAATAACTTTATTCAGCAACAAGTAGTAAAAAATTAGTTAGCTGCCCCCACCCATCCAGGTAGTGAAATCTTCTCTAAAGCACAGTGTGTCCATGCATCCCAAAATGAATTATTTCACCCAGTTAACAGTACATTTTTAGTTTCTTATCAACACAATCAAATGGGGATATCCCAGTTAAACAGGCTAATCCCTAGAATTGTCTCATTGAATTTCCTGGTCTTCTCCATTGGAGACTCTTCACTTGCAGAGAGATGCCAGTGGAATTAAAGATATTATCCTAGCACAAAGGAACAGTCCCTACAATCTCCCACAAGTGAGTAGATAGGATTGAAACACGGGGTGTTTCAGTACTCGGTATTCCAATACTCAGTTACGGATCAAGTCTGAGACAGCATTTTGACCACAGACCAAAGAAAGGATAATATGTAAAGGAATGATGAGCAGGTATAGAGCAAATGTGCAGCAAGACTGCTGTGTTGGCATCAAAAAAGGCCACCCGATGCCCCGTATAGTTCAGTAACACCCGAATCTTCGTCGGTTCATTACGCATAAGCAGTACAGGATAGGAAGGGCTGATGAGGGCCCGGTACTCACCGTCCCATTTTCCAATGGCCCAGACTCCTTCCTCAGGCCCTTTATCATGCTGACAAGGAAAAACACAGACACCAACAGCCCATCCATCCTTTCCTCCCACATCTACTTCCCAGTAATGTCTGCCTGACGTAAACCACTTAGAACCCAGCACACCCTGATGGCGAACAAATCTCCAGTTGCTGTGAGGCAGGCTCTGTGGTTTGTCACTCCAGGTCAAACATTTTCCATCTTCAGAGACAAGCAGCCGCGGATGAGCCGACCCTGGATCCAAGGTCACATTTTCTACGGGAGACAAGCAACGAGATCAAATCCTTACCAAGAAGTGGGCTAATGGTACCTCCTCTCTATAAACACGGTTGCACAATTGCTAAACAGAGGGGCATGCTGCCAAGGTCAGGGAGAAACTCAGTGTGTGGTTGGTCTGTGGAACTCCTTGCCACAGGATGTGGTGCTGGCGTCTAGCCTGGACGCCTTTAAAAGGCAATTGGACAAGTTTCTGGAGGAAAAATTCATTACAGGGTACAAGCCTGTGTTGTGTATGCGCAACCTCCTGATTTTAGAAATGGGTTATGTCAGAATGCCAGATGCAAGGGAGGGCTGAGGTCTCTGGTTATCTGGTGTGCTCCCTGGGGCATTTGGTGGGCCGCTGTGAGATAGAGGAAGCTGAACTAGATGGGCCTATGACCTGATCCAGTGGGGCTGTTCTTATGTTCTTAATTCTGATTGAGGAGATACTCAGGGTTCAGTTACTATGCTCTTCTCTTTGGGAAAAGTGGAGAGAAACAGAAGCCAACAGAATTTAAGCTCCTTTGTACCACCTGCAGACCTTCGGCTATGGGGTGGAAGAAGCTCTACGTTTCTGCTGCTTCTCAGTGTTCTAGGTTGCAATGAAGAGTCACATGGGCATGCCCTCCATATGCTGCAGCTGGAAAGACCATAAACATGGCTTCTTCCTTTGCATCTTGACTGCACAGTAAATATTGATGCCCAGCTTTAAAGCTGCCTTGGTATTTCAAGAGCTCCACATTCCTCCCCCCCCCCCCCGATGATTTCTCCTTAACATAAGTATAGTCTTTCCATGCCCAATCTCGTCTGATCTCGGAAGCTAAGCAGGGTCAGACCTGGTTAGTACTTGGATGGGAGACCGCCTGGGAATACCAGGTGCTGTAGGCTTATGCCATAGTCTTTCGAGACTGAAGGTTGCCAACCAAGTATAGAATAAGAACACAGAAGCTAGATCAAGATTGACCAAAATCACCTAGATCCGTGGTTCTCACACATTTAGCGCCGGGACCCACTGGGACAGAATGAGAATCTGTCGGGACCCACCAGAAGTGATGTCATGACCGGAAGTGACATCATCAAGCAGGAAAATTTTTAACTCTCCTAGGCTGCAATCCTACCCACACTTACCCAGGAGTAAGTTTCCTTTACTATCATTGTCAAAAGAATATACATAGTAGTCTGTTAAAAGTACAGGTCTATAACATTTCCCCAAATGCAATCACATATGATAGCATCAAGTCTAATACATTAAAAATAAAATATTGAAATGAACGGGGACCCACCTGAAATTGCCTAGCGACTCAGTGGGTCCCAACCCACAGTTTGAGAAACACTGACCTAGATGATTTGCAGTAGATCAGCCAGATTCTCTACCTTCCATTTAGCATTAGCAACAAGAAGGTTTTTGATGCACATTCTTTCATTAAGCACCCCGTTCCTTAATTCTAAGCATATGCCTGACTCTGCCCCAGCATTAGTTTGCATCTGGCTCCAGTTGGAAGACTTTGAGGTTCAAGTCTAAAACAAAGCTGACCGCTGTACATACGCCTAACTTGTCTCTAAAAGCTCCCTGAAAGTTACACTCTGACCAAGGAATTTTATTTATTCATCCTCTCTTCTAACCCACCTCCTCCTGTAGCTTGCCAATAGCCAGCAGTCATAGGATGCAACAATAATTTACATAATATCAGGCACTCTAGAATAATGGATAAAATTCCAATACAAACAAGGACATCTTTGAGAACTTCCCCCTGCGAGGACCCTCTGTTTCTGAAATTTACCTTTATGTAGTAGATACTGATTTTTCAGGTAGCCTAGGAAGAAAATGAGAGATAAGACTTATGACAAAGATCCTCTCACATCTTTTCTCCAAGAAAATAAGCTGCTACATCCAAGACACCTGTTCCTGAGAACATCTCAAGAACACAGTGGCCTATCAGGGACCACAGTCAGGGAATTAGAGAGTAGGCCCTGTCCTGGATTAGGAATTGGTTGAGGAGTAGGAAACAGACAGTGGGTGTCAATGGGCAATTTTCACAACGGAGAAAGGTGAAAAGCGGTGTGCCCCAAGGATCTGTCTCTGGACCAGTACTTGTCGACGTGTTCATAAATGACCTTGAGACAGGGCTAAGCAGCAAGGTGGCCAAGTTTGTGGTTGACAATAAACATCTACAAATGGTGGAGACCAGAAGCGATTGTGAAGAGCTCCAGAAGGATCTCTCCAAACTGGGAGAATGGGCAGCAAAAGAGCAGGTGCATTTCATTGTAAGTAACTGTAAAGTCATGCACATTGGGGTAAGAAATCAAGACTTCCCAAATTGGCTAATGGATTCTGAGCGGTCTGAGACAGATCAGGAGAGAGATCTTGGGGTGCTGGTGGACAGCTCGATGAAAGGGTTGACCCAATGTGCGGTAGCAGTGAAGAGTGGCAATTCCATGCTTGGGATCATTAGGAAAGGCATTGAGAATAAGACAGCTAATGTTGTAATGCCATTGCACAAATCGATGGTAAGGCCACAGCTGGAGTATTGCGTCCAGTTCTGGTCACCACATCACAAAAAGAAAATGGAAAAGGTGCAGGGTGCAGAGCAACCAAAATTACTGTGCTGGAGCACCCTCCTTATGAGGAAAGGCTACAGCATTTGGACCTCTTCAGTCTAGAAAAGAGGTGCCTGAGGGGGGACACTACTGAGACATACAAAATTATGCAGGGGTTGGATAAAGTAAATAGATTTTTTTTCCCCTCTCACACAACACCAGAACCAGGGGACATCCATTAAAGTTGAGTTTTGGGACAGTTAGGACAGACAAAAGAAAATATTCCTTTACCCAGCATGTAATAAGTCTGTGGAACTCCTTGCCACAGGAAGTAGTGATGGCATCTTGCCTAGATGCCTTTAAGAGGGGACTGGACAAATTTCTGGAGGATAAGTCATCACAGGTTACAAGTAATGGTAGGAATATGCAAGGTGGAGGTAGGCTGCCTCTGATTGTCAGATGCAGGGGAGGGCACCAGGATGCAGGTTGTGTGTTGTCCTGTGTGCTCCCTGGGGCATTTGGTGGGCCACTGTGAGACACAGGAAGTTGGACTAGATGGAATTTTGGCCTGATCCAGCAGGGCTGTTCTTATGTTCTTAGCACATCCTCACAGATCTAACCTTTGAAACTTCTGTGAGAAGTTAGGTTGGGCCAATATTCAAAGACTAACAAACTGTGTACCAGATCGGGTGATAAAGGAATGGCTCCTCTGCAACTGCAAACCCAGCAGCTCTTGACAAACAGCAGCACAAAGCTCCATCACACTTCAGGGATGGTGGCAGTGGCAGCACCTTCCTTCATGCCCTTGGTATTGCCCTGTTCTATACACAGTTACGAACCACAACCCAGGCTAAGGACAAAGCAGGAGGAGACCTGCCCCCATCATGGACTTAGTAAATGCCACCTGCTCTCTTTCCTGAGAGATCTTCAGTGGGATCGAAAGGAGCAAGAGGCGTCCTGCAACCAGAGGCTGCTCTCCACAGCCTCAATGACCACCCTTCCCAGCTGCCCTCTCCTTGCACACAAGGCTCAAGGTCTACAAAGGTCAACATGTGTAACCAAAACAGTAGATGTGGTGTTGGGGCACTTGCTATTCCCCAAGGGAAAATCACATGCCAACAGAATTGAAAGACTCAGCATGCAGTAGGTACTTGCTGACAAAGGAAAATGGGCCACTGGCAGAAGTGAAATTCAGCCTGCTCGTCCCTACCTGACCTGAGCAGAGAGTCACATTAATACAACGATTCCACCCCCTTTTGTCGAAACCAGTTTGAAAACTTGGCAGGGTACTTCCATTACCTTCAACGTCCTCCATGGCTTTCTCAAAAACAGGACTGATATCCCATAATTCCCAGATTCTCCATTTTAGTGCAGGAGACAAAGTCACTGGATGCTCAACCTTTTCTTTCCGCTTCAGCACACACCTGAAAAGAGATACACGATACGAGGGGGCGGGGTCAGAGGGGGCTGAGTAGTCATGTTTTTCTGAGCTCCTAGAAAGCTCTTGGAAAGCATGCTATTAATTCCCAAAATTGCGGGTCTGATGAGATCCAAGGATCAGTGGTCAGGAGAGGCCTTGATCCTACTGATGGTGTACGGTTTCAGAGAAGAAAGGTCCAGCCAGGGACTGGGGATTGGACAAGTTTCTGGAGGAAAAATCCATTATGGGGTACAAGCCATGATGTGTATGCGCAACCTCCTGATTTTAGAAATGGGTTATGTCAGAATGCCAGATGCAGGGGAGGGCACCAGGATGAGGTCTCTTGTTATCTGGTGTGCTCCCTGGGGCATTTGGTGGGCCGCTGTGAGATACAGGAAGCTGGACTAGAAGGGCCTATGGCCTGATCCAGTGGGGCTGTTCTTATGTTTTTTCTCCAAGGGAACCCAGCCATCGATGTCTGTGATGGTGAGGATTCAATGTTGAAATTAAGCCGAAGGCTCCAAGCAGGGAAGGAAGTTGAAAGAAGCAAGTGAGTGTTGTTCTGTTGTGTGTGTCTGGCATTAAATGACTAATTGACTGCCTCATTAAGCTTTTGCCCGAGAGAAGGAGAAGGGGGGGGCAGGCTTTCACTGCTTATTTGTTTGTTGATGTGAGAAGCAGCTTTGGAGGAGAGCTTCCGAGCTTGTTATGGATATATGAGCACATAACTCTAACTTTATAAATCTAAAATTTGTTGAATTACAAATTAACCGTCTTGGAATACAATTATTGTTGTGGAGTGTTCAGTTTTGTTTTCCTGTGGAGAGCTTGTGGAGTGCCTGTAGAGAGACCTGCATTTTTTTTTTTTTTTGCAAAAGTGGTTGATTGTTTACATTCCTTTGATTATCTTCTGGAAAGGAATGCGGTTGACATAGAAACAGATATAAATAGTAGAAATAAGATATAAACAGAAATAAGAACCTCAGGGACATCTAGTGGACTAAAAAAGGCACTACAAGGAAAAGAACAGGACTTGACAAGTGTAGTAAGAAGAAAGAAGATATAAGAAGGAAGAAAAAGAATGACAGGAAAAGGAGTGAAAGTTAGGAGCTCTCCTGTCCAGCTTGGGAAAACTAACACAAGAGGAACCGAAAGGGAAAGAATGGAAGCAGACAAGACAATATAGAGAAATTAGTGGCAATGGGTCAGCAACAAATGAATCAATATCTGTGGGTTGAAGCTAGTTTGGATGCGTTAACTACACAATTAAATGATCTTAATGTGCAACTCAAAGATGTTCTATCCGAATCACATGAGAAAAAAAACAAAGGATTATGAAAAAAGTACTGGAAATGGGAAAGCAACAAGCAAATTGATATTTACAAATCCAAATTAGTCTGGAAATCGTAATTCGACAAATGAGTTTAATACGCAACAAACAGGAGAGGATCAACAAAAGAGAAAAGAAATGGAAGATAAATCCAAAACATTGGAGCCAGGACAAAACAAACAATTGGAAGAGATGGAGATAGCTTGGAAGATAAAGACTCAAAAGTCACCAGACCAGAAAGGAGAAGAAGTACTTCTACTAATTGATGCAGATTGGATTGATCAAGTGAAGGAAGAAGAAATACTTCAACCAACTGACATAGATTGGAATGAACAAGTGAAGGAGATGACTCATCAAGATGTTGAGTTAGAAAGAAGAGCTAGTACATTAAACCATGATCTGTTAAGTGGAATTCTGTGAAATTTATTAGGAAAAAAAAGATGGAAAAGTCTAGAGAAGAGATTTGGCAGACCTGTGGTTATTTAAGTTGTAGACAAGGGAATAAACAAAGACAGTAATGTGCTAGCTTTGTATGTTAGAAATTAAAGTTTATTAGCTATCAATGAGAATTTATATAAGCTTTATAGGTAATATGTATAAAAATTTTAGTTAGCTTGATATTAATAGATGTTAGAATTTTAGAGGATAATTTTAACAGAATTAATTTTAGTGATATTGTTTTGGATGTTTACGCATATGTTTATGTATTTAGTCATGAGGATATATTAATTTTGGATGTTATAGAGAAATATGTAATTATTAGGATATTAAAAGTTGCTAGAATTTAGTATGTTAGATATTGGATTATGATATTAATTGTTGTGAGGATTTTATATGCTAGATACTGGAAAGACATGAAGATCCCAATGAAAGATGAATTAATAGGGAAAACAATGAATGTGGCAG
Source organism: Tiliqua scincoides (assembly GCF_035046505.1). NCBI lineage: Eukaryota > Metazoa > Chordata > Lepidosauria > Squamata > Scincidae > Tiliqua > Tiliqua scincoides. Next base: position 256,680,442 of record NC_089822.1, read on the forward strand.
AAATGGACAGATTTTTAGAGAGCTTGGATCAACAGGTTGAAAATAAAGTTGCAGAAGTATAAGATAGGGTATTTAGATGAATGTATTATATATATGATAAATGATATTAAGGGGCTAACGTAGAAGAGGAACTGGATTAGGAAATATGTAATGATTTATTAGTTATAGTGATGTATGATATCTTGCACCCTCTAATATTGTGTTTATGTTATGTGTGTTTTTTTTGGAAAAAATTTTTAAAAAGAGAGAAACCTATTCACTATCCACCTACCCTCAAACTATTAACGTGGGAAAGGAAAGCATTGGAGAGGGTGGAACTCTCTTCCATTGCCATTAGCAATTTATATCAAGAGATACTGACCACTGGAGCCTCCAACGCACGTGGCTGGGCACAGGTTGGATCTCATTTTCACTGGTTCAACAGTGAAGCATTTCAACAGATGTCCAGAACAATGCTGGAGAAAGACTCAAGTTGAATCGGAACAATCTCAGGCAAATTACAAATTATTATTATTATTATTAACAGTATTTATATACCGCTTTTCAACTAAAAGTTCACAAAGCGGTTTACAGAGAAAAATCAAATAACTAAATGGTTCCCTGTCCCAAAAGGGCTCACAATCTAAAAAGATGCAAATGAATACCAGCAGACAGCCACTAGAACAGACAGTGCTGGGGTGAGGTGGGCCAGTTACTCTCCCCCTGCTAAAAAAAGGAGCACCCACTTGAAAAAGTGCCTCTTACCCAATTAGCAGGGGTATTAATTAATACCTATTCTGTAGCAGTGATGGCAACAAAGTTCCAAACAACACAGTCCTGGAACGTGCTGGAATTCCTAGCGTGTATGCACTGCTGAAACAGAGACGCCTGCGTTGGCTCGGTCATGTCGTGAGAATGGATGATGGCCGGATCCCAAAGGATCTCCTCTATGGAGAACTCATGCAAGGAAAGCGCCCTACAGGTAGACCACAGCTGCGATACAAGGACATCCACAAGAGGGATCTGAAGGCCTTAGGAGTGGACCTCAACAAGTGGGAAACCCTGGCCTCTGAGCAGCCCGCTTGGAGGCAGGCTGTACAGCATGGCCTTTCCCAGTTTGAAGAGATGCTTGGCCAACAGTCTGAGGCTAAGAGGCAAAGAAGGAAGGCCCATAGCCAGGGAGACAGACCAGGGACAGACTGCACTTGCTCCCAGTGTGGAAGGGATTGTCACTCCCGAATTGGCCTTTTCAGCCACACTAGATGCTGTGCCAGAACCACCTTTCAGAGCGCGATACCAGAGTCTTCCGAGACTGAAGGTTGCCAACTATCGATGGCAGCAAAGAAGGATTCTTCTCTGCCACCACTGCCACCGCAGAATGGCGTCCAGTGGAGCTGTCCCACATTGTTCTGGTAGATTCTCCTCAGAATCTATAGATGGCCTTGAGGCAACCGTTTGTCCTGTTATTTAGGATTCTTTTCCATTTATACAGCCTGAGGATGTGGACAGATTCTCTGGAGTGTGAGACCTGCTGCTTGTCCTCTTGACCCTGGCACAACATAGTGGCTATTATCTTCTGACCAGGGTAGGTCAGTGATGTAGGGGATAGTCAATTCATCTCTCGTAGAGATGGTGCTGCCAAAAGCTTTTAAAGCCCTGCATGGTTTTCAGGGTTCACATTGGTTCCTCTAAAAGAAGGGAGTAATAGTCTCAGGGCTCTCAATAAGATCCAAACAAAAGGGAACATGGAACACAGGGTTTATTAGCATCCAATTAACAAATAAAAAAAGCTTTAATATAAATCCAATATGCAGTTACTAAAGCACTAGGAGGCTCCTAAACCTGCAAGACTCCCCCCCCCCCCCGGGGCAAAACACCCTTTTATGAACTGGCCAAGAAAACAACTGCAAAGAAAATATTAGAAACCTAACACAGTCTAACCCTTTTTTCTGACTAGCCAGGAGTAGTTTAACTCACAGTACCAAGATAAAGCTAATTCTCCTCCAGATCCCATCCAACCAAGGAGGCAACAAAGTTTCCTTCTCCACAGGGGTTTATTCTCTGTACTAATAGGCCCAACCCTTCTCACCTGTATTCTTTACACCTGAGGAATCCCAACTACTCTAATCCCAATGGAAGGAAAGTAAAGATCTACATGAAACAGTTTCATGACAATGGCATGGGCTGGACTATCTCCAGCCTGAAATTAATATTTTATTTACATTGTGATACAGTACATTGCAGCACTACAAATCCTTCTAAAAATGGAGACTTAGCCATATTATTATGACCATTTACTCTGTAATGTAAATTTAATACTCTTGTGTAAAATAATAATGAAAATGATTTGTTCTACAAGTTAAGCACTTTTAGGTTCCATGTATACATTTCTATGAAAGCAAAAATGCCAAAGCTACCTCTATACTCATGGTTCTTTTTTATGTTTACCTATTAGTTCTTTAACAACATGGTCAAAGTGTACAGATATAGGTTCAATTAATCTCATTGTAGTGGGATTAAGCTGGTTGATGAGGCTCAGGCAAGCTTGGTTTGACCAAAACAAGCAGTCAAGGACTGCTTTCCCCCATAATTCCTGCACATTTCCTGCAGACATCAGAGAGGGCCCTACTTAGGATATCTCCTCCATCTGAAGTGAGGGGGATGACAGCAAAGTGCAGGGCCTTCTTGGTTGTGGCACCACATCTCTGGAATCATCTGCCAGTAGATCCAAGGGTAACCTCTTCAGTATATGGTTACTGGCGGGGTTTGGAGACCCCTCTGTTTTGACTGGCTTTTGGGGAGGGAGGCACTCCTTAGAGACCCCTTCTTAACTTTCACGCTGCTGTACACTATTTGACATTTAATCTGCTCATCTGTTATTTTTTAAATTGTTTTAATGGTTTCCATTTTAATATTTGAGCCTATGTTTTATCCTTATCTTGTCTGTACACTTCTTTGGGTTTTTAGAAAAGTAGTATAGAAAATATGGAGTGCTGTAGTGAAAAGGACCCTATCACCCTATTGGGAACTCCCTATCTGTGCATAACATGGAGCTGCCATGTGTTAGTCAACATTCCCTACTACCTCCCAGCAGTTCTGTAAGGAAGGTTAGAATGAAGAGATGACAGGCCCTGGTTCATCTAAAGGAGTTTCGCACCTGAATGGGAGTTCATCCCAGGTCTCCTTGCACATTGTCCTGCATTCTAATGACTAATGGCTCCCATTCCAAGTCTCCTTTGAGGAATATGACATTATGGTGCAAGACATCACTTAAGCACCTTCAGTAGCCTGCCTGCTTAAGTGATGTGGCAATAGAGATGTCATATTCCCCTAGTCCACTCCTGCTCCCTACCTGCCAGCATTGTCCCAGCTGCTGGAAGGAGACATACTGACATGGGGAGGCACTGCTTTTCACAAATGCCTGGGGCTGGGAGAGTCTACTATGGACGCAAGAGAGCCACTGAGGACTCCGAGCCCAATCTTACGCAGGCCTACTCAGAAGTAAATCCCATTAAAGTCAATGGAGCTTACTCCCAGGAAAGTGTGGACAGGATTGGGCTGTCAGTTATTTAAGTTCGCAATAAATAGAAGAGGCAGACAGAAGACGCAAAGAACAGGGAACAAAATGCTAAGAACGAGAAAAATGTGATATTCAAAAACTATTTTTGAATTTGGAAAGATGGAATGAAATAGAGGTTTGCAATATGAACACACTTAAGAGACTGTTTAAAGATTAAGATATAAAAAATCTGAACACCCACCACATTGCTTAAATATTACTTATAGTCATGTTTCATTAAGCCCCCATTACACACTGGTGCTCTCCAGCCAACACATCCATTGTATCCCACTGAATAGAATGGGACCCGTTTTTCCTATAAAGATTTCTTAATAAAGGATTCAATTGCACAGTATCTTGTACCTGATCATTTCAATACTTGGTCAATAAACTCAGTTTCTGAAGAAACAGGTTATTCTCGTTTACCCTCTAAGTGTATTAGCCAATCTCAAAACAGACCATGACTCACAAGCTCAGAAGGCAATCTGATAGAAACAGAGGATCTACTCTTATTTCTTTCAGTATTTATATACCACCTTTCTCGAAGTCTCATAGACTTGAGCCACATAGAATCAAGGTGGTTTTTGAGGAAGGCTGACCAAACAGGGCTTTTACAAGTTTTATTCCATTACAGAAACTTTGAGGATCCTCCATTTCTCCAGATGTTTCTCTTCATGGCAGAGTCATCATCCTGGCTGCAAAGCTCTTGCGCTTTAACAGCTTCCATGGGCCGTTGCAAAGCAGGCTGCAGACGGATTCTCAGAATGTCATTCATTTTACCATTTCAAACTAATTATAGTTAAATAGACCACCATGGAAAAAAAAATGCTGCTTGTTACTTGAAACAGGAATGTACCCACCAACAGGAAGAGCAATGAGCGAGATCAGCTTACCTCTTCAACGTGCTTTTAATATCCTAGAGGGAAAACAGAAGAACAAGATGAAGCCTGGGATGCTCTAGGGCAGGGGTGGTCAGCCTTTCCACTTTAGTGCTCCTGGACCTTGACGCAGTTGTGTAGACAAGGCAATTTCAATTCTAGGGAGACTCCTGGATAGCAGTGCCCACATGCCCCCCTGTATCAAGATGCTGGGAGACATCCTAACGTACTACTCGAGAACTGAGCTGAGGGGATGTTTTCACAAAGCAGGGGAAAAATGTCACCTCTAAATCAACAGGCAAGATCTCGAAGAGTTATGAAGACATCACAATAGGTCCAACTGGATGCGATACTAAGGCCACACACAATTCTGTCTAGGCATTGTGCCCATGCATGACATGCTCTGCAAACTCAGGGCTCAGGCTACGCAAAAGCTGCACCATCATAGGGTGCTTCAGTGCTGCCAGTTCAACCATCCAGGGGCCCCGTGCACCCACCAGGAGATGGGTCATCAGAACCACCCACTAGGCATGGGTCAGAAGAACCATTCCCAACCTAGCCGTTAGGCACCAGTACTACTTGGGGTGGGGGGAGATGCAAGTCCACACCCTTCCCCCACATGATGGATGGAACTAGTTTGAAATATCACCCAAAATAGCCTATGATGGAAAGGGAGCAAGACATAACAGGACAGCCAGCCCAACTCCATCAACTCCGATGGGACCTTCTGTAATCCTGCTTTCCCATGCCCTCTTACCTGTCTGCCCCATTTTCCCTTTGCAGCACTCAAGTTGCAAACAGTGGTTCTCAGAATTCTAGAGGTCTTAGAGTCTGCTGACTTATTTATAAATGCCAAGGGGTGTGGCTATAATGGTGATTGGGCAGCATCGCTTCCCACCCAAGTACCACCTTATATAACCCTTGATGCACATGGCCTGATCTGCCTTGTCCGTTTTGCAAACCACCCAAAATTGGGTCATGACCCACTGGAGAGTCTTGGATCCACAGTTTGAGGACCATTGATGTATAATATAGGCTAGGCTAGTCCGGCTACAGTCTTACCTTCAGGAGATCACCTGGGGGACTCTCACATTTCTCTTCCAGCATCTGGATATTATTTTCAAGAGAGGCTATTTCCTCCAAAAGCGGGGCTAGGCCTTCATCCCTTTTCATTGCAATCTCCTGGTCTACTTCTTCCATCTTGGCCAAATGGAGTTTCTCTTCCTCCTCCAGAAACTGCCGGACAAGTCTGAAAGCAGCCAATATCCTTTGCCTCTCTTTTTCAACTATATTCTGCAACACATCAATGGAAAGAAGGCAAAAACAGCTCATCAGAAATAGAACAGTCCTTGGAATTGCAGCTGGCAGGCTTGCTGAGCTTTAAAGGAGGGGTTTGATGGTTGCCTCCAGACGTACATAATAATAATAATAATAATAATAATAATAATAATAATAATAATAGGTATTTATATACCACCTTTCTTGGTCTTTATTCAAGACTTTATTCAAGGCGGTTTACATAGGCAGGCTTTATTTAAATTCCTTATTAAATAGGGATTTTTTACAATTGAAAGAAGGTTCTCTCTTTCAAGAACCACTGCATTCAGGTGTTTCATTCTCTTCACATTCTGGCCTCCATCCTCCCATGCTCAGAGCAGATGGAATAGCTCTGCTTCAGCTTGTCAGCTGCTTCAAGGTCATTTATGCCCCTGCTCTGACAGTACCCAAGTTAATTATTTTTTTTAAATCTCATAGCCCTGACTGGCCAGCCCTTGTGTCACTTATGAAGAGGCCTTCCTCTTCCCAGAGAAGGGCTGCTCACAGTGCTTTCACTCAGGTACGTATGCATAGGTTCTCAGTCTCAATATTAGGATTTTATTTCCCAAGACATCATATCTTAACAAATATATTTTATAGACATTGTACAATATACACTAAAATGTATGTACAGGTGGCACCTCCTTATCCACACATTTGGGACCGCAGATTTGACTCATCACGGGTCCCCATCAGCATTTGGGAGGCCTAAGCTTATCTGCCATATGCGATGGGAAGTGACATCTGGGATGCCTTCTGAGGGCCACCCCACAGATTTGAACATCTATGGATTTCGGTATCCACGGGGTGTCTGGGAACGGATTGCCTATGGATTCCAAGGGTCAACTATATAAAACATTTAAAATTGCAATAAATGGGCATTGCATAATATAGGACATTAATTAGTTGTTATTGGACAGTTGACACGCAGTATTATTTTGTACCTGATGTCTTTTACGGCTAACGTGCAACATTAAGAGCATAAGAAGAGCCCCACATTGAGTTTGATTTGTGATATGCAGCAATGTTTAATATCCAATAACTGACTTGCAGCAGTATTTTGCCTTAGGCCACTATTTCAGAAACAGTAACCAATCCGAAACAACCCCATAAATCAAGGTGGGCAAACCCTGGGCTGCAGGCCATTTGAGGCCCTTGGGGTCCCCCACTCTGGCCAATCTCCATTAAGTCTCTGGAGCCCATGCTAGCCCATGACTACCAGTCACAACCGCCAGACAGGAGTTGTGGGCTGAATTAGAGCAAGGCCTTTTATAGACCTTGAGCTCAGATATATCTGCTTTTATTTTTTCTTATTCTGCTGTCTTGGGTGGGGTTATTTATACCCCCCCCCTTTTCACTTTTCTAGCTTGATCTACATGTCTGGCAACAGCACATCCATAATTGTTCCAAGCGCATCAGTTCATTTTTCCATGCGTTTTCTGTTATTACTTTAACCCCTTTCCTCCCATTGCCTCTGAACAACCCATGTCTCTGTGTTTCTGGCTGGACTGTATGTTTTCACTGTGCAGGAGGTGTGTGGCTAACAGTTCATAGCTATGCGGTTCTACATGCCTGTATTATAGTTCTCATGTGTATTATAAATAAGCTTAGTAAAATTCATTCAAGTTAACATTTCTAATGTATACATTTGTTAAAGTTTACTCAAATTTGAAATGTAAATTCTTGTTTCCAAACCCCCCAACACACTGTCAGAGAGATGATGTGGCCTTCCTGCCAAAGTGTTTTTCCTCCCCTGCTTGAATAGATCAAATTCTGAGCTCAAGTTTTAAACCAAATTTTGATATTCAAAAGAAAGAACTGAATCCAGACCTCATATCATCAATACTTACAAGCAGACATTGACTTTGCTTTTCTACAGTTTCTTTACATGCCAGAAATAGTTCTTTCTCCTCCCTCAGATTCTCCACACAGATATAAATCTGACCCTGAAGGGGGAGAAGTTCAAGCATGACTGCTATTAGGGATTTATTACATGAGCAAATACATGATAACATCTAAGTTCAGTGTAAGTCCCCTGGAAACTGTTTTTTGCTCACTAATCATTTTCCTTATATTAAATGGTATCCCACCCATCAATGTGACAAACAGATTGAACAACACGCTCCCACCTACCCTTAGGGGCCTCCTTCACTTTCTACTTCCTTCTTAAGACCACCTCAATTTCACAGTCTCAGGCATCAGTGAGCCTCTGTCCACAGGAGTTCCAGGACCACCTACCACTGAAAGGGCCAGGAGCTTCCCCCAACACTTCACCCTTCTCAAGGGAAGGAAGATCCACATTTAGACATGTCATGCGATCCTCTGCTAACTTTCACAAGAGAGGTTTCTCCCCCACATTCTGCAGCTCTGTTCTTCAACAGAGGAAGCAGGACTCCCTTGAGAGAAAACCCCTCTTGCAAATATGAGGTCCCCAGCAGGATTCCAAGCAGGAAGTTTCCCCCAGAATGAATTACAGCTGGTTATCCATGAAAGCCAGAGAGGCGGAGCTTCTCCCTTGCCTTTCGGGATGCTCCTCCAGTAGAATCAGTGACTTAAGCAGTGTATGCTTACAAAATACTGTACATAGGGAGGAAGCTAGTAGCCAATTCACTGCAAGAGATAGTGAAGTATTGCACATTTCACCTACGCGGCTTTTACAGAAAGTTTTTGATTTTGTGCATGGGAAAGACAAAACCCCACAATCCTGGCCATCTCAGACATGTACCATGTGCGTATTGGTGACATTTCACCCCATCACCAACCCCAAGGTATTGAAGGCGGCTCTCTTTCCTCAAATTATCATGGCCTTGTATGCTGGGCCAACCACAGGCACCTTGGGTTTCTGTTAGCCTCCATTACACACTCTGTTGGTCCCGTTTTGTCCCAGCTGATCTATTAGGTGTAAAAGTGCCCAATGGAAATTTTAGAGAGCAGATCTCACTTTTTTGGTAGGGAATGCAACTACAGAAGGCTACAAAAGGTGGGAAGGAAAAGAGTTTTCAAGGAATAATGATTTCATTTGCAACCTCATTTCTCATTATTAATAATTGTTATTGTAATTAGTTATTTTTAATTATTGGGTATACTCATAGATTGTAGCAATGATGAGGTCGGAGAGGCAAATTAAAAGACAGAGTCAGGTTTCAAGGTTTAGGCAGGAGCGAGGCAAGGCTTGTTTTTCCAGCCAGCAGCCCTGCCTTTTATTCACTTTTTTCCCTCTGCGCAATACAGGTCGCTGATAATAACATTCTTAGATAACAGCATTCGTAAGGTCTTAACACTGTTTCTCTCTAATATGCTATCTCATGCTGTTTACTGGCTTCAGCTCATGAACAGGGCCCGCTCAAGGTTTGTATCGAGTGGGGGGGGGGAAGTGTGCTTGCGTCAGGTTGCCACGTTCACTAAAGCTAAAGCGTGCTTCTGCAGTACTACAATAGATTATTGCTGTGCTGCTTCTATAGTTTTATTCTTGCTGTATTAGATTAGTTAGCTGCTTCTAGCACCATCAATCATTTTTATTTGATTTATTTTTATATATGTTTTAGCTAGGTTTTATTATATTAATTGTAATATGCTTTGAGCATTGGAAAGTGGTTTATATTTTTTTAAAAACAAATTAAGAGAATACTGATCCATTATCTGAATCCATTACTGCAGGGTTTGTAAATGGGCGAGCTGGAGCCACACTGTCCTAAGAAGCACAAGCCAGGCAGGCACACCAGAACGCACACCTACAGTAGACATGGGGAGGTGCTATAATAATATACATGCCCTTTATATTCCTGGGGCTTTTTCTTCCCACACACAAAGAAAATCACATGCAGAAATAAACTTGTTTGTCTTTAAGCTGTTAGAAGATTCTTTTTACCCCCACAGCAGACTGATACCACTACCTCTCCAGAAGCTGCCCTGCAGAGGTCTCCAGATGCAGGCAGAAGGAAGCAGTTCCTGCTCCTACAAGCATTCCCAGCAGAGATGTCCTTCTAAAGGGATCTCTGGTCTGAGCCAGGCCACCCACCATACCCAAGGGAACCAAGCTCCTCTCATCTCTATGCAGGGGAAACTCACAATGAAGGTTCCCAGTTTTAAGGCCCGGTGGCTCTTACCTTGCACACCTCAGCTTCTGCCTCCACAAGAACCACATGGTGCTCCTGGTGCCTCTTGAATCTCGAACACACAACACAGAGGAGGGCTTCATCATCCCTGCAGAAGAACTTCAGGGGCTCCTGGTGGCGCTCACAGACCCCCCATTCCTCTGCCTCCTTCATCACCTGATCGTTCAGCTCCCTGACAATGCCAACTATGTTTCCCAGCTGTTTGTTTGGCCACAAGGTGTTCCAATGAACTGTTTCTTGGCACTGTGGGCAAAATGCTGTGGGTGCAGGCGGCTCCCCCAAGCACTTGACAATACAGCTTTTGCAGAAGTTGTGCCCACACTCCAACATCACTGGGTCAGTAAAGAACTTTAGGCAAAGGGAGCATGTAATTTCATCCTTGAGCATCTTCTTTGGGACATCAGCAGCCATGGCTCAAGTCCAAACACCACCCAGCAAGGAGATCACTTTAGATTTTCTCTTCTCTGAAGCTATTTTTCCAAATAGCTGGGCTCCTCCTGGTAGAGCTGAAAACAGTGAAAAGGAATATTTAGAGTCCACTACAAAATACACAGCAGGGCTTCAACTACTGAAGGGAAGAAGGATCACAATCCAAATACATTGGGACAACTTCCCCACCCCTGTTTTTTATAAGGTGGAGTGGGATGAGACTGGAGGAAGTCATAGGGCAGGGACTGTGTGGTTAATTAAGTGCCCTCCTTCCTTCCCCCTTCCCATCATTTAAGCACCAAATAACCCTGTTAATCTGTTATAGCAAAAAATGGGTCTTGTTCCTCCCCCTGTCTGTGCACACGAGGGCCTGTCAGGCTTTATTCTGACTACAGCTCTGATCACACATAGCTTTTTTCTTGCAGGTGTAAATTGGAGTTCCAGGACCACCTGGTATCAACAGAGAACAACAGCCTTGACTGAAGCCCAGCTGTAGCTGGTCCACTTTTGCTCAGCTGATATGGGAGTGGGAAATTTGAATGTCAACTTAAAACCTGGGGCACTAGGTTCTGTAGTATGGGATAGGAGAGCTGCTCAGGCAGGCAAGTCTTCATTAGACTCTGTTTTTACTTTGCATCTTGATCTCAAGCACTGGACTTCATTGTATGATCTTTACTTTTGTTCCATTTCAATCCCCAGTGTTCTTTTTCCTTGAATAAAATAAACTTGCCTCATTCTGGAATCCACAGAGCACTTGACCTCCTATCTCTGATACCTTGTTCAGCCTTGCACACTACCCAGAAAAGGCTGGAGTGTGGTTGATGGTATGGGAAGCCTGGGTAAGAAGTAGTGCAAGAAGGTCCCTTAAGATTCCCCCCCCTTCTGTCTTCCTTCTCAGGAACTCAACATGAGGGCTGTCTATTTGCAGCAGACGTCTAACTGGATTGAGGGGTGGAAACATGACCCTTATTCTGCATTTTTGGTGGCAGTAGAACCCAACCTCATATGATCACCTTAGGAAAGTCATGCAGGTGAGAGCATACTCCTGGGCTGTGTATCTTCTAGCAGTTTCTACCATGGTTCAGAATGAAAGAGGCTCAGGCTTCCATTGCCTATAGTATAACACCCTGACTCCTTTCTTTGAGAGGATCCAACTGGTCAAGTATATCTGATCACCAAATAGGGTTCCCAGGTCTAATGAGGCTGAGATTCAGGCATTAGCAGTATGAAGTAAAGGGTAGGACCTAAGACCACACAGCAGCTAGCATCACCTTGTGGTTCAAGGTGCAGAACCCAACTGTACCTGGTGACTCATGGGTGGAGGCAACTGACCATTGGAGTGGTGCTCATAGCACAAATACTCAAGTCACAGCCCAATCCTATCCACACTCTCCTGGGAGTAAGCCCCATTGACTGTAATGGAACTTACTTCTGAGTAGACATTCATAGGATTGGGCTGTCAGAAAATGTTCTGCTTCCTTGTTTCTGGCCCCTCAACCAAAGGTCCTTCTTCTCAAAACCTTCTCCTTGATTTTATGAGGTGGCAAAAATCTGACACTCAGCAATCTTTTGACATGGGCCCTGAGGCTGTGGCCAAGTACAGTCCTCCCTTAGGATACTCCAGCTGCCCTCTTTAGTTCACTTTGCTCCTATATTTGATGATTAGTGGATAACTTTACCCACAAACTTTTCCCTGCATTTTGAGATGACAACCAAACGCTATTCCATGCTTTCATTGCTGCCAATGTAGCTTCTGGATGTTTCTCAGCTTCTCTGTTATTTATTTGTAAGTTCTAGGAGTGAGGGGGAGGTGGCTTTTTATAAGTTTGCCTAGCATCTTTTCCAATAACTGTTTGGTGATGTCTCCTGTCTCTTTAAGATTAGGCAACCTCCCATCTTGCTACTTATACCACTTTGTGAACTCTGTTGAAAAGCAGTATTAAAATAAGTACATTTACTCATGAGAAGCTTATCTAGGCTGCGATAAAGAGTGTATCTTGGGCAAATTGCCTGCTTCAGATGTATACCACTTGCAGCTGAATTGCATGGAGGTGTTAGGGCCAGGGCACAATCCTAACCAACTTTCCAGCATTGGCACAGCTATGGCAGTGGAACGCATCCTGCAGTTGGGGGGCTGTCATGGAGGCCTCCTCAAGGAAGGGAACAAATATTCCCTTACCTCAGAGTTACATTGCCCTTATGTCAGTGCTGGAAAGTTGGTTAGGATTGCTGCCTCCAGTGTACTGTTTTGCTCCCACTGGTGCCACGGCTTGCAAGATATAGCATTGAATTGGAGAGGCCCAGATTCATGGCTAAGCAGGGAAGTGGAGTTGGGTGCCTGTAGTTCAGCACCTCTGATCCTCTTTGGAGGATAAAGCACACTAATGAACAGAGAGAAGGTTGGGTAGATAATGCAAGTGAGCAGTACGATTGAGTTTGCAGAGAAACACAAAAGCAATAGAAAGACATGCCTTTATTAATAGTAGCACATAGTAGAGACATCATGTATATACATTCAGATACATTATACAAAATAGCAAATGGAGGTTCTCTTGTTCAAAGAGCCATCCAGCTCCATTTTTCCCATTGACTACATCACAGAACTGAATCAATAGGTGTGTGTCCTGCTTCAGGATAACCTCCCTTGGATTCAGTGGGTTCCATCCAGACTTCCCTTCTCCGACAGGGACCGTCTAAGAGGCTCCCCATTGCTTAAGGGACTGCTCAGTACCAAGGCAAGTGACTGTCTAAATAGAGAGCTTTGGATTACAGTGTCCCATCAGCCTCCTCAAGTAGCAACCAAGATGTGATTTTGCTGACTGTTACCTTTGCAGCTGGGAGAAGGTAAGAGGGAAATGGAACAAAATCAGGACTCAGAATCTGGAATGGGGGGGGGAGAAGGAGCAGGTTATGCCTGCTTTAGGGAACAATTGTGAGATGGCCTCCGTTGGGCAGATGGAAAAAGGGCAAAAAAGACTCTCTGGTGGTTGCAGTTATGAAAGTTGCAAAGAGAAAGGCAGCTGTGTCAGCATCAAAGAAAGTCACTCGCCTCCCTTCACAGTTCAGGAACACTCTGATCCTCTTGAGTTCTGCATTCAGGTGCAGGCGAGGGAAGGTCGGGGGGTTAAAAAACACATACTGACCTTCCTGTTTCCCCACAGCCCAGATCCCTGCCTGAGGGCTTAAGGACACCGGGCCCTTCCTCCTCACTGACTTCTTAGCCACCCCCACAGCCCAGTCTTCCTCACTCCCCACAAGGACATCCCAGGAGTATCTGCCTGCTGAGTACTCTGCACATCCCAGCACAAAAAGGCATTCATTGAACCTCTTACGACCCATGGGCACATCTTGATCTTCATCTCCTAGTCTCACATCCTTAAGAGACAGGATGAGCCTGGGATGAGCTGTTTCTGCATCCAAAGTTATACTTGCTGCAATGGTCGGAAGAGAAAGAAATGAGGGTAGTAAGAAGAGCTGGGAAAAGGGGAATCTGACTGGATGAAAACACATGTAGTAACATTAAATTGCATCTCAAGCCTCCCAAGTGCAAAACTTTGTAGGCACAGTTCATTAGGTCAATTGTACTGGCAATCCTGGCCTGTGTCACCTGGGGCCAGGACTGCAGTGTGCCACCCCCAATCGAGTACTGCCCCCTGCTGTCCAGGGGTATTCTGAGAGCCTGGGGGGCCATGTGCTGTCTCCCCAAGCCTCCCAATGCCTTCTGAGGCCTCAGGAAAGCAAATAAATCACTACTTTTGGTTTTCAGCCAAAAACAAAGACATGATTTTTGGCCTTCCTGAGGCTTCAGAAGGCATTTGAAGGCCTGGGTGTGGCCTCGCAGGCTCTCAGAAGGTCCCTGGACAGGGGTACGGGGCAAGGAAGATGGGACCACTGCTGGAGACATGGCATGTTGGGGCATTTACCCCCCCCCCCCAGGAAAGCCACTGGTCAGTTGAATAGAACTACCCCAGTTGGATAGTAGAAAGAGGTTGGGGTTACTGCATTGGGTGGGTGTCTCCCCTATCGCCTTAGACCAGGGTGTCCAAACTTTTTGGCATGAGGGCCACATCATCTCTCTGACATTGTGTCAGGGGCTGGGGGGAAAAGCATTAATTTATATTTCAAATTTTGAATAAATTTACATAAATGAATATATTAAGCAACAGAACTTTTATGGACGAATGAAGGTCTTCCAATAGCTCAAGGTCTATAAAAGACCTTGCACAAAACAAGGCCAGCCTTTCTTCACTTCCACTGCTGCATCACAAATGCAAAACAGCAAGCAGTGAAGGAAGCCCTTGGTCTACAGCTCACACCAGAGGTCAAACAGTTGCCCTCACACAGAGCAATTGCGTCATGCCAGCATGGGTTCCAGCAATTCTCCGGAGGGCCACAGGCTCATTAGAACCTGGGGCTCCCCGTGGGCCAGATTGGGAGTCCCCAAGGACCACAAATGGCCCCCAAGCCAGGGTTTGGGCATCCCTGCCTTAGACACTTACCTTTGAACTGCAGATATCCAGGTCTCAGTATGTCTAAAGAAGGAAAGGAGAGAGCTTAAGCACCACACCACTGCCTCTTTTCTTCCTCATTAATTTTAAATAACTTAATATTTTTTCCCCTGCTCTCTCCTACTCCAAGCTGGAAAGGAACAGTAGAGCAAAACTAGTCAGAGTTGTCGAAGCCCTTGTACAAGGATCCTGAATACCATTAAAGCGTGCAAGAGAAGGACAAATGCAATCAAACCAACCTTCTCCAAATGGTACTCAAAATTCTTCACCATTTAGCACTACAACTGCCCAAGAACTCGCCATTCTTACTGTAAGTTCTCTAGCAGTCGCTATCCAATTTTTGCAGTTGTTCCATTACCTTTGAATTGATTTATGACAGCCTCTAGAAGAGGATTTACATCACACAATTCCAAGCTTTCCCATTTCAGTTCCAATGCGAAGGGCACTCGATCCTCAGAACTTGTACTCTTCATAAACCTGGAGAGAAACAGACGTTTAAATATTCCAGAACTTTCCAATCTTATATGATTCCAGAACTTCCCAAACCAGTACAGGAAGAACAAGGAACCAAACCTCCTCAGACAGTCTTGATTGCAGTCTTTGATGAAGAATTTGCTGCCAGTTTCCCAGTTCCTTGTCCATGAAAATGGATGGACAGCATAACTGCCCCTTAAGCATATTACTGTAGTCCCATCTCTCTAGATCAGTGTTTCCCAAACTGTGACTTGGGACCCACCTGTGGGTCACAATCCAATTTTTGGTGGGTTGCAAAAAGTGTTTTGAAACCTTTTTTCACAACTTTGCAAGAACCCTTGCCAGGTTTGCAGAAGAACATTGTTTGCTGGTATGAGGTAATCTTCATATCCCCAAATTAAAATGGTGTATGTAGACCTTACCCAGACTCTCCCTAGAAATAGACTTCAAGGACTATATTCCCCCAAACCTTTACAGTCATTTTAGGTACCCAGAAAGCTGAACTGGATAGCAAGATGTGCACTTAGGGACTTCCAGGTTGAACAAAAGGCTGAAACTGGGTTCACATGTGATCTTTGGCATGCCAATTAGAGGAAATTGGGAAATGTGATATTATATACAGTCTGCCTTATTCCTGCCATTTTAGGTTGCTTTCATGACTTTTTTTAAATGGAAAGGCAAGATAAAACAGTTCTTAAAACCCGCTTCTTATAGCCAAGAAGAATTTAAAAATGGGGGCGAGGTGTACCTTTCCCCATACAAACTATTCCTCAGTTTTGCTGTCTACCATTTTTAGAGCCATAGGCCCTAAACAAAATCTGTGGGCTTCCCAATTTCTTTAAATATTGACCCCCCCCCAACCTTGCCTGGGATACGGACTAACCAGCTTTGCTATCTATCTGGCATTTGTACTTTTGGGGGGTCCACTTACCTCTCCATGGTGCCTTTGACATCCTAGAAGGAAAAAAAGAAAAGAGGGAGCTCAGCACCTGCCACAGCCCATTCTTCAGGTACCTCTCAAATACCTGAGGCAACAATCTGGCCACTTCATCTCCTGCTGGGCTCAGCCTGCTTAGTATATACCACCAGTGAAAAGGATGAGAGGCACACCTTCAAATGATGGCAAAGTACGTCAATTGGATATCTGGACAAAAACACCATGAAATGCCATGCCCTTCTAAAGCCTTAAAAACCTCTCATGTTGATAACCTGCTCTTTCCCCAGAATCTCAGGGCTGCATTTGGTTGGGGGGTGGGGGGACACTTCCCCATTTTACCCAACAATCATGCAAGGTAGGTTAAAGAGACAGCAAGTGCTGCTCACACAGTGGCTCTCAAAACATGAAACATTTTATTTTCCACATTTTTATACCGCCCTCCCTCCAAGGAGCTCAGGGTGGTGTACATAGTTCCTCCCTCCCTTTGTCCTCACAACAACCCTGTGAGGTGGCTGAGAGGTAATGACTGGCCTAAGGTCACCCAGGAAGCTTCATGGCCAAGCAGGGATTTGATCTAAACCTGGATCTTCCAGGTCTTAGTCCAACTCCCAAATCACGACACCATCCTGGCTCTCCACAAGTATATCACCATGAGTTCTGACTCATTGGGGAGCCAGGCACACAAACCAAAATGGCCCTTCTCCCCTCCTGCCACTCCACATCATGCTTCAAGACCACCTTATTGCCTTGTCCTGAAAGACACCTGGCCTTTCCACCCAACCTGTGCCTAGTCCTTATGCTCCACAAGCAAACTTTCAGGGAAAACCTTAGGGAAAGTAATGGGATGGGGGGAAGAGAGAGCACAAGCATTGGTCTTGGACACAGTTACAAGACAGTCACATACCAAATAAATATTAAGAATCATTTAGCACAGTGTGCTCTTTGCTCCAAGGCTTAGGAGAAGCACCAGGTAGAGAAGCACCACTGCCATTCTTCTGGGGGACAGGGAGGAGAAACAGATGTACAATGCTGAATGGCAGCAGCCAGGATACCCCATCTTGTCTTTCCCCCCCACAATATTGCATAACAGCTTCTGAACCATGAGAACCTGGAGTTCAATCACCATGAAAGGCCTACAAGCCTTTCCCCAAGTACAGAAATGCCTTATTATAGAACTGTGTTTTAGGATGCTCAGCATTCAACATATTCCCTTAGTGTGAAGTTGACAGACGGGGATGGGGAGAAGGATAGTGAAAGCTAAGGTTGCGCTCTCTATTATGAGCAAGCAAATTAAACGAATTCTCTTGGGAGGCAGAGAGACCTCCTAAAGAAAGAGGGATGCCTAAAATGGGAGCGACTCCAGCCATGAAAAAGAACTTATCTAGAGAGCATTAAAGCAAGGGAAAGAGTAGCAAGAACATCCATTAACATTCTTGAAGATTGTTGTCAAAATTCACTAAGCAGTCAGCTAACCCTATATATCCATCAAATGTGCCTGCACATATAGCCCTCTTGCCCTCCTTAGCAGCAGAAGGTGCATCAACAATAGTCCCCTTTCACTTCACATTAGAAAGTAGTGATGAGATGCACAAACCTTTCAGTACAGGTGGGGCCTCAGTATCCATAGCGCATCCGTTCTTGGACCCCTCCCATGGATACTGAAAACAGAATAATGCAGTTTGGGGCCCCTTTAAACCCTCCAAAGGTGACTAGAGCTGTGCGCTCTGGTCACCTACGGAGGCTTCAGAATGGCCCCGGAGCATGGAAAAAAACACGATTCCCAGTTTCCCTTGGGAAACCAGAAGTGACTTTTTTTTTGCACTTCTAAGGTATTCTGAGGGCTGGAGGGCTCAGGCTGGGCCAAGTCTGGCTCAGCAGAGGTCCAAGGGATACGGAGGCCCCACCTGTATTTGCCTTCTGCTGGAGAGCAGCCTGGATGCGTCCCTCACAGTCTCACCTGCAGAAATTCACACACTGGCTGCTGGCACTTCTCTTCCAGCTCCAGAATGATTCTGTTACAAGAGACGATGTCCTTAAAGATCCTGGCAAAGCATTCAGAACGTTTCTTCCTAATCTCACCCAGCAGCGTTTGGAACTTGGTCTTCAGGAGGCTTTCTTGAAGCACCAGAAATTCATGGAGCTTCTTGAAGTATTCCTTCATTTTTTTCTTGCCTGCTTTGGTCTCTCTCTGCAACAAGCCGATGGAAAGAGGAAGAGCCAGGTTAAGAAAAAACTAGACCAAAGACCCTACAGCGTTCTGATGTGACTTTCACAGGAAAGGCATTTCCCAACACCATTTAACATTAGTACGCTTTCTCAATGTCATTTTTACAGAACTCTGCAGCAGTTGAACATCGCATTGCTAATGTGGAGAGCTCATGTGTAAGGTCACCCTAATAACTTATGGCCAAGGTAGAATTTGAACTCCTGTCTCACAACACAAGCTCTTAACTGCTGAACTACATCCATGCTCTTCAGTTGAAAACCTTTTTTCCTACAAACCTACAATACCTACAACCAGGCCTTGGTAATCTTCTTCTATGCTCTGTTTGTGAACCAGCATCTTTTCTCTTTCCTCCTTTAGAGGTTCAATGCACCTAGAGAGACAATGCTGAAAGAAAAACAAAATCTGTTTTAGTTATTAAATGCTCCAGGCGTGTAGCCAAAGAATTGCTTCTTTACTTCAAACCCTCTTTTGCCAAATATACTATCATGCTTCTCAATGGTGCAGTCACTATTTGGGTTTTTTATTATTGTTATTATCGGGGATTAGACTACCGCCTGTGTGTGCGGCAACACAAGAAAACTTTCCAAGTCCAAACCCAGCTCAGTCAATGAGAGTCAGAGGCTTTACCGCCACTGATACAATACAATTGAGATTAACAAAGAAGAACAAACCAAAAGAAGTTGTCCAATTCTTTCCTCGCTGCACGGCAAGTGCATCTATATGCAGAACCAGCCCAAGACCTCCCGACGCCTGAAGAGACATGCCAAATGCTGCCATCCAATGATGTGCTAGACTCCTCCCAATCTGCAATGTTCAAGCCCAGCATTCACCATCCACATTTCCTCTTCCTCGCAGTCCCCCTTTGTTGTTCAGTCCAGGGAATGGATGGAATTCAGGGAACGAAGGCAAGTAGGCTGACAGAGAAAGGCACCCCCCACCAATCCGCTGCCCTAAGGAAATTGTCTCACTTGGCCTAATTGATGGGCCTGCATGATAAACAAATCCCTCAAAGTCTTCAGCCCATCACAGCAGAGAAAAATGGAACTTTGTGACAACCAGGGCCAAATGTTAAATATGTTGTTGCCTATTGCTGAGCTTGCTTATATTTTCAAATGGCAGCTGTTTAGGGACCCCAAGTTTGAAGAATGAAGTTCTTCAGCAGAAAAACCTTGAAGTTAAAGAACACACCTCTGAAGTTGTTAAGGGCCCTCAATGAGTGGCATTTTCTGCAACACCACCTTCGGGGCCCCAAAGCAGCTTCTAGGAGCAAAATTCTGAGTGCAAAATTTAGTCCCAAACTAAATGATGACAAACTTCGGTTAAAATTATAGGAAAGAGACTTAAGGCACAATCTTAGTCAGCTTTCCAGGACCGAGGTAAGGGCAGTGCAGCTCCAAGGTAAAGGAAGAAACATTCCCTTACCTTGAGGAGGCCCTGGTGACTGTCATCCAACTGCAGGATCCAGCACATGCCCCATTGGCACAGCTATGTCAGTGCTGGAAAGTTGGTTAACTGGCTGGGACAGCCTGACCTGAAACACTGTGCTGCCTCAGGAAGTGATTTCTTCTTCTGCCACAGCACTGCAGATAAGGAAAAAGGCTCCTCGCCATGCTTCTAACCCAGCTTCATCAAACCCTGGTGCAAGATTTCCGGTTTTATTTTAAGGGATGGTGCCTGCTGTCCCTATAAGCAGAGTTGGAGCCTGAATATCCAGCTTTAAGGAAATACACGGGAAACAATATAAGGCAGTGGATCAACTGCTTCCTACGTTCTTATTTTTAGAAATGGGCTAACGTCAGAATGCCAGATGCAAGGGAGGGCACCAGAATGTAGGTCTCTTGTTGTTTTGTGTGCTCCCTGGGGCACTTGGTGGGCTGCTGTGAGATACAGGAAGCTGGACTAGATGGCCTATGGCCTGATCCAGCAGGGCTGCTCTTATGTTCTTATGCTCTAACAAGTGGGAAGCACAGCACTTCAGCTTACATCAGTAACTGGCTGGAGGGAGATGATGGCAGGGTACATCCACCCCAAATCCACTACACGCTCAGACCCCTCATAATCCACCACTGATACAATCCACCTCACCTCATGGTGGGGCTGGTAGCATGGGACAGCAACACACCCAAGTTCCCAGTTTCCTCTGTTTAACTTAAGATTGCAGTGAGATCATCATCAGTTGTGACTTCTCATTGTGTTAAGCTTGTTTCAAGACCAAAGACTACAGGTCTTTTTCTTCTCCTTTTGCAATAGATTTTGCCGCTTTCAATTAGCCACTTAGAGGCCTCTCCATCTTTACTGGCCTCTAAGCAGAAGTGAAGCTCTGGCATATTCTAGGCAGGGAAGTTGGGTCAAAGGACAGGCAAGTAGCTTGTGTTTTGCTCACTGATTTGCCTGCCGATAGGCTTGCATTCCAATGTAGGTTATTCTCTGTCAAGTCTTATGCTAGGGCAGCCCAGCTGCGCCTGAGTGTCTATTGTTTAGGTATCTCTTTTAACTAGTTATGCTGAAGCCCAATATGGCTCCCACCCATATTGCTACATTTTATGCAACCAGCTCAGTGGCATTCCTAGCCACTGAGCACCTGGGGCCACACACCCCACCTGAAGGTGCTGCCCCCATGCCCGCTGCCTCCCCCCACAGGCTTTTTGAGGGCCAGAGAGGCTGCCTACTGCTTCCTCAGCTTTCAGAATGCCTGCTAAGGGCCAAAAACCAGATGTGAAGATTTTCGGCCCTTAGAATGCATTCTGAGAGCTAGGATATAAGTGCGCAGCTTCCCCGGCCCTCAGAACACCTCTGGGGGAAGGCCCTCAGATTGGTACACTGACACAATCAGTAGCCAACTGAGTGCCACCAGAGGCGCTGCAGGGAAAATGGATGGTGGCACAGCAGTGCCCCCCTCAGCCTGGCACTCAGGGATTTGACCCCCTTATCCCCCCAGGTACACCACTGAACCAGCTATAGCTTTGGTGGTAAACATCTCAAATACACACCCACCCACCAGTGCATTTCTCAATTTCCCACCACATATGCCACAGTTATCCTTCAATCCCACAAAGAGCTCCCACCTTGTACTCTTCAGCCGCCTCTTCCACAGGGACAATAACATGAGCCTGATGCTCCAGGGACTGCTCGCATACTGAGCAGAGGGGAATCAGATCATTCTTACAGAAAAGCTTCAGGGGCTCCTGGACCTGGTGCTGCTGACAGACAGGGACCTCTCCTGCTATTTGGCTGAAGGCATCACTCAGCTGCTTGATCAAGTCAACAAGGCCGGCCAAATGCTTGTTTTGAATGATGTTCCTATCCCCTGGGGTCTCTGGACATTGCGGACAGGCAAAGTCCTTGAAAAAGTCCCTCCAGCAGTCAAAGAGGCAGGTATGGCAGAAGTTGTGCCCACAGTCTAGAACAACTGGATCAATGAAATACCCTGAGCAAATATAGCAAGTTGCTTCCAGCTGAAATTTCTTCAGGGCGCTCTTGGCAGACATGACTCCAAAACCAGAATTTAAGGAACCGACTTCACTGTCCTTCACCACCAGAACCTTGCGGGACAAGTGGCAGAGAGGTCCTCTTTCTGGAAAGGAATGAGCTCCAGTCTAGGGGAAATGGAAAATAGAAATAGGAAAGTGATTGCCATCTTCCAATTGCTTAACCTCCAAAACCTTTTGATGTCCCAATCACATTACAGAAGAAGGTGAGTTTTGGCAGGAGACTGCTGGAGGCCGTAGGACAAAGCCCTTCACTGACTGCATGGTGCCCCCACCCATCACTTAACAATGCACTAGCTACAGCCACTGAGGTCAACCTGCCCAGAAAGACGCTCTCTTGGTGATGGGCTCTTGACCAGGGCCAAGCCTGGCTACCCTCCAATTCCTAGAAAGGGTAAAACATGAGACTATGATAGTACTTGGGGACAAAGTGGTGGCACAAACCTCTTGCTTCACTATATGCCATAAGAATAGCCCCACTGGAACAGGCCAAAAGCCCATCTAGTCCAGCTTCCTGTACCTCACATTGGCCTACCAGATGCCTCTATGAGCACAAAAGACACATCAGGCCTGCATCCTTGTACCCATCCTTGCATCTGGTATTCTGAGATAGCCTACTTCTAAAACCAGGATGTTGCACGTATGCATCACAGCTTATAACCTCCAACAGACTTTTCCTCCAGAAATTTGTCCAAACCCCTCTGAAAGGCATCCAGGCCAGATGCTGTCACCACATCCTGTGGCAAGGAGTTCCACAGACCAACCACATGCCAAGTAAAGAAATATATTTTCTTTTGTCTGTCCTAACTCTCCCGACACTCAATTTTAGTGGATGTCCCCTGGTTCTGGTGTTGTGCGAGAGGGAAGAGAGCCTCCCTCTATCCATTAGCATCTCCTACAACAAAGGGGTCCACAGTCTAATTACACAGTGGATAAAAAATATTTTCTTTTCTTTATTCTAACTCTTCTAACATGCAATTTCAGTAGAAGTTCCCTGGTTCTGATGTCATATGAGAAAGAAAAGAACAAACCCCTCCCTCCACTTTATCCATCCCCTGCATAACTGGCACATAACAGCACCAGCACAAACCACTACATCTTGCCACTGCTATAAGCCTGAAACAAAAAATACATGAACTCAGTGGGGAGAAGCAGGCAAAGATTCAGAGTGACATCTCAGCTAGCACCGCTCCCAGGATGAGCTACTGCATGGAAAATGGGAAAGTGATAAGCAGGGTGCAAAAGTGGAGAATAAATAAATAATTCATTCATTCATTCATTCATTCATTGCACTCACAATAGATTAGTCACTAGGACATCAACAGATGGACAAGCGGAAGGAAGACCTTGCAAAGGGATTTCCTGGGCCAAAAGCACAGAAGCAGCGCCAATGACCCTGCAACAGCCAAAACCCCAGTAAGACACACTCAAACCACTCACACCTGCAAGGACCTCCCTTTTAACCGCTAAACCACGCCCCCTGGTCTCTGGCCACGCCCTCACCGCACTCTTCTTAGTAGAGTACCAAGGAACTACATTTCCCGTCAAGCTCCCGCACAGCAGCGCCCTCTCTCCCCATCCCACCAGGTGGGACAGGGCTCCATGGGAATTGGAGTCTCTGTAGCACGTCGTTCCCCCCCTCCGCGGGAGAGAGGCGCTGGTGATTCTCATTGGACGAGAGCGGTCGCTCCTGTAGCCAATGAAAAAGTCTCGCTTGTGCTTTCGCGAAGCGACCTTTCTCTTTCGGGTTGGAAAGTGTCTGCAGGCAGCGGGAGTGCCGGTGCGGGGTGGGAGCGTGTTGCAGACCCCGGGGCTGTGCAGGGGGCTTCGCTCAGCCAGTCGTTGCGGCAGCGAGAGCCGCTGCCCTGTAGAGCTAGCACGTTGGATCTACCTGGTTGCAGTGGCGTAGCCAGAGGGGGGGGTGCAAAGCACTACGTTTTGCAGGGAGCCTCACCACCAGTGGCGTAGCCAGAGGGGGCAAAGCACTACGTTTTGCAGGGAGCCTCACCGCAGCATGCAGGCAGCCCTTCCACATCCCCTTTGGAGCCATTCTGGCCCCTAGAGCAAAATGGACACGTATGCCTTGCACACTGCACTGAGGATCCCTGCAAAGCTTTGCACCCCGTTTAGCTGCGCCACTGCCTGGTTGTCACTTTTCACAGTGCTTATATACAATACATCCATGCAAGGATACACAAGGTCTGGTCATAGCAATCCCTTCTGCCCTGCTGGCACACAAACTGGGAGTGTCCTTTTTTCCCCAGAGCCACCTTCTGTCCACACCTCAATTCCCAGGGTGACCAGATGTCATAACAGCAAAAGAGGACAAAGCACCCCAAAGTGTAGGATATCAAGAAAAATGTAGGACATGACAAAATAAAAGCTAAAAACAAGTCATGTGGTGAGTTGAAATACTCTCAGCACAATTCTATCTTGCGCTGGAACAGGCAGGTCAGTAGGCCTGCACTGTATCCAGCTCAAGACAGGGGCCCCAAGTGGCTCAGCCAGAGGCAAGGGAAAGCTCTTCTCCTTACCCCCAGGTATGGCTCCGCAGCCCCAATGGGTCTCCTCCAGATTGCCCTCCCTCCGCCCTAGAACGCCCGCCTCCCCGCCCACCCCAGACACTTGCTTCCGCCGAACTTCGCTGACGCAAACCACCCTGCCTGAGTCAGCACGCAGGCTGGATGCAGCCTCCGTGGGCCAGCACGCGTCCCTGCGCCAGCCCAGCCAACTCTAGAGGAGGCACAAACGTACTTTACGGCGAGTTTGGATTGTCCCCTATATTACTTATTAAATTTAAAACTATATTACATATAATTCATTAGTTACAAGAAGGGTATGCGCTGCCTGCAGGGGCTCACTCAGTGAAAAGAGGGCATTCTGCACCTGGCATTCTGAGGTAGCCTACTTCTAAAATCAGGATGTTGCACATACCCATTACAGCTTGTAACCTGTGACTGGACGCAGTACTCCAGGTGTGGCCTTACCATCGATTTGTACAACGGTATTATAATAGTAGCCATTTTATTCTCAATACCTTTTTTAATGATGACAAGCATAGAATTAGCCTTCTTCACCGCTGCCACACGTTAGGTCGACAGCATTTTTAATTCAGATTTGCAAACTTAAGTGCTCCCAGCAGGGATAATGTCTTTTTTCACGTTCTGACCAGTGCTTCAGACAATTACATTGTTAAATGTTTGTATTGACAATATAGAAGCATTTTGTGACAGCAGTCAAATGGTTAACAACGCCGGCCTGAAGACGTTAAGTACCAGTGTTCAATCGCAGGCAGCGGGTCATATTCTGGTACGGCCACCCCATTAACAGCCACCATCATGAGAGAGTTTGCCACTTCATTGGAAAGCTTCAGTCGCTCGTACGTTCTTATCAGATTCATCACAGCAAACCCTCGTTTGCAGTTTGCAGTGGAACTGCAAATACACGCCAAGACTGAGGCAAGTTTACTCAGCAAAGGAAAGTCCTGGCCTTCAGCGATAGCCTTCTTGCACAGCATGGAAAATGAAAGGTTCTCTGCCACCATTTTGAGTTCATACCATTCCCCCAACAGCCTCTCCTCACTGTTGCTCAACACAGGAATGCACCAAAAATGTTCAGCCAAAGCAAGAACCTCTGCATTTCCAAAGTGGGCAAGATGGCTCCCATCAGGCCAAGATGTGGGATCAAAGACCTCCATGTTTTTTAATAAATGGCGTGATTTCTCAGTGTCAAATCTTTGGTGCAGGTATTCTGCCCCAGTCAGGATAATTTTTGCCCTATTAGTTTGAAACTGGCACTCTCCCACCTCTACCATGTCCAAGGGGATGCCCGAGAAACAGCCATCATTCATGTTTGCTTCAAACTCGTCCTCTTTTGGTCCTGGCTGTTGGAGAAGGGTTTGCAGTTTAAGGTAGGTGCTTTTCAGTGTGGACTTCACTTGCCTGAGTAAAATGTTTTCTTTCTCAAACACTTCTGAGAGGGGCTTGTAAATACTAAGAAAATCAATCAGGAAGTGGGAAAATTTTACAAAATGGAAGCTTCTCATAAACGTCAACATGCCTTTGGCTTTTTGCCCTTCATGGCCACTGGATTTTGACAAGCGCTCAAGGTGGTTCACAATGGCAGGTAAGTTTTCTAGAAGGGCGCTTAAAGTTTGTCTTTTGCTTATGACCCACCTGACATTATTTGATTCCATCAACTTCACAACCTTTTGGCCCAGACAAGAGGCTACAACCTGCAGCTCTCCCAGCCTTTCAGGCGAGGACTGGTAAAACTTGAACATTGCCTGGATGTGTTTTTCACAGTCCTTCACAAAGTCCACTTCCCTGCAGCAGGCATCAATGACTGCAAACTGTAACTTGTGAGTGACACAATGAGCTGATGACAGCTGTGGGATTATCTCTTGGAACTTGGTCACAAGACCACTTTTACAGACCACAATATTGGCCGCTCCACCTATCCCGAGACCCACGACCCACCCTGGCTTTCTAAATGGGATCTGGAGTTCATCTAAGGCAAAAATGGTTGTGGCAAAACAGGCATCTGCCGTTTCACTGGGCAGTGGCGCCAAGCAGATATAGGATTCCTTCACTTCTGTTGTTTTTATATACCTGATGTAAATCGCCACACATGGCTGATCTGTGGAATCTGTGAAGCCATCCAAGAGAATACTGATACAGGGAGACTGGCATATATCATCAAGAATTCCCTTCAGAAGCGTATCTGCAATGCATTTGATGAAGAGGGTGCACGCGACTCTGTTTCTGTACCTCGGTATAATGGGGGCTCCCATCACCTGCAAGAGATCTAAAGCTTTCTCGTAATCGTTCAGTGGTTTTGAATGGTAGGCAATGTCATAGGCTGTACTGAAAAGGTGTTCCATATTTTTGAGCACATAGCTGGACATTTTGGTCATCCGCTCAGCTGCTGGAGCACCATCAGGGTCTTCCTTCGCTGCTAACGCTCTGACGCAAAGTTTATGGGCGTTGCTCTTGTCATGATGCTTGAGAGTTTCCACTTTAAACGGTCCCTTATATCCAGAGACTAACTTGGAAACTGGACCGTGAGCAGGCGGCTTTTCCTTGCACACAACACAGTACAACGTGGTTTGAGCTTTGTCGGCCTCTAGCCATGGAAACTGTGAAAACCATGACTTCTGAATTGATCGGGGACCTAAAGTCTTTTTCACAATTCCTTCTTTCCCACAGCTGTCTGGAAATGAGTTTGGCGTCCATGTGTCTGCTGGAGGACATAGGGAAAGAGAGTAACTGTCTGCTGGATCTTGTCCATCTGGGTCTTCCACCATTTCAACCTTGATTATTCCTTTTGAGATCAACAAAAATAACAGGGGGGTTGGATTTTGCCATGCCTGATCTTTCCTAGGCAGCGTAACTGTTCAATGCCCCCAAATTTCCACAAAAAGTATGGGGGTAATTTTCAAGAGGTGGTGGCTTCCTACATTTAGATCACCAAATCCTCTGATTGAGCTTGTCAGGTGCTGGCCCCCATAGGACCAGGACACACACAACCACAGGATGGTATCCTGCCCCACCACTGCTGTCCATTACTATTGCCAACTGCCCAACCTCTTAGGCAGCCATGCACCGACAACAGCTTCTTGCTGTGGTCACCTGCATAGCTCCCTAGGGAAGCAAACAGATGCCTCTGAAGATGGAGCAGCCTCTGCCACAGACAACAGTGGTGCAAGGGAGGAGAAGGAGTAAGGGGGTATCTTGCTGAGGAACACCCTCCCCCAAAGCTTCAAAACTGCCCTAGCTGGAAACTGCTGCCACAGAAATTCAGCTCTGTCTTGTGCTAGCTATCTGCCCCGGCCTTGCCTCAAGTGTTAATGTTTATTGGCCAAGCTTTTAAAAAGGGGGGGAAAGCAATTGATACACAGACTGAACAAGCATTGGAACACTTCCTCCTTACCATAACACATAAGAACAGCCCCGCTGGATCAGGCCATAGGCCCATCTAATCCAGCTTCCTGTATCTCATAGCGGCCCACACAAGACATGGGGTGCCCACCAAACACATAATGGGGTACCTAAAATCTCTTAGGAACTGAATTGCTACTACATTATCATTAGGTTCAGTGTAGGAAATAAGCCCAGGAGCAGCTCTCTGTCAATAGGGCACTCACCTCCCAGGTAGCTCGGCTGAGGCACTTCAATTTTTGTCTCTTGACAATCTGAGGAGAAAGAAGATGTTTAAAGAAATATTTACTACTACAGGAAGGGAGGGCAGATTTTCCTGCCTAAAGATTCAAACATAAAGTACATTTAGTCCTTTCTAGGAGTTATTGGCACTGGAACCAACGATGTTTGTTTTCTGAGGTACGGTTGGAGCATGTGAAAAGGAACTTTCTGTCATTGTTTCCCATACTGTTGCTGCCACCCCACTATTTTGCAGAAATGCAGGAGCCAAAATGGACATACTATGACACTGGGAAATTCTAGTTAATTGAACAAAAAATGTAGAATGGGAGCTGAACAGACTGTCCAGCATGGTCTGGGTCCTCTTTTGTAGGCTCCTCAACTTTAAGGTTTAACCTCAGATTTGCCTATTCTGGAGAACATCTAGCAAGCAGGCCTCCTGTTTTCAGCAGCTTCTGAAGTAATTATGTGGGAGTCCTGTCTTGAAATGGGCTAACTGAAATCTAATATATGGGAGAAGGGCAACATTCCCCGTCTCTACAATGTAGAACATTACAACTTCCTGTCTCTTGAACTGGACTAGGTGGAGCTTAGTATGGAAACCAGGCAAGGAAGGGTCTGTTTGGTGATGGCACTGCAGCTTTGAAATTCCCTCCCTGAGGAGATTCCTCGAGCCCCCATCTTCTCTGTCTTGAAGCAGGCCATAAAAACCTTCTTGTTCTGCAAGGTCTGTTTGTCATTTGTTTATTGTCTTGCTGTCATGATATATTTAATATGTTCTGACTGGTTTCAAAGTGTGTTAGGGGCCTTGTGAGGACATCGTCCTGAAAGGCAGGGTAAAAATGCATCACATTAATTCATAAAGAGAAGCATTTACCTGGAAGTTCTGTACCTCCTGGCTGGTTCTGTTGAAAAGCTAATTCTTCAGAGGGAGAACTCTGTTGGATTACCTGGGAGCTTGACACAAGGTGTTCTGCAGGGAAACAACGTACACACACATTTCAAATCATGAAAATTAGATGGGGCTTAACAGATCACTTGCATTTAATCCAGCAACCCTTCCCGATGCAAGAGAATATTTTGTCTCGGAAATGAAACAAAATTCAAGACACCAACCAGCTATGATACTGGCTTGTGTCCAAAGCAAGCTGGCTATGACAAAGCCCCTTTGAAATTTATGAAGTTAGTCTTGACTACTTTGTCTCCTTGATTTCTGTGGTCCTTAGTCCTGACTCACTTCCTTTTGATATAATCCATAGGCCTCAATTGTGTGAACAATGAGTAGATGAGCTATCATTTTGTCCACATTTTGCCATACCTGTGCATGCAAAGGATGGTAAAAGTCTCCTTGTCTCTTGGCAGGGTGTCACATATGAACAACACTTCAATGGGTAATAGCCACATTGTTTGCAGAACGTGCATGGGCACATGCCAGGACTTCCCATAACACATACGGGGCCCTCCCTCCACCCTGCTCACACTGAGCCTTTTGTCAGTTACTAGTTGATAACGATTGCTTACTCAGGTGGGTTTTCTGATGGAGGGTAAGATTCTTCCTCAGAGCAAATCTTCTCTGGCATTCTGGACACTCATAAGGTTTCTCTCCTGTGTGGGTCCTCATGTGTCCAATAAGAGCATATTTAGAAGAGACTGATTTTCCACACAGGAGGCAAGTTGCCTTCTTCTTCATTAGCTTCTTATCAGCTTCTGGGGGGGGGGGACGGACGGACAAGAAAATATCTTTGCTAAAACCCAGTTCACATGTGCCTGTGAACACACATGTGTTCACTGGAGAGGAAGAATGCACATAACTCTGAATGTACTGCCCCCCCCCCCGCCAAAAGAAAAGATCCCAAGAAATGGGAAAGAAGATAGTTGTACCATTTACTAGTATAGTTGTTTTTATTAGGATGTATTTTATTTGTTGTCAATGTGAACTAGTTGTACAATTGTGGGCTCTCCCTTATTGGAGACTTTCAAGGAAAGGTGGAGATGCTGCAGGGGTTGTCTGCACCAGACAAAGGGCGCAATCCAGAGGCACGCATGGGCCGGCACAAGTCCCTTGGCCATAAGGCACATAAGGGTCGTAAGGCATGTTTGAGCCTCCTTGGGAGGAAGCTGGGTGGCTGCTCACAAGAGCGCTGGCCTGTGGAGGCTGACATAAGCCTCCACACCGGCTTCCTTTAAACCTTGTGTCAGTCTGGCTGGGCCTACGTAAGTGTCTGGGGTGGGCAGGGAGGAGGCAGGAGGGAGGCGTTCCTGGGCAGGGTAGGGCGGGCAGTGGGCAGCCCTGGGGGTGGGCGGGCGAGGAGCGGGAGGCAGGGCTGGGATCCAGCACTTATTGTGGATCCCACCCCCTGTTCCCAGGGAGAACAGAGCGGCTTCAAGCTGCTCCGCCCTCCTTGGACCTGCGCCACCTCAAGAGGTGGCGCAAGTCCAAGGAGACCCATGGAAAAGTTTCCCCTTGCCCCTGGCTGAGCTGCTTTTGGCCCGTTACCTGTGCTGGATACAGCACAAGCCTTTTGGCTTGCCTGTTCTAGCGCAGAGTAGGATTGTGCCCAAAGTGTCTCTCACTAGAATCATAGAATGTGAGAGTTGTGAGGGGTCTTGGAGGTCATGTGCAGCGCAATCCTATCTTGTGCTGGAACAGGCAGGCCAGGAGGCCTGCGCTGTATCCAGCACAAGATTCAGACCAGAAATGGCTCACGTGGAGACAAGGGGAAACTCTTTCCCCTTACTCCCAGGTAAACCACCACAGCTCCAATTGGTCTCCTCAGACCTGTGCCACCTCAGGGAGTGGCACAAGTGCAAGGATTATGGAGCAGCCTTGAGTTGCTCTGCACTGCTCAGAAAATGGGGATGGGAGGTGCCAGGTTCCAGCCCCACCTCCCACTCCCTGCCCGCCTGCCTGCCACCTGGAATGCCCTCTCCCTGCCATGGAATGCCTCCCTCCCACTTCTGCTCCACCTCCTGCCCACCTCCCCAGACCCCTGTATCGACTAAGCTCAGCCAATGCAACCTTCCCCCAACCTCCCAGGTCGGTGTGGAGGCTGGATGCAGCCTCCATGGAGTGGCGCACGTCTCTGGCCCAGCCAACACTTTACGGCATGTTTGTGACCCTCCTGGGCCAGTGCAAGTGACTTGCGACAGCCTAACACAAAGTTAGGATTGCACCCTAAGGAGCCTAACCTACCCCTATGATTGTCACCATATTGATTTCCTTAGCCCAGTGTTATTCAAACTGTGCAGCGCAGCTCTTTAGGGAGGCACCAGGAACTCAAAGGGGAGGCGCAGGATGTCCTCTCGCAGCGATACAGTCACACCCCTGGGTAGAATATGAGCCCATCTTCTGCCCATTGTCTGTGCTTTTTTTTTTAAAGCAGAAGAAACAGGCAGCTGCGAGAGTGGCTGCTGCCACCCCACCCCGCCCTCTTCTGAGCATGCTCAGTTTGCAGTCCTTAACCCTTGCTGATCTTTGTCTGGTTGGTTCCTAGTTCCCAGCCTGGGATCGCTTCACATCAAAGTGAAATCTCTCTTTTCAACCCCCTCCCTGTTCCACTCCCCCCTTTCAATCTCCAAACCTTCCCGCTTTCCTCCCCCGCCCCAAATAAAATGCTTCCTATTTTACCAGTCACCAGGGGTCTTAAAGTTGCTTCCATGCAGTTGGCAAAGGGGGAGGGGAGAGACAAGCACACACTTTACTTGGCCAGGAGCAGAAAAAGGGAACAGTTTTAAAAGTGATTTATTAATCTTATTGTTTGACTGAAGAGGAAAGGCTGAATTTTTAAGGTGATGAATCTTGCTATTTGAAGGGAATACTTATCAGCCATTGATGAAGTGATTGCCAGCCCAATCCTATCCACACTTTCCTGAGAGTAAGCCCCATTGACTCTAATGGGACTTACTTCTGAGTAGACATGCATAGGCTTGAGGTGTGCATCTCCTAGTATAGGAGACAAATCAGCTTCCTAACCAAACCCTTATCAGCTCTGATATATTTTCGTGGTCTATTTTTGTTTTCCCCACCAGCTGCTGGAAAAATTTAATTTCATTAAATTAATAAAGGGTTCAATCCTATCCAAGGAGAATGGGAGAAATGACTAGTTGGATTGGGGTCCACAGGGGTATGTGTGTGTAATGTTGGTCAGACTGGTTGTTCACAAAGTTCATTTGATAAAACAATTCTATTGTTATGCTTACAAAGTTTAAAAAAATGAGTCCTGCTGGACCAGACAAAATCTACCTACTCCAGCATCCTGTCTCCAACAGTGATCAGCAGCTGATCGTTTATAAAGCATATATATTGCTGTGTATTAATAATATATTTTTAAGATCTGCATTTAATCAATGATATTAATATAATTAATATTAATATAGTTAAATATATATTTAATATTATATTATAATAAATATATTATAATATTACATTTAATATATTTAATATAGTTAATATTTCTGGCCACTTCCTGTTTAATGATGTCACTTCCAGCCCTCAGGAACATGATGGGGAGTCATGGCCAACAGCCACGGGGGTCAAGGGAGCCACTGGCCAGAAGTTTTAAGTACCACTGCCCTAGCCCCTCACCTTTGGTTGCCCTTTCTCCTTGATCTTGAATCCAAGGCTCTGCTCCTTGCTCAAGCCAGACAATCAATGCAGGTTTGACAACTGGAAAGTCTGTTTGAAATTGACCAAAAACAGAGGAGATAAGGTGGGGGAAAGGGTAGCACAATCAAAATATGGGCTCCCATCCAAACTTTAAGCTCAGGAAATGTTGCTCCTGCAAATCATGTCAACAAAGATCTCTCCATTCCCTTCCCAAAACTCACTAAATGCACTTTTTAAAGGCCCAATCCTATTGAGACATTGCCCACAGCCCACAGAAGCTGCTAGTGCAATGCCCTTCATATCCTAAACCCATTGTGGCAACACCATGCTGATGGCACACCAATGCCAGTGCAACAAGGACCACATGCCAAGTCTCTCCTGGAAAAGCAACATTGGCGCAGCCCCAGTAGCACTCCTAGCATCCGTGGAAACACCAACACAGCTCATCATCCATAGAGAGGCATCCTGATGCCATATCAGTACGTCAGCTCAACTTCTGTGTGTCATCGCCATGACATTGGCACATCAGTATGACATCTGAGTGTCATTGGTGTGATTTCCAAGGAGCCAATCACCATATCCAATTAGCTTCAATGCCAGGGAAGCACCACCAGGGTGATAAAAAGGATATAGTGGAACTGGAAAAGGTGCAGAAAGCATACAAAATGATCGGTGGGATGGGGCACCTTTCTTATGGTTACAATGTTTGGGGCTCTTCAGTCTAGAGCCTTGGGGGGGGGAGATAAATGAGAAATAATAATAATAATAATAATAATAATAATAATACAGGTATTTATATACCGCCTTTCTTGGTCGTCAGATTTCTCCTCAGATTTTATTCAAGGCGGTTTACATGGGCAGGCTGTTCTAAATCCCCGTAGGAATTTTTACAATTGAAAGAAGGTTCTATCTTTCAAGAACCACAACATTTCAGATGGATCTTTCTGATCTGGTATCACATTCTGGCCTCCGATTTCCTCCCACGCAAGCTGACAAGCAGCTCCTTCATCTCTCACATGGAGGGCAGCCAAGACGCTTCTTTGCTCACACCAAAGAGCAGGTGGAATAACTTGGTTCAGCTTGTCAGCTGCTTCAAAATCTCACCATTCATGGTGCCGGTGGCCTCGAGCTGGCGACCTGCGGATGCTATCTTCAGGCAAACGGAGGCTCTACCCTCTAGACCAGACCTCCTGCCCTAAAATCCCTACATAAAATTATGCATGGGATGGACAGAGTGACATTCTTTTCCTTCTTGCGCAACACCAGAACCAGGGCACATGTCCAATCTACATTCATTAAATGACAACTTCTTGGAATTACATGAACATTTTCGTTACAAACCCTTAGGAGCCAGCGATGCACCCAAGCCCCTCAAAGATTCCCAGCTTCCTATAAATCAAGCAACTGCCTCTTACCCACGGAAGCCACATTTTCAAAATTCTCCTGCATGACCTCCCTGTACAAGGCTTTTTGTTTCAGATCCAGCAGATCCCATTGCCCCTTAGTGAAGTAGACAGCCACATCTTCAAAGGTCACCAGCCCCTGAAAGAGAAGAAACAACAGCTATTCAGTCTCAGCTATACAAAAAAAAAAAAAATCCCCTCAGGAGAAGAAAAATCAGCAGCTTGGGGAAAGGAGATCTGAAGCAGCAGAAATGTACTCAATTATTTCAGATTGCAGGTGAGAGGGTGCGACCCCCCCAAAAAAATCAGGTCATGACCCACCAAAGAGTCATGACGCACAGTTTGAGAAATGCTGCACTACATAAACCAACAGAATTTCCCCAATATACCACACCTGGGCAGATTCTACTATGTCCTTATCCCTAGTCCAAGAAGGATGTGTTGAACTTGACTGAAAGGTGGACCACATTTCAGCACCTGTGCAGACAAAAGAAAAGATTTCAGATTCCTTTCCTCTAAAACTTCGCCTTCTGCCAAGAAATCTGAAGCTATAGGATCAGCATGTATGCTCTTGAGCAGGGGTGTCAAACATAAGGCCCACAGGCTGAATGGAGGATCCAGTAGCAATTTCTCCAGCCGCCATTATAATTGGTCTCTCCCAGTTTGACAATTGTGCACTCTCATATCTTGAAAATATGAACAAGATTTGCACATTTTCTCTTCTGTCATTTGCAGCTAATGAGTTTCTATGTGAGAGAACAAAGTGCTTATTTCTGGCCATCATCTGCTGAATGATGTCACTTCCTGCTTAATGATGTCACTTTCGGCCCACAGCAGGCATCATAAATGCTACTATGAAATGAGTTTGACATCCCTGTTCTTGAGCCATTAGCAAGTAAAGTCTTTAGTTGATTGCAAGCTGACACAGTCCTAGCTTTAAAGGCTCTCATAATCTCTCACCATGAAGGGCAGCAAGAGTGTGCTGGCAGACCCCATCTCCAAGGGAATGCATTCCTGACAGGTGCTTCAGTCAGTGCCATCCAACTCAATACTGCTTTGCATCACCTCTTCCCAAGTGCCTAACATCAATTGCTAATAAAATGGTTTTCACCATTCTTCAAAGCACTTGCTCCTGTTAACAGCATTTCAAACAGCAAATGATTTCAGACTGTGAGAAGTGTCGTCACCATCTCTTCCAAAACTGAAGTCCTGCATGCATCACTTTTGGACAGAGATCTGCTGGGGGGCAGGGGGTGGGGTGGGAGAGACTAGGAACGTAGAAGCATGGATGAGCACTGAACATACAGCCATTTTCATTCAGTGTGCTGTGGCACATTGGTGTACCACGAATGGTCCGCAGGTGTGCCATGGGAATTTGGGGGGTGATCATTTACTAGTAGGGCCAATGGGGTGTGTGAGCCACCCCCTCCACAAGCAGCATGGTGTGTCTTGTCAATTGTTAAAATACTAATGATATGCCTTGACAATTTCAGTGTCTTGTCAGCGTGCCATGAGATGAAAAAGATTGAAAACTGCTGTAACAGGAGAAAAGTGGGGAAGGAGAGACTGATCTGCATTTCAATCCTTTAGTTACAAGAACTCTTTTAGAGGTGCAACAATACACCTCCCTTGATTTGCAAAAGCCTAAGGGTTCCTTGATTAAACTGGCTCTGTGGCATTGCCTTACACCCCCTCCTCATTCACATATGGATCTCCTCCAGTCCACTCCTTCCTCAAACAAGACCCTGCATCCAATTCTCCTTTTCCTCCTCCTCCTCCCCCATCCCTCTTCTCCTTCCTTGATTTCTACCCCCCTTTCCCTTTCTGTGCTAGCATTGCCCCCATCCCAGAAAGACAAAAGAAAGAAGCACCACCAGCAGCCCAACAGGGAAAAGGCTGGGAATAAAGGGGAATCCTAATTTCTCTCCTTTGCTCCCATTTCCCCCTCCTCCCCAGAGAGAAACAGATATGAATCCTCCCCACCCCAATCTCATTGCCTGCACAGATCACCCCAATCTCTTGCCTGCACAGCTGAAGTCCAAATGTTGCACCGATTGGTTTCCTGCTGCCAGAGAGATCCCAGGAGGCTCCCAGGCAGGGGATCCTCCAGCAAAGGAGAGATCTCCCTTCTCCTCTCTTGCAACAACCCATTCCATGGTCTGTTGCACTTCTCATCCCAGCAACTACCGAACAAAAAAAGGCAACGATGCTATTGGCCACCAGTCGTGGGGGTGCTGGGAATCGTAGTCCCTGTCTCTTCGTCTCCTACTACTTTGGAGG
The DNA here is from genome assembly GCF_035046505.1 of Tiliqua scincoides. Taxonomy (NCBI): domain Eukaryota; kingdom Metazoa; phylum Chordata; class Lepidosauria; order Squamata; family Scincidae; genus Tiliqua; species Tiliqua scincoides. Next base: position 256,716,800 of record NC_089822.1, read on the forward strand.
TTTTAAAGCAGGCAACCTGGTACAGGGGGATTCCGGGAGTTGTAGTCACCGAGGCTCCAGCCTTCTTTCCACTGATCCTATTCCATTGTAGAAATGGAGTCGAATCAGTGCTTGTGAACCACGTGGCTGGATAAAATGTTGCCAAAGTGGCAGGTAAGAGACAAATCATTGGGGCGGGGGCGAGGGGGTGGAGTGTAGACAACAGGAAAGAAGAATATGGAAAGGGAGCATCTGAGCTCATGCCATCTACAAACTTTAAAATAGTGTTTGAAACCCTAGAGCAACTATTTTCAACCACTGTGCCATGGCACACTGGTGTGCTGCAAAGGGTCCACAGGTGTGCCATGGGAATTTGGAGGAGGGTCATATATAAGTAGGGATATTGGGGATGTGAACCCCCTCACCAGCAGTGCAGTGTGCCTTGTCGTTGTCAAAAAACTGACAGTGTGCCTTGACAACTTTAGCAACTTCTCAGTGTGCCATGAGATGAAAAAAGTAGCCCTAGAGGGCTGTTGCTAGTCAGACAGGAGCTTTCTCAGCCCTACCTGAAAATGTCTGAACTTGAAACCTTACATGTGCACAACAGTTACTCTGTATCTTCCCCAGCACTGTTAAATTGTCTAGTACAGTGTTATATCCTCCTCTTTGCATTGGGAGGCCAGACGCAACACAACAAACACCGGTAAGAGGCTTAGGTCAGACAGGAGGGCTTTTTTTAGTGCACAAAATGCACACACCAGAGCTCTGCCCACCAAGTTGGGCCTCCTACTCTGCTTGTTGTGTAGTGTTGCGTTGCTGGTCTCACTGGCAGGGGGTCTAGGGGTCCCGCCAGTACCAATGGACACCATCTCAGGTACCACCAGTGGTATGAGTACCACTGGTTGAAAAACACTGGTCTAGCATTTCTTTTTTGGCACGATTAGACGCATTTTCAAGGGGGTTGATGAAAAGCCAAATAGCTGCATATCCAAGGCATTTGGTGAGAGCAGTGGGCCAAGCAAAGTGCCACTCCAGCATCAAAAATGGACACCCTGTAAAAGGGAGCTTGTAATGCATGTGCCTTGAAAGTGTGGGGACGCACTTCAGGCAGTGTGTCTCACACAGTGGAGTCATTAGGGTTTGCGCCACCTGGTACAAAAGGCTAGCATGTCATCCCTATGATGGATCTCCTCCCATGCAGTGGACAGGGCAACGCCCCACAGTGGGTGTGGTAATGTACCACCCCCCACTGGTTTTTTTGGTTATAACTTTTGATAGAGATATTTCAACATGGTTTGCTTCATTGCATTCTGCATGAAATTTCACATTGAATTATATTGGTACTATTCAAATATACCAAGATTTAAAAATTTTTGGCAAGTAGTGGTGTCACCTCCCCCATGTGTGTCACCTGGTGCGACCCACACCCCATGCAGCCCCTAGCGACACCACTGGTCTCACATGAAGGAGGATCCCTCTTCCTGAGCTGCATTCCTTCCTCCAAGAGTCTTGAAGAACACTTCCCCTAAAGCCTGCAGGATCACACCTGAAAAAGGGGCCCCTTCTAGACCTCTGTCCTATCAGGAGAAATCAAAAATTTGATCCAACTTTCTGAACAAGTAGGGCAAATTCATCTCTGTCTGTGTGTCCAGAGCTGAAAATGGAGGAAAGTTCTACCCAATGGGTAAATGGAAGGTCAACCTTCCCTCCATGAGGGATTGCTCCTCTCCCCCCGCCCCCATTGCTGGACCTTGTTATAGATAAGGAGGGATGGTCTTAATACGTACAATATGGATTCATGCAGTGTGGTCTGTGGATCAAACTGAGGGTCCCTATTTATTTCAATATTTCATTTTTATTCTATTAGACTTGATGCTACCATGGTATGAGACTGAATTTGGGGAAATGTTACAGACCTTTACTTTTAACAAGCTACTATGTATATTCTTTTAACAATGATAGGACTTATTCCTGGGTGTGGATAGGATTGCAGCCTAGGATTGTCAAGTTTTCCTGCTTGATTATGTCACTTCCGGTAATGACATCACTTCTGGTAGGTCCTGACAGAGTATCATTCTAAAAAGTGGGTTCCAGTGCTAAATGTGTGAGAATCACTGGATTACTGAAAATCCTTATATCAGATATACTGATAAAGAGGGAAGAGTGTAATGGGCTTGCATTCTAACCAAGGGTCTTTAGTTTCTGTCCACCCCTATGCTTCTGGGTGAAGAACTGAGGTCATATCTTAAAACAGGCCTAGTGTGGAGTAGCGGCAAATAGCTGAGCCAGAAACTTCTAAACTCAAGTTTCATCTCAGCCATGAACTCACCTGGAAGCCTTCATTCAGCCTCAGCAAACTCCCACATCTACTGTAGGATGATCATACTTGGCTTATTGTACTTAGCTGTTGCTAAGATTACCTTTTCACAATGGATCCTATGTAAGCAGCTTCAATTCAGAAGGTATAGGCCTGTGTTTCAGTTCCTAAATGCAGTTCATTCTGCAAGCTGAATTTTTCTTTTTTCAACTGATGGAAGCAGAGAGATTCAGATGAATGCTGAAGAGACCACCACCGCCACCTCTTGTTCTTTATCTTCCTTTCCTTCTTACAGCAATGGTAGGAGAATACATCTGGGGAGGAAGTCTTCTCTTTTTCATTCTTTAAAAAATTAGCTTGCTTGGCATATGGTGGAGTAGGGAACAATATACACACAGCGCTTTTCTTTCTCTTGTTTTTTTAAACTAACTAATAAAGCAAATACAAGTAAAAACCAAGCTAATGGATTCTTTTTTCTTTTTCCAAGATGAGGGAGAACAGGACAAGTTAGAAGTATTCTCTTAGTGATGCTATTGAAGCAACAGTTGAAAAGAAGTTGAAAGCACATCACATGCTCAGAGTTCTTCCACTCACGACCAGGAGCAGAACACTCAAAGCAACTCTGGAAGCTTCTGAAGACAGCTCTGTGGGTGTGTACATGTGTCTGCACAGTGACTACAAAGAACCTTTAGAAATTCCAGCAATCAAAGGTGGCGTCCTATGAGGGCAGGGCATTTGTGCCACCCACTGTTTTATGTCCTGGGAAAGCTGAAATCAGAATCAGCAGGGGGATGTTTACAGATAACTTGAAATGTGAACAATACACAGAACCTCAACAGCTGTTCTATCATGCGCATACATTTCTCAAGAAATGTCATGCTTCAACACAGGATTCAAATAGCTCTTCCCAACAGCTCTTCAAAAGGCTGGGGAGACCTTCAGAGGGATCTGCAGACTCCATGCAGCATCCAGAGGGTCACTATTGGGGGTAAGTCTTAAAAAACCATTTGGCTCCAGTAGCAATGTGATCTTGGCGATCATATCACGGCCTTTGCCCATGCCCCGCAAGCACCTATCTTGGTTCCAAAACTCCTGGAGTTTGGGAACAACTGCCACAAGTAATTGTGCTGGGAAGAATCCACCAAATTCAACAAGTTATCAGTAGGTGGTGCCAGAATTATGAAAAGCATAGAGTTGTAACATTTCTTACTTTGCAGCTGCTCCCTCCATCAGGACAAAGTGAAATAGATCATGAGGCATTTTCTGAAGCAAGGAGACCTGGGTACAACCTACTGAATTTTTAGGGGTCACACTACAATGTGGTGCTTTTTTAGCATGATGCTTAGATGAACAGTAGTTCACTGTTACAAGAGATTTATGATTAATGATTTTGGGATTCTGAATTCAGCTCTTCAAGAAAATCCCCCATGCCATTTCATAAGTAAAAGACTGATCCAAACCAATGTATTTCTATGGCTGAACTTCATGGAAGTTGCATCAAAACGAGAGTAGCCCAAGCACAGTAGTTCTCCAATGTATGATTTCAAAAACTAATTTAGTGCTTAGCTCAAAGGGTTGACACTTAGCACCACATTACTAGCACTAGAAGTTGTTGCAGAATAAATGTTACATTATCCAACAGCTCTACCAGATTCGTTCAAAGCCTTCAGTTCACGATATATTTCAAGTGTGATCAGAGATTGATTCATTTGCCTTCTTGCCCATGCTTTATCCTTTCTTCTCATTATTTAATTCTCCCAGAGCAAGGAAAAGATCAAGTTCTTCTGTTAAATTTTTTAATGTTGTTTATTTTTTAAAAAGAAAAAACCCCACAAAATCATGACATTCAAGTTGGTTACTGAGTTTGTCATAGTCTGTGTGTCTGGGAATTAACAGGAATTGCTAATTAATTTAAACCACACACCAGAAATGAGACTAAAAATCAGGCTGGGAGGTGACAAAGAATTATCCATAGAGGACGTCACCAAAATCAAAGTATGAACAGCCCTGACTGGGGGAGTAAAAGGAGTTATCGGGGAAGGACCATGAGCACCTGGACGCAGAAGATCAACGGATAGTTTTGACTGGACTCTTGAAATTGCTGGCAGCCTGAAGCTGCAGTTGGTAAGCCATAGGGTGGATCTTGAAGCCATAAAGTCTGAAATGAGAAATGAAGATAGTAAAACTGGAGAAAGGGAGGCTTTCAGGGCTCCAAATAAGGTCAAATCCCACAAATTGTAGGCTCAAGGGGAAAGAAAACCTGCCAAGAGATCCATGCGTCTGGGATATCATTCCATTCTAGCACTAGAATAGGGTGTCAATAAGGTGGAAAAGATAGCTGAAAGTGGTGCTGGACTGGTCAGAAGGCAGCTTGATTTTTAGCCTTCCTGCTTTACTACAGAAGCTTCTGAGGCACTGTATTATATAGTCCTTACAGAAGCCTTCAGTGAAGGGACTGGACTCTCTTTGGCCAAGGGAAACTTATGTACAGGGAAAATAGCAATATCATGGCTGCGTGTGGTTACTCCTGAAGCAGTCTGTCTAGGAAAGGTCTGGTTCCTGTAATGAAGAAGTTAGGCCACTGCTGATCAAAAACACAGGGTAAAGAAAAATACATAATGAGATATTTGCCACTGAAAAGAATACTGCCTATACAATGAAACATGAATGGGAAGAAAATTCAGTTCTCTGTTTAACTTCATATGGAATAAACTGTGAAAATACGGACCCAATGAAACAACTAAGGAAAATCTAGATCTGGAAGGCTCAACTTCAGATGAAGAACAAATTCAAACAAATGTTTCTTATTCAGTAGCATAGTTAGTGGGTGGTGGGCTGCCCCAGTTTCACCCCAGATTGTCACCCCAGATGGGGGAGTGTCCAGGGCAGTCCACGCAAGATGGCAGCTGCCACCTCATTCTATTTTCTGAGGAAGCAACTTGACCCAGCTCTGAGGGGCTGTTTCTTCACACACCAGAAGAGGGTGCCAGAAGGGGCCAGGTGAAGAAGCGACCAGTCAGAACTTGACTGAGTGGCTTCTTCCTGGTTGGGAAGAAACTGCTAAGCTGCTGCTATGTGCTCACTGCTTCCTTCCTCCTCTGAAGGTTGAGCCGCAACATTGCAAAGCTGCCACTTTCTATTCTGGGGAGAACCCAAAGTACCATCATGACATCACGCCAGCACGTGACATCATGTCATTACTTCTAAGTTCCCCGGCCCCCGGTTCCAGAAGACATCGCTACGTCACTGTTCTTATACACGCCTGGATAATTTCACCTTCAGTTCCATTATAACGACACAAATGTGAAATAGAAACCTCTAAGATAAATACATTTCCACCTGACACTTTTGGAAGCGACTTACCTGGGGACAAACTGGTTGGCTGGCCGTTTCGGCCGGTACTCAGGGTGCACCATGAACAGCATGTGGGGGAAGCCAGTTCCAAAATAAGCCCCATCTGTGTGATGGTGGCGAGAAGATTTGGGGGTATAGACATCCATGCACTTGGGGCAATACAGCTTGACCATAGCCTCTCCTGGGATATCAGACAAGCCTAAGAGTGAATGCAGCAAAGTTCATAAATAAAATTGCTCAAAGTTGACCCAGGTGCTGCAGCTTCTGAGATCGGCTCCACCAACATAACTTCTGCACCACCCATAATCTAGCAGTTTGCAAGTTTTTTAAACAAGAGAATTCAATATCATAGTCACATCAAGTCCCTCCCTTAAACCTCTTCACTGATTTACTGTTCACCCCTGAAGTTCCTACTTTCAAAGCTTTCCTTGATCTCTCCTCTTGCTGTCTCTCAGCCCGTGTGTCCTGCCACACTTCTGCCCATACCCTTCAGTCTTCCAATTCCACCATCCTCAACTGTCCAAACATTTCCCACTCCTTCAAATACCACCATCCTTTCTCCTTTGCTACACCTTACACGTGGAACAGCTTTTTGGAACATCTGAAAAATGCTTCTTCACTCACTTCTTATAAATCCCTTCTTAAAACACACCTTTTCTGCAAAACATTTGGCACCTTATCTTAGGGCACAATCCAAAAAAAGGAGATGGGCCAGTGTAAGTCCCTTGCACTAGCCTGGAGATGCCGTAAGGCACATTTGCACCACCAAGTGAGGAGGGAGGCCAGCTCGAAAAGGTAAACCTGCGCTGGCTGAGTTAGGCTAGCATGGGGGTCTGGGGGGAGGGCAAGAAGGAGGCAGTCTGGGGCATGGGGAGAGTGGGCAGCAGGCAGGCCACAATCTGGCACTTGTGCAGGATCTTAACCCCAGTCCCAGGCAGTACGGAGTAGCTCTGGGCTGCTTGGATCTGTGCCACCTCTTCAGATGGCGGAAACCCAAGTAGCCCCATTGGGGCTGCTGCGGCATTACCGGAGATAAGGGGAATGAACTCCCCTTGTCCCAGGCTGAGCCATAGGCAGCCCAAACACTGCTCTGGAGGTAGTGTAGGCCAGCCAGCCAGCCTGCCTGCCTGATCCAGGGCAGATTAGGATTGGGCTGCCTGTCCTCTACACTACTGTAATTCACAGCCCTAACCTGTGCTGGTGCATCTGGGCTGACAGGCCTATGCTGTATCCAGTGCAGGTTAGGAGTAGGTTGGAAGTCTCCACTGGGTAAAGGTCATTTGTCCCTTTACCCTGAGTTGAGTCTCAGGACTGCTCAACGAAGTTGCTCAGATATGCGCCAAGTATTAAGCTGGCGCAAGTCCGAGAAGCCCCATATAAGGCCTCCAAGCCTGGGAGGGAGACTAGGTATAGCAGAGTTCTACTGATCCCGTCCCCCTCCTGGGACTGTTCTGCCCCCACCTAGAAATACCCCATCCCAATATCCATTCTACCTTCACCCAGCCCCTGCACTGCTCAGTGGAGTACTCACTTTTGCCAGGGACATTTCCTTCGGATACAGTGCCAGCAATATGGTGCAGGCCTTCACAGTGGCACTGTTTACATGCTAGTCGTCACAGACGTGCTTCACGGCCTTTTTGCAAGGGCGAGCAATAGTGCAACAGATGCTATACCAACCGCAGCAACAGATAGGATTGTGCTGTCAGTTACCCATATATAACTGAAACCATGCTTCAACCATTTAGTCCTGTCTCCATTCCCCTCCTCCCATAACAACATCTAGATCAGTGATTTTCAACCATTTTCATCTCATGGCACACTGAGAAGGTGCTAAAATTGCCAAGGTATACCATCAGTTTTTTGACAATTGACAAGGTACACCACATTGCCAACTGGAGTGCCCATCCCTCAATGGCCCTACTAATATATGACCCTCCACTAAACTCCCACAGCACACCTGCAGATTATTTGCAGAGCACCAATGTTCCATGGCACAATGTTGAAAAATTGCTGATCTAGATTGTAAGCTGCATGAGGCAGGTAACTGCTGTCTCACTGTTAGTGACATAAATATCAATAGCAACTATAAATAATAAAAGTGTGGTTCTGAAATAGCTCATACTCAAGGGGTTCTTGAGTATTCTCTACCCCAAACTTTATTCTTCTCCTTAAGAACACAAGAATCCTTCCCAGTATCTTTACTGAGCCTCTCTAGCTCACTAGAATCATTCCTGAACCACCTAAGAATTCTGGTATGTACTTCCCCAACTTTAGATCATCCCCAAGTTTTATCCAACATTCACTCCCCCCATCCCACTCACCAATAGGCAGCATTGGCTGGTTCTCACAGTAAACACGAGGACAGTAGCCAAAGTCTCCTTGCTGGTATTTCTCAAGCTAGAAAGAAAAATCAAAGGAAGCTAGGATGTCTCCGTTATGGAATGATAACTCTAAATAGAATTGGTTGGTGCAAAAGGGCATCAGGGAGACATTTAAAACATGCCAAATCTGAAGTAGCACTGGCCAATTAAGCCAGTCATCAAGAAAAATACTGTAATATGGAATAAAGGGTCATTCACTTCTCAGGTTCACTACCTTTGACCTGGAAGTGGCTGCCTCAGTGTTAAGGAATAACACAGGTTTACAAAACTGAGGGTCAGAAAAGTTTTTCCCAAACTTTATGGTGGTTTGATATAAATTTGGGGTGCCGATTCCAAAAATGGCATCTGTTTTGCCCTATTACGTCTAGTTTTAGAGATAGCCTCATTAGTGAATGGTTCAAGCAGCTTCCTCATGAGGAAGCCATGGTGTGGGTTTCCTCATGAGGAAGCTGCTTGAACCATTCACTAAAGAGGCTATGCCGTGTCTCCAAAACTAGATGCGATAGGGCAAAACGGATGCCATTTTTGGAATCGGCACCCCAAATATACCCAGGAATTGGTGTAACGTTTAAGGAAGCAAAATGTGTGTTGGCCTGTGTAATTACAGGATGGTTACACAAAGGATGGTTACTCACCATCTGGGCAATGCCACGGTTTGTGAGGATGTAGCGGGCATGAATGAGCCCATAGAGCATCTCAGCTGCCTGTTCAATCAAGTCACTCTGGTTAGGATTGTCCTCAAGCTCCTCATCTGCAAGAGGATAAGAAGGCAATCATTAAAACAAAAAAAGCATCAGAAAGCTTTACAGGGATGTCACAAAGTCTCTGATGGAGAGGGGAAAAAGTCACTGTATCATTCACTCAGGTCAACTGTTGAAGCAACATGATATATGAATAACTTTTAAAAGCACTTGATACATATGTTTGCATACATGATACATATGTATGCATACAGCAGTAGCTTGAGGGCCCCATCTCATCCAACTTTCCAGGGCTGGTACAACTGCAAAGCAGCCTTCAGGTAACGGAGCAAGTATTCCCTTAACTTTGAGGAGGCCTCCATGACTGCTTCTCCATTGCAAGGATGCAGCGCATGCCCTGTTGGCCCAACATGAGCACTAGAAAGTTGGATAGGACCAGGCCTTCAGTCTCCCTGTCTAGGACTCCCTTACTGCCTCCTCAAACTTTAATTGTACGCCACAGTACAACTCAGTGAAAATATATTTGCCAGATTTATCAGAAACTTTTTAATATTTTAAAAGTTCAATATATATCTCAGCCCTGAATAACATGTACACACAACATTTGAATTTCCAAAGTTGGTAAACTTGTAAAGCAAGGTGTTCTAGTCACTGAATGTAACAGAACTAACAATTTACATCACTGTTACTCTTCACAAATGCTTAGCCATTGCTCCTAAAGAAACCTCAAACCACTCTTCAATTTCACATAAATTAATGCGAGCAGATAATTAGAGGCAGCAGTTGACAAAATGCCTAAGTGCTGTGCACATTTTTTTAAAAGTTAAATACTAGCATTGTTAGAGCTATCCCCATTCTGAAGTTCTGATAAGAAATTGCCTCAAATTATTAATCTCTCCATCAATGCTGGCCTTTCTGAAGTTAAGTAATAGCTCATGTGGGCTAATAATATATCTTGTTCCTCAGGTCATATAAATTCTTACTGTGAGATAGGACTCCATAAGACTAGCCATCCAATGATACCAAAAACATAAGAAATTCTAGATCGATATAAGTCTCTAACAAGGGTTTTCCATAACTATACAGTTTGAGCTCCTTGTAGTGCGTGCTATATGCCCTACTTATGACTACATCTCAACTCACTTGATATTAAGGGATCCAAGACATGGTCACATTCTATACATTAAAAAGTGCACTCTCTCACCTGGTTCCAAATCCAGAATCATGTCCAGAGCTTGGCGATAATGGGGCACTTGCTCATTGAGACCAGTCAGGTTGAATTTGTCCTGGATATAATCTTCATCCACCTAGAACAGAGATTCAAAATTACCCAAGCACAGGATTACCCAAGTCATCATTTCAACTTCTAAAAATCCCTAAATCCATTTATCTCCCAAGGTGTTCTGTAAACTAACTTACTAAACTCCTTCTATAACTCAACATTGGGAGCCTGCCCAAGAAAGAAAACCCAGGAGTCAAACCCCTCACAGTAGTGGTTCTGGTGTTGGACTTAGACTTGAAAGATCCAGGTTCAAATCCATCTCAGCAATGAAGCTTCCTGGGTGACCTTAGGCCAGTCACTATCCCTATACCTCACAGAGTTGTGAGGAGAAAGGAACCATGTACGCCACTCTGAGCTCTTTAGAGCAGTGTTTCTCAAACTGTGGGTTGGGACCCACTAGGTGGGTCATGAGCAAATTTCAGGTGGATCCCCATTCATTTCAAAATTTTATTTTTAATATATGAGACTTAACGCTACCATGGTATGTGACTGCATTTGGGGAAGTGTGACAGATCTGTATTTTTAACAGGCTACTACATATATGCTTTTAAGAAGGATAGTCAATTGGGCTTACTCCTGGGTAAGTGTGGATAGGATTGCAGCCCAACAGTCCAATCCTGAGCTGCCCGGGGTAAGGGACTGCAGTGACAATGAAAATGGCTGCCACCGCATCCTGTGTACCCCAGGCAGCCGCCACCGGCTCCTTGGGAGAAGGAAGCTTTTGCTCCCTTCCTATGGGTAAATGGAATAGCCCCGCAATGGAGCTACTTGATTCACTGCCAACCAAAAGGTCAGCAGTGAATCAAGTGTCTCTGTATCAGGCGGTGAGCCCAAAGTGGAGGCTTTGGATCTGGTGGAGCTTTGCTCCACCTCTCCCATCTTCCTCCCTCCCAGCTCCCTCCCCCTGGGACACCTCCTCCCTACCCTCTTCCCACCTCCCAGTAATGCCTCCGGCCCTCCGCCAGCCTCCTCCCTCCCGGAACGCCTTCTCCCTGCCTCCCCCCACACCTCCACTTACCTCTCCTCTGCTCGGTGGTCCATGCGACCACCAAGTGGCCTAGCTCAGGCGCCTGCCCAGTGCTAACCACTGGTGCTCATCCAGCACTAGAGCCCGCAAATGTGCCTTATGGCACATTTGCCACAGTGCGCATTGGCGGTAAGCCAGCACGCCAAGCTCAGGATTGGGCTTAAAAATTTTCCTGCTTCCAGCCATGACAGCACTTCTGGTGGGTCCTGACAGATTGTCATTCTAACAAGTGGGTCCTAGTGCTAAAAAGTTTGAGAACCATTGCTTTAGAGGAAAGATGGTATAAAAATGTGAAAAATAAATAAAAAGTACCCTTAAAGCACACACCATCTCAAACAATGGGGAAAAAAGTCCTGGCTCCCAGTCTCTCACTGGCAAAGCATACTTGCACTCTGAGAATGTCCTTCTCATCTCACCTCACAGAAGAACTCATTGCCACGCAAGCCACAGAACCAGGAAATCCAAGATACTTCCTCTGAACTACTCATCTTCCCGTCCTCTAGAAAAAAGAGAGGGGCATCAGCATACATACAGTTGCACCACTACCCATACGTCCAGCATTACTGGGAAATAACTCCTTTGTGTACTATTTATGAAACACCTCCCAGGCAAAGCATTTCTGTTTGTTATTTTCAAGAGATTCTTCGCCCCCTAGCAGAAAAAAAGAAGCCTCCCTCGTCTGTGCATGAGAACTAACAGGAACAGAAAAGTTCATAACCCATATGCCTCTGCTTGAAGGGCATCCCTCCCCCGTGCTAGTAGTAGAAAGAATTCCCTTTGCATAATAGTTTAACCTCTATCATTACTCTATCCTTTCAGAGAGAAGTGTGGAAACGATGTCACTCTACATTTCTTCCTTCTTGATTCAACCTGACACAATCCCCATACACCCTCCCTTAAGCTTCTGCAGCAAGCTCTATCCCCATTAATTCCACACCACCCCCCGGACTTTCCGCAGAAGCTCTCGTAAGTCGACACCCAAAAACTCACCCGAGGGGACCCAATTGCCTCAAGGAGAGGAAGACGGGGTGCAAACAAGCTTTGGACCTCTCAGGCCTCTGCCAGGTTCAATCGCGCACGCGCGCCTCCCGCCGAGAAAAGGGCATCACGGGATTGTCGTACTTTCAGTATAAGAACAGAATGGGAGGAAAAGAACTACAAGTCCTAGAGCGCACTGGCAGAGGAAATTGTCGGGCCGTATTCTGCCGCTGAGCACGCTGGGACGTGTATGGGGGGGGCGGAAAACTCTTTAAGTTCTAATTGCTTTGAACAGGGAACACTAGAACTACAACTTCCGGAAAAAAAGTGAGAGGCGGCTCAATCACGTTTTGCAAACCATAGACCTAAGGAAAACTTGCTATCTCTACGGTGCAAACGCGATGAGAAGCCGCAGTGCATTGTGGTAAATGTAGTCCACATGCCCTCTCGCATTTAAAGGAATAGGAGGGCTTGCAGAGAACTATGGTCATGAGTGACTGGAAGAAACATGCTTAACTACCCTTTATTACAGGAGCAATCGTCCGGAACTATTGGGATAGCCCAATCCTATTCACACTTTCCTGGGAATAAGCCCCATTTACTCCAATGGGACTTACTTCTAAGTAGACATGCATGGGATTGGGCTGTCAATTGGCACAGGGAGAAGTTGCAAGAAACGTCAAAGAAGTGCTGCTCATTGGTTCAGAGCTGTGCCGTGGTCCTAGTTCCTGCTTCATCACGCTAAATGGATCAGAAGGGAAGAGGAAGGCGAAGGGGGATCTACAGGAAGCAATAGAAGTGGGAGAGGGAAGAGAAAAAAGTTCAAAAATGGTTAAAAGTCAGTTATCGGTGGAAACAAATAGAAGAGAGGAGCTGTTTTCACAGATCAGAAAAGCGAGAGAGGCATCACTGCAGGAGATGCAGATGGGGTAATTATCCCTGTAAAACTTGACAAAGCAACTAAAGAGGAGGTTATTTTTCCCACCAGTAAATCGGGTGCCCCCCTTTCCTTAAAAACGGGGGGAGAAAGGAAAGAATTCCCGCATTATAGTGTTGTTTTTTCAAAATTAACTGACAATCCAAGAAGAAAAAAATTGGATGGATGATGAATGCTTGAGAGACACTAATAGATGCAATGAGATGGGCACACAATTACGGAGAAAACTCAGGTGAAATACATTGCACTCTCTTTCTCAGAATGAACCCCCTGCTACAAAAAATAGTGGGACTTAAAAGAGTAACCAAAGTTGCTCCACAAGGAAACCCGCGTGACCCACATTAGCGCTTCTTCAATGGTGTAATTAACTTTCTATAATCTAATCCAGATGCGGGCTCCAATATCAACATTAGTTATTTCATGGATGGGAAGCACCAAGCAGTTGGAGTACTGTACTAAGGCTACAATCCTATCCACATTTTCCTGAGAGTAAGCCCCACTTATTACAATGGGATTTACTTCTGAGTAGACATGGATAGGATTGAGCTGTAAATTCACAGGGGGGGGTTGGAGAAAATTGTGGATTTCATTTGAAGGTCTCCTATTTTATTCAAATCATGGCTTTCATTGTCTTCTAAGAATAGTATTTACAAAAAAAAATACATCCTGTACTTCTCCCTCCTATTAGAGGGAAGTTTATAAACAAAAATAAAATCACTGGGAATACAACCAAATGAACTATACTAAGAGCAGTTCATGAGTAGCAGACAGAAACCAGTGCTATAATCAGGAAGGCAGAAGGTCCCCTGAAATAAAAAGGTTTTCAGCAGCTGAAGTTCAGCTGATACTGAAATAGTAATTAAAGCCATTTCTGCCCAGTTGTATATAGGCAACGGGACCAACTGTGTACACCTGTAGGCTGGGCAAAGTCTGCTCCCTAATTTTAAGCCAAGCACTTCATGAAAGGCAAACTGATCCACTTATTTATTTGATATTTCTGTTCCCTCCTTTCCAACAAGGAGCTCAGAGATCTTTGTGCTTTTTTTCCCCTCACAATGAAACCAATAGGTAGGGTTAGCATGAGGCTAGCCCATCCTTACCAATTACATTTTAAAACTGATTGGGGATTTGAACCAGGATCTCACCCACCACCCTGCTCTGACACACTAACAACCGTATTATTAACATTATTATTAACAGTATTTATATACCGCTTTTCAACTAAAAGTTCACAAAGCGGTTTACAGAGAAAAATCAAATAACTAATGGCTCCCTGTCCCAAAAGGGCTCACAATCTAAAAACCGTACCACATTAGCTCTTCCATGTTTTCCAACCCTGGCCTTCCAATAAAATTACCATCCCTGATGCTGGTGCTGCTTCGCCGACTCATTCTGTCTGTGGTGCCAGTCCGCAACATGGCTGATATAATTGTCTGATCTATTCATTAGCCAATCTATTAATTAGCCATGCCTGTTTAACAAAAGAGGTAAAATCAAAAGATCAGTTATGAAAATACACAATGAAAATTGGGCACATGCCTAGATTAGTATTTAAATCATTTGTGTCCTTTTTTGCTTATATCATTTGATAACTTCTTTTTCTGTAATTGATACCCAAGGTAGAATGTTAAAATGCATTCAATTAGTTTTACAGGTACCTAACTTTTTAAATCTTTATTATTTCTTTAGATTAATTCTTTTTGTATGTGTAGATGAGGGAAATATCTACACCCTATCCAACTTTCCAGTGCCAGTGCAGCCACAATGCAACCCTGAGGAAAAGGAACAAACATTTCCTTACCTGGAGGAGGCCTCCATGGTTGCCCCCCACCACAGGATACAGTGCATGCCCCCTTGGCACAGCTGCACAAGTGCTGGGAAGTTGGATAGGATTTGGTCCTAAAGCTACAATCCTACTTATCTAGGAGCAAGTCCCACTGAACTCAGTGTGGCTTCCTTCTAAATAGGCATGAAAAGGTATGAGCTAGAAGTCTGACAGCACATTTAGAGCCCAATCCTATGCATGTCTACTGAGAAGTCCCATTATAGTGAATGGGGCTTACCCTAGATAAGTGTGGATAGGATTGCAGCCTTAGGGCCCAATCCTATCCAACTTACTAGCACCGGTGCAGGCGCAATGCAGTCCCGAGGTAAGGGAACAGATGTTCCCTTACCTTGAGGAGGCCTCCGTGACTGCTTCCTCACCAAAGGATGCAGTGTACATCCTATTGGCACAGCTACACTGGCACTAGAAAATTGGATAGGATTGGGCCCTCAGATGCCAGTTTATTTGGAAGGCTCCTTCTGTTGTTACTATTTTGTCAATTAGAACATTTATACCGCCTTTCCATCCTTCCAAGCACCTCAAGGCAGCTTACATTACAGACTAATACCACACCACAAAACAAAAGAAACCACAGTAGTAAAAGCCACCAAATAAAACACCAACTCTAGATAACACTCTAGTTTTTATGTGTTTGTCTATACACCGCTTTGGGTTTTTAGAAAAGTGGAATAGAAATAGAGTAATATCCTGATTCTAATATCCTAATAATATAAATCTAATATCCTAATGTCCTGATTTTTTTTTTTTAAGATTTGTGAGCCCTTTTGGACAGGGAGCCATTAGTTGTTTGATTTTCTCTGTAAACCGCTTTGTGAACTTTTTGTTAAAAAGCGGTATATAAATACTCTTAATAATAAAACCAAGGCAAAGTTAAAAGGTAACATTCACTGAAAGCTACTACCAAGTAACAGCCCAATCCTATGCATGCCTACTCTGAAGTTTCATTATAGTCAATGGGCCTTACACCCAGATAAGCATGGCTAAGATTGCACCCTGAGAGCCCAATCCTATGCATTGTCTACTCAGATGTAAGTTCCATTATAGACAGTGGGGCTTACTCCTAAGTAAGTGTGGGTAGGATTGCAGCCTAAGGGGATTGCAGCCCCTTACTTCTTAACAGTACATGACCAGGAAATAGCCTTGTAAACACCTTGAAAAATAAGTATGTGTGTGTGTGTGTGTACACTGTGTGTGTATATACTCTGTGTGTGTGTGTGTATATACAGTATATATATATTCTGTGTGTGTATATACAGTATATATATATATATTCTGTGTGTGTGTATATATATATATATACACACACACTGTATGTATATACTCTGCGTGTGTGTATATATATATATATACTGTGTGTATATACTGTGTGTGTGTATATCTATACTGTCTGTGTGTATGTAAATTATATATATATAAAAGCCCTTGTGAAAGTGATCTCAAAATACTGACAGAGCATGGTGTTCCTTTCCTAGCAGCCTGTCTCTCACTTAATCTACCCCCCATTTAGGAGCCCTCACTGGGCAAAGAGAGAGGAGGGCTCTGAGGAGGGGAGCGACCGTTATGCAAATGAGGCGAACGGCTGCGCGGAGAAGACAGTTAAACGGCAGCGTCGCCTTGAGCTGGAAAAAAGGCGGGAAAGAGCACGGGGAAGGAACAACTCAGCGCACATACAAGCCGTGGATGGCATGCGCATGCGCATGCGCATTCGCCTCACCCACTGTTGAAAGCCAGGATTCCCCCCCCCCATAATTTAATTAATACATTTTATCAGTGATCTGAGGGAGCCTCCTCGTGACAGACCCTGTCACTTCAAAGCCTCAGCTGTCACTAACACTCCAACGCCATGCTGCCTACTCAGAAGTCAGTCCCGTTAAAGTCAATGGGGGCTTACTCCCAGGTAACTGTGGATAGGACTCCTATGCATGTCTACTCAGAAGTAAGGCTACAATCCTATCCGCCATTACTTGGGAGTAAGCCCCATTGACTCTAATAGGACTAACTTCTGAGTAGGCATGCATAGGGTGGCGCCCTCAAACTGCAACCCTATCCACTGTTACCTGGGAGTAAGCCCCATTGACTCAAATGGAACCTACTTCTGAGTAGATATGCATAGGATTGGGTAAGTTCAATTAGAGTCAATGGGCTTACTCCCAGGTAACAGTGGATAGGGTTGCAGCCTCAGAAACCCTATGAACAAAACCTCCATAGCTTTGAGCGGGAGGCACAACTGCGCATGCGCCTTATCAGGGCTTCATGTGTCAACTCCAGACAGTCATAGACTGGCTGAACTTAAAAGAAACACAAGGAGCCGCTCTAGGCCAAGATTTTTGTGGTAGGTGGCGATGCCTGTCTGGGCTGCCTCATCTCTATGTTGGTAGTCCTCTTAACCGGAAACAGCGAGGGGGCGTTGCCCACCGCAAACCGGAAGAGGTCGTTCGTGACGCTTACGTTGGTGGAATCCCTGTATAGAGTACTACAAAGCGACTTCCGGGTTCTTCTTGTCGACAGGGAGCTGATATGGGAAGCCTTGGGGGCTTCTGATGGTGAAGGAAGGCGCCTGTTAGGAGAACTATGCTGAGCCACCCAGAGGGTCAGAAGTGAGTGGGGTGCCTGAGTCATTGGGATGGGGCTTCCCCCCTTCTCCAGGGACCCTTCTCTCCTCCCCACTTGCCTGGTCTGCTCCCAGGACTGCCCCCCCCTTTGTGCTTTCTGTCTGACCCTCAACATATGCACTGAGGCTGCAATCCTACCCACCCTTTCCTGGGTGTAAGCTCCATTGACTATAATGAGGCTTACTTCTGAGTAGACAGGCATAGGATGGGGCTCTTAATCTGGCTATTGCTGCATGTTTCTTTCCCTCCACTCACTGTCCAAGCAAACACCACCCCCCCCCCCTTGTTTTTCTTTCTTGGGGTTTGTCTTAAAGCAGGGGTCTCCAAACCCTGGCCTGGGGGCCAGATCCGGCCTGCAGCCAGCCTCAATCCAGCCCGCTGGCAGCCTCTTGTCCCCTGAAAGCCTCTGGCCACTTCACCGAACATGACTGGAACTGTGCTCTGGTTGCATCTGGAGGGTGTTCTAAAGGCCAGAGAGTTTGAATGAATAAACCCATTCATTCATTTATTCACTCATCTAAGTTCCATCTCTAACTTATTTATATGAATTTTATATTTAAATTTTTTTCTGGCCCTCAACACTGTGCCAGATATTTGATGCTGCCCTCTGGCCAAAATGTTTGGAGACCCCTGTCTTAAAGCTTCTGCTAAAAAATGATTAGGGCAGAACTAGGGCTGATAAATATGAAGGGCAGAATTGGAAGTCATGTGCCCTGTGAAAGAACTTGCCTTTTTGTGCCTTTTGTGTCATATTTTTGGGCGGGTTCTTATATTTCTAAGAGATTGAGTTGTGAACTAGGGAAGTCTCTAGCTCAGATTCGGCTTTTTCTATAAACTCATTTAGGGCGCAATCCTGACCAACTTTCCAGCACCAAGGTATGGGCAATGCAGTTCCAAACTTTCCCTTACCTTGAGGAGGCCTCCGTGGCTGCCCCCCAACTGCAGGATGCAGCACATGCCCTATTAGTACAGCTATGTCAGAGCTGGAAAGTTGGTTAGGATTTGGGCCTTAGATGGGTTTAGATCAGTGTTTCTCAACCAGTAGTACACATACCACCAGTGGTACTTGAGGTGGTGTCTGGTGGTACTCACAGGATCCCTGGGCACCTGGCAGCAAGACACATCAAGCAGCAGTAGGAGGCTTAGCTCAGTGGGCAGAGCTCCAAAGCACGCTTTTCCATGCTTGGAAAAGCCCTCTCATCTACCCTGAGCAAACACAACTTATTGGTGTTTGTTGTGTTGCATCTGACCTCCCAGTCCAGAAGTAACTCGCGATGATGTCATCACCAGTTTCTTCTAGTGGTACTTCTGGTGAATCACATGAAGTGGTACTGTGGAGGACAAATCTTGAGAAACACTGCTTTAAATAAGTCACTACCTCTCCACTTCTTCCTGCAGTATAAAGGGAGTATTCAATTTTATGGGTTGTTGTAAAGATTACTGCTGTACTATATGTAAAGTGTTTGAATATTCTGTAATCTGGTTTTATGTATCAGTCTTAAAGAAGCATATAATTGTTTTTTTAAGTGTTTTAGTTGCACAGTTGATGCTCCACTTTTTGACTCACATGTCCACAAAGCATCTAATGTACCATAGATACTCGCCTATAGGGTGATAAATTTGTGCCCCAAACTCATGGGAGAATCGCCCCCCCCTCGTCTTATCTCCGCACTCAGCGGACAGAGGGGAGGAGGGGGCCATTTGCAGGTGGGGGCTTGGTAGGAGGGTGGGCAGCTGTGCCTCCCCCCCCAGCCTGTACCCTGCCTGTTGCGCCTGGCCCCTCGGAGGAGGCAGAGCATGGGGGTCAGCCTGCCCGCCGGCACTCCCCCACACCCTCTCAGAGCCCTCCGCCCACAGGGGCAGGGAGCAGAGTGGGGACATCCTGGCTGCCGCTGCCACTGCCAGATCAGCGGAGGGCAGGGAGCATGCGGGGATCGTCCTGTACTGCTCACTCCCTGCCAGGTGCTCCCTGGCGCCTCCCTCCCTTCTGGCTGCAGCCATGGGGCAGTGTAGGTCATTTCCCAAGTGCTCCCTGTTCTCCGTTGGTCCAGGGAGCAGCATCTGTTGCCAGGATGCACCCGCCCCACTTCCTGCCACCCTTCATAAGAACATAAGAACAGCCCCACTGGATCAGACCATAGGCCCATCTAGTCCAGCTTCCTATATCTCACAGCGGCCCACCAAATGCCCCAGGGAGCACACCAGATAACATCCTGGTGCCCTCCCTTCATCTGCCCTCCCCCCCTCCAGGGCTCCTCCGAGGCTCCAGGCACAACCAGAGGGGTGCAGGCTGGGGGAGGCGCAGCTGCCCATCCTCTTACTAAGTCCCCCGCCAGGTGCAAATGGCCTCCTTCGTCTGCCTGGGTGACTGCCCCGCAGGCCCTGGGTCCTCCAGCTCCAGGAAGATGAGGGGAGCAGCTGGGTGCAGGCTGGCAGAAGGTGTATCTGCCAAGAACTCCACATGAGGCTGGGAGGCTCCGCTGTCCTTCCTCCACAGAGGATCTACTTCCAAGTAAATCAGGTGCAACGATGTGCAGCTGCACTTGCTCAGGCACTCCTTGTTGCTTGTCTCTCTGCTGCAAACTACATTGCACACTCCCAGTTGTGTGTTCTATGTAGAGCCTTTGGCTTAAAGCACCAGGCACTTTAAAGGAGGATTTCATTAATGGTTCTACTGGTATGCTGTTTCCAGTGTACTTAGAGCCCAATCCTAGGCTTATCTACTCAGAATTAAGTCCCACTAAAGTCAATGAGGCTTACTCCCAGGAAAGTGTGGATGGGATTGTGGCCTTAGTGTTTACAAATGGTTAAGAGTACAATTTTAAAAATTAGTGAATAAAAATGTATCTTATGATCTATGAGATAGATCATAGTTTTTAATAAATTAGAGACCATTTTTAATACTGTTTTTGCTATACTATGTATACATACTATGTATACATAGTATAGCAAAAACAGTATTAAAATAGTGTATGTATGTATACATACTATGTATGTATAGATGTATACATGTATACATACTATGTATGTATACTGTGTTTTTAATACTATGTTTTTAATAAATTAGTGACTGTACAGTTCTTAGGTAACAATTACTGGTAGGTTATTTTTCAGGCTCTGGCTTGGGTAAAATCAGACAAAATTAGTCAGACTCAGACCCCCCCCCCTAAGTTTAACCCCCGACTTATCCAAGGGTCATATAAAATCCCATTATATATATATATATATTTAAATCAAAGCCTACCCTCGACTTATCTGTGGGGTCAACTTATAGGTGAGTTTCCGCGGTACATTAAAATACAAAATTATAATGCTTTCTTGTGCTGTGATACAGATGAGAGGTTGCTTCCCTTTAGGCCTGCAATCCCTGACAATTGACAGTTGGAGCAGAGAGCTTTCTGGCAAACAGGGAGAAAGCAAGCTCTCTGTACCTCTTTATGAAAAATGAGAAGATTTCTCCCTGTCTCAGAGAGCTTGTGTTCTCAACCTACATACAAATATTTCTGTGCTTCTGTGGATTTGCAGTCTTGGGCATGACAAAGCATTGGTTTTTGTTGATATAAGTAAATCTCTGACCTCCTCTCTCAATAGGCTGAGAAGACCTTGGTTATGCATTTAGCTTCGTAGTCAGTGTTAAAGTGCTTCATCATGAATCGTGGTCCACAACTGATTGCATTCACTCGAGCCCAGGAGGAGTCAGATCTCTGGAAAGATGGTTGTGTCAAGGAAAAAGGCTGCAGAAGCTCTCTAGTTACTGGCCAGGAAGAAGGCAGCATTGATGGAAAGGCAGCTCGCACCTTCTATGAGAGCCTGCTGATTTTAAATGATTCTGGGAGATCTTCTCAGAGGAAACGAAAAGTACCTTACACGCATCAACCAGCAGAAGAAGTTTGTCAAACCCAGAGCCACCAAGGAAAGACAGACACCCGCAAAGGGAATCAGCTCTTGAAAGCTGCTCAAGATGGCAATCTGAAGTCCCTGCAGACTTTGGTGGAAAAGGAAGGGTGTGACGTGAACTACAGAGATGATTTTTATTGGACAGCCACTATGTGCGCAGCTTATGCTGGTCAGGAAGAGACTGTGAGGTATCTTCTGTGCCGTGGTGCTGCCTGGGTGGGAGTTTGTGAGTCACAAGGCAGGGATGCTATGGATTTAGCAGAGGAAGCAGGGCACCAGGAGGTGGTGGATGTCCTAAGGGAGAGTGAAAGGCCCTGCATAAAGGAGGAATCCTCCAGGTGAGCTTTTTTGTTTCTGTGAATTTTTCAATGGTCCTTTTAAAGGGAAATCTCTATCTATTTACTTTTAAATTTTGCCTTGCACTGTTCCATAAACCCTGGGTTCCCAACAATAAAGAATAGGCTGAGATTCTCAACCTGAGAACAAAGAGTGAACAGGCTGTATAAGTTTAAAAGTTCCTTTATGCGAACATTCCACTTTGGTTTGACTCTCACTGAATGATTAGAACCTGTACAGTTATAGTAACAAAATACTATCTCTGATATTCCTCCCTGAGATGTATTATCAATAGAGGTTCAATTTAACAGCAACCTGAACAGAAAATTTTCCTTTCCCTAAAAAAGTACTCCACAAAATGAATGAGTGAATAATAGATTAGGGAAACTTAATATTTGACTAGTCAAACTTTATATTTTCAAAGTTGTCACCAGCTTTTTTCAGTTGGCTATACCTAGAAAGTACCTGACTGCGTAATGCATAGCTCTTTGGACATGCTAAATATAATATATTAACAGTTTTCAGTGCCTTCCATTTTTTCCCCCTAAAAACTTACAGTGAAAGGAAAGGATGTACTATAGAATTATGTCTTAAAATATTTAGATTATTCCAATATTTAGAATTATTATTCCAACCAATCATTTCCAAGTAAAGCTTTGAATATAAATTAAACCAAGTTAAATGTGCTTTTATTATCTTGCCCCATCAAATATTTTAATTGACACTTGGGGCTGTTAGAAAAACTTTTGAGATGTTTATACAGCACAACAATTAATATGGCATACTTTTATTTACTTTCATTTACTAAATAGAAGTCAAACCTGTTACCTTGGATCCTGCCTAAATGTAGGGCATTGGAAAAATGTCCAGGTATGAATAGTCTAGAAAATGCATGTTAATTGATAGCACTATATAAATTTACATAGTGATTTGTTTAGAATGAAGAGGCAGGTACATGCCCCAAGGGGCTTACAATCTATACACTGACACAACAGTAGAGACATCAGACAGGGAAAGAGGATGGAAGCAGGGCTAAGCAGGGAAGTTGTATGCAGGTGTACAGACTTACTTACAGTATGGAATGGGGACTAAGGTGTGGTGCCAAAAAGCTTCATGGAAAAGATGGGCTTTAACAAGGCCTTGAAGGAGAAGAGTAAAGAAATATTCTTCAGGTGTTCTGGAAGGCAGTTGCAGGTATAACAAACTGTCTTATGCACATCATTGCCATTTAGCTATTGTGGCTGAAAGCAATACTGATCATGTACTCATAATGTACATAATGCTATAAAGATCTTGTATCTCAGGGTTTCTGCATATATACTGCACAAATAGAATCCTTATCAGTAAAGTCCTTTTGTCTTACAGTAATCTAAGAATGGCATGATCCTTTTAGTAAAGTTCAGGAAGATAGTCAGAGAGACAGTTCAGGAAGATGAAGTAGATAGTTTCCTTTTCTGCTTTCACCTCACTTTAGTATCCATGAGCAATGCTTTGATTGTTACTAAGGTTACAATATGTGTGAATACAGGCTGACTTTCTATAATCAGTTTTCCTTCTCTGTAGTTCGCATGTACCAGCTGAGAGCAAGTATTGTTCTGTGTGCCAGACACACTACAGTGAGGACACGGTGGCTCTCCATGAGCGGTCTACTGCTCACCTTTTCAATCGGCGTGACCCGCTACCCCCCACCCGCTACCACATCCCCGAGAACAATGTGGGCTTCCAACTGATGGTCAAAGGGGGTTGGAACCAGGAAGCCGGCTTGGGACCTGAGGGCACTGGCCGCAAATTCCCTATCCAGACCGTCCTCAAACGAGATCAGAAGGGCCTGGGGTTCTCCAGAAGCCTGAAGCCCAAGGTTACCCATTTTGATGCCAATGACAGCAGTGCAGTGGAACAGCCCAGAGACAAGAGACCCAGGACAGAACGAGCAGCAACACTGGGGAGACGGGAGGCCCGCCGCAGAGAGGCCAAGGCTAAGGCTTGGGAACGCAACCTCCGTACTTATATGAACATTGACTTTTAAACTCTTACTGAACAATTGAGAGTTGTTTTGTCCACACAGTGACTTAGGGCCCCACCACAGGCTCTAAGTGTTGTAAATGTGCTGTAAAGAACATTTATGTTACCATCTTAGTAGGGAGTGCCGGCGCCCTGCCAGTACCAGTTGGCACTTAGCCCAGCACTGGACGGATGCCACCTGGAGCTAGGTAAGAGCTCCAGATGGCAGTGCGGGCTTTCATGGCAGGGGGGAGGCATTCTGGAGGAGGGTGGGGGGGAGTAACCAGCAGAGCCCTGCTCCACTGGATCCTGTCCTCTGTGTTGGGCTGCAAAGCCTGACATGGAGGTTCTCTTGTCTGCACTGGCAAAATAGCCAGCACAGACATGAAAAGCCCCACTGTGGGCTTTCCTTGGGGGATGAAAGTCCTCTGGTGGCTTCCTGGCACCTGTGGGATGCAGCAGTAGCTGTTTACAGTGGTAGCGTTTTTAGCGCCTCGTGGCTCTGGGAAGCTCAGGATTGGGCTGCCCACCGGCTGTCTGCATCCTCTTTTTGGCCCAATCAAAAATACAGAATTGCACTGGAAAAGACAAGTTGGTTGAAGGGAGAAAAACAGAGTTGCTTTTCTTTTCATAACCATTAGCCAGGAAGAGAACCAGAACCTTCCTGTGTAACCTGAAGTAAAGCAGACTTAGATCTATGTATCCAAAGATTAGTAAACTCTAAGTAGCACTGAAATCAATAAAACAAGTTCATTTTATTTAAGCCTCTTCCATTTCTTGTCATTTGAATCTCCTGCGTTCAATATTTTTTTTCTGTAACCAAGTAAATGTGTGTGAATATAGATGTGCACCTTTGTCTAGTGTGAACTACATTTCATGCACCTGATGAAATAGACCACCAGTGCTTGTGCTACAATAAACGTATTTGTCCTGAGTGCCTTGGCTTAACTTGTAGGGTTCATGTCCTAGTTAAAAGATATAAAAATATGTTACTGTTGCCAACATATATTTCTATGTTGTAGGAGGCAGTTGGCTCCACAAATCTCTTAATTGTACTGCTGAATGATATTCTCAAATCCTTCATTTCATTCTCCAGCATACCTTGAAACAAATTACTAAAGCCCATTTTCAAGGTATGGAGAAGGGCAATAAAGACAGTATCAGGTTCCTCTATATCAAAGCAGCTCAAAATGTCTTGGTGCATTCATATCTGCTCATCTGAAGCTCTAGTTCCTGAAAAACCTGGAATGGATTCTTTCCAATATGCAACTGCACTTCACTATGAATCACCATGTGCTACTCAGTATTACTCAGCATCTCTGTTCAATCATTTTAATTGCATCCAAGTATTTTTTCACAAAATGTGTTATGGAGACTATTTTTTTCGTATACAGGTTTGCATTGCTTAACAATGGGGATATGTTCTGAAAAATGCAGTGTTAGACAATTTTATCATCTTGTGAACATAAGAGTGTAGTATAAGGCACTTACTATGAATGGAGCTTGCCTGAATGAGGTTTAAAGCTTAGGACAGCTGTCTTCAACCTTTTTTGTGCCACAACCCCACTAAATACATAAAGTATGAGATTGGGGACCCACCACCAATCCCATCCCCCCCTTCCTGGTACCCAATTTGCCCACCCCTGCCACCCTTGGTTTCCCCCTACTTCTTGCCTTCACAAAAACCATGTGAAGTAACAGCTTAAGCAGGGCCAGCCTTAGGAGCTGCAGGGCAAGACAGCAAGAAGAGGCTGTGCATCAAGAACTCAGTTTTGATAAGGCAGAAGCATGATATAGATTGGATCCAAGTCCTCTCTTGCACAGGCTTTGAACGGTTTCGATGATCCCCAAAAGACACTTTGCGACACCACTGGGGTCATGATCGACAAGCTGAAGAAAACTGGCTTAGGACGTGACTGTACACTACAATAGAGTTTATAAACACTGTAAACTTAGGTTACACTAATATATTTTTTAAAAATTCTTCAGTAATAAAATAACCTTTGATTACTGTAACTGTTAATTTTTTAAACTTTGACTTTTGTAATAACTCAGCTTAAACCAAACATTGTACAGCTGTACAAAAATATTTTTATTTCCTTATTCTATAAGCTTTTGATTGATTTTTTTTTTTACTTTTTAAGCTTTGTTGTTAAAAATTAAGGCACAAAAATCCACATTAGCCTAGGCCTAGACAGGGTCAGGATAATCAATATCACTGTCTTCCATCTTCACATCTTCTCCCACTGGAAGGTCTTCAGGGGAATAAGCACACATGGAGCTGTCATCTCCTATAATAACAATGCATTCTGGAATACCTGCTGAAGGACCCGCCTGGGGCTCTTCTTGAGGAGGTGTCACTCTTTTCAGAAATATGTCCATGGTGGTTTGCTTGGCTTGTTTCTTTTTCTCATCATAAATTTGCTTGTAAGCCGATAATGCACCATGAACATTCCTCTCTATTAGTGAAAACCTTTCAGTGTTGGGGTCCATGTTTTCAAACTTTTTAAGGAGCTTGTTGAGTTCTGCAAAAGCTTCCGCTAAACCCTTCACTGTGAATTTTTTGGGGGATTCTTCCTCTTTTTCTTCTCTTGCCTCTTCTTCAGCTATGCGTTCCAGTTCCAGCAACTCCTCATTAGTCAATTCCTCAGGAACCACTTCTAGGAGCTCCTCAATGTCATCCTCGTCCACCCCCAGGTTAAAGGTGTCTGCCATCTCAACCACAGCCTTGTTGATTTTTGCAACCTCCTCATCCTTAACAAATCCTTGGAAGTCACGGACAAACCTCTTGAGTGTCTTCTTCCAGATGCCATTCATACACTCCTTGGTGACATCACTCCAAGCCCAAGCAAGGTTCTTGAGGCAGTCATAAATGTTGTAATCCTTCCAGAATTGCAGCAGTGTCTTCTCAGCGTCTTCCTCAGTTGCAACAATAGCCTGGGCAAAGATCCTCTTCAGGTAGTAGGCCTTAAAAGCTGCTATAACTCCTTGATCCATTGGTTGGATCAAAGAGGTGGTGTTTGGAGGGAGAAACACCACTTTGATATTGGGATGAAGATCACCAATAAAAGAAGGATGTCCAGGAGCATTATCAACAATAAGCAAAATCTTGAAAGATATGTTGTTCTCCAAACAGTACTTCTCCATTTCACTGGCATAGCAATTCAGGAGGGCATCTTGGAACAGAAGCTGCGTCATCCTTGACTTCTTATTGCTCCTATAGTACACTGGCAGTGTGTGTTTATTGATATGCTTGAAGGCCCTGGGGTTTTCGTTGTGCCAGATCACAAAGGGTTTCAATTTGTAGCCTGTGACATTGCCCCCAAGCAAGACTGTTATCCTGTCCTTAAAGGACTTGAAACCTGGCATTGACTTGGCCTCCTTATGAATGAAAGTCCTTTCAGGCATCCGTTTCCAGAACAGGGTGGTTTCATCCATGTTGAAGATTTGCTCTGGCAAGTAATTTTCCTCCACAATCAGCTTATCTAGAGTTTCCACAAATTCTTCAGCTGCCTTATCAGCAGTCGGAGACTCGCCACTCAATTTCACATTATGCAACGAATGACGATTCTTGAATCGTCGAAACCACCCAGAGCTAGCAGTAAATTCCACATCGTAGTCGGGTCTAGCCTTTTCTTTCAACATTGCAAACAAACTTCTTGCTTTGGCTGTGATCATCATGGTGCTGAGAGGGATGCCCTTCTGGGTCTTGTCTTCGATCCAGGCCATTAGAAGTTTCTCCATATCTGATATGGGGCCTTCTCGAACTTTTGTTAGTCTTGTCGCCTTCAATGAAGCGGATCCTTTAACTGCTTCCGTCACTTTGTTCTTGTTCTTCAAGATTGTGGCTATGGTGGAATGGGACATGCCCGACTGGCGAGCAATGGCCATCACTGGTTTTCCACCTTCATAGTCCTTAATCATTTTTAATTTTGTTTCCAGGTCTATCACTCGACGTGGCCTCTTACTGACAACATTAGCAGTGGATTTTGTACGCTTGGGGCCAGGAGGAAGAAAACAACACAAGATTAAATCAATCACAAGAGAAAAGGATACATTCAAGAGATGTGTGAGGTTGCTGCTGGTGTCACACAGCATACCGTTTTACAGAAAAGTTTTAATACTATAAGTCAGGGATCTCCAAACTTTTCAGTCAGAGGGTCGCATCAAATATCTGGCATGGTGTTGAGGGCTGGAAAAAAAAATTTAATATAAAATTTAATAGATACATTAGAGACGGAACTTAGATGAATGAATAAATGGGCTCAAATTTCCAGGATTTCTCCAAGCACCAACACTCACCACAGAAATAAAGCACATACTTAAATTGACTTCCATTTGCCAGGATTCCAAAAAAAAATCTGGGGCATTTAGTGGACCACTGTGAGATACAGGAAACCAGACTAGATGGGCCTTTGGCCTGATCCAACAGGGCTCTTCTTATGTTAACGCTAACCTGGGATCTTTGCAAGCAAGAATTATTGCCCTGTGTCTGAGATGTTGGTTAGAAAGTGGTGCATACACAAATGTGAGCAAGTCCAAGTTCTTGTTGCAGGAAGACTTCTGCTTCCCACTCTCCTGAAGGGCCTCACATGCTTGATTCCAAATTGAATGCAGATTGTTCCCCCATTTCTCTCACACCATGTTTCCCGTGGGCTGCCTTCTTTGATTTTTTCCTGTGTCTTGCCACAGGGCAATGGTTCTTTGTTAGATACAAAGGCAATGAACACACCAGTGAGTGAGGAACAACTTCCATTTATTAAAGCACGATGTGAATAACTTCAAGTTATCAAAGCAAGCTATCAGCAGAATACAAACAGTCTGAGCAATACCCATGTCCCTTCTGCTATGCTCTAGGAACACTCCTGCACACCTCTAAATTCTTCTCCAGCAACCAACTTCAACAGCCACCAGAGTGTGTAATGTCTTTCCTGAAGCCTGGGAAAGATATCCTTGATATCCACCAAGATATCCTTGGATAAGAATCTCTGAAGCTTTAAATACTGTTAAGGCTAGTGCCTATTGTTTACTGATGGTTCCAATTAATGATGTTTATAATTTATAAAAGTGTACTCACTTAGCTCTCACACCATTGTGCCGCCCACTGACCAGGTTTCTCTTTACTCAACTTTCTGAGAGAAGCAAAGTAGGTTCATCAAAGATACAGGAATAACAGGAAAGGAGACGGAGGTGAGGATTAGAGAGTGGTTGGCCGATAGGCAAGCAGGCAATTTCTCTCTCTCTCTCTCTCTCATTTTGAAGCGTTATTAGCCAAATGAGGATTAATAACAACTGCGCATAAATTATTTGGGGCAAGGGCTGCATTCTAGATTCAGTTTGCCATGCAGAATTACCTCATCTAAATTACGTCAAACATCAATTATTCTGTAGTGCCATCCTTCTGCACACATTGTGAAAAGGACAACCAACTCCTCGCCCTGAAGACTCGCACTCTAAAACACTGAGCCACATGCTATGGTGAGGGTTACAAAATCACAAGAGCGAAGGCCTTCCATCACAAGAATCACAAGAGTGAAGGCCTGCTTTGGCAGAGAATTGCTGTTGAAGCAGGACCAGCTATAAAGCGCTGGTCTGTTTTTACTCCTTATTTCTACTTTTCTCTCTCAGCCATGCCGAATGAAGTTTATTCATAATCCTGGCTAGCAACTCCCACCACCCCTGTGTGAATACTTGATAGCAAATTCCATTTTCATGACTGAACACTATGATCTGGTTCTCCCCCTTCCCAGCAATCATCTGAAGTGTTTCCCTTCCCCTCATTAGTTCCTTGTTGCGATTTTTTTCTTTGGTAACATAGCCACTGCATTGGCTCTTGTTATTATTGTTATTACTGTTATTCATGGTTTTTGATGCCAATAAAGGTTTATGGATGGATGGGAAGTGTTTCCCCACTACTCTTAACCAGCATTTTGGCATTCTTCTGGATGCATTTGGGTTCCTGGATTTACCCTGACACAGCTAAGTCAAAACAACATTTTAATACTCCCTCTCCCAATCTCCCTCTCACCAATCTTAAATTTTCTGAATTCATTTCCACAATTCCTGCTTGGACACGTGCTAAGAACATGTTCATATACTTCACTTGAACGTTGTACATTGGCACACCATCCTTTAAGAAGACAGAGATCTCACAGGATCCTTGACCAGAGACAATTCTACCACCCATTCAGCACACTCCACCAACATTCGGGCATCCTGCTTCACAGCAGTGGGCTCCACTATGAAACGTTCCACTGCTTCATCAAAGCAAGCTAATGACGAAGATTTGATGGAAGAACTCCAGTAGCGCAGCCTGCTATGGGTGCAAAGAAGGTTCCCAAGGCTCAGGACCTGGGGTTAGGAGCCCAGGTAGGAGAGACATTGTTCCCATTTAGCCAGATAGACTTGACAATCAGGATTGCCTTGGCTATAGTAGACCACAATCTCACACTTGCCTTTTCCACAGATCCACTGCATCATACTCTGGTCAGCAGCAATGGTAAGCAGGACATTGTTACACATGGTGTCACCAGTCTCAGTTTCTCCAAGGCAAGCTCCAGACAGGCAAAGAAGCTCACTATTAGGGTCCAGTTTGCTCCGCAGGGACAGCAAGGATGCCAAGTTGAGGTTTCCCAGTACGGTGGTCATTTTTCCCCACATCAATGCCCCCAGAGACTCAGCAGTGCCAGTTCAACCTCCATCCAGGGTGTAAATCTGAGATTTGAGATCCTGGACATAACAGAAGAAAATGTCAAAGGAGCCCCTGTTCTCCAAAATCTTCCTTGCCCCTTAGCCTCCAACTTGGCTCACAACCCTCCCTCCCCTCCCCCTCTCTGTATTTCTACTTTCCCATCACATAACCATGAATGGTATATGAGGTGGGCTCAAGAACTCACCAATTAAGAGGTTCCTCCGAAGTTATTCACTCTTCTGCATTTTCAAGCACTGACTGAGCTCTGGAGAAGCATTTCTGCAGCTTTTGTTCAATCATTTCTGCTGCTACTTAATGACATTACCTTATTATTTGCTTTCAGTTGTCTCTGCCACATTTCCAAGTCTAGGGTGGGGCAGCAGCTGCATTCAGACTGATCAATACAGCATAAATGCTTTTAGCTTTCCCAGCAGCATTTGCTTTCGAGATCCTTAATGCTTGTAGCTCACATCTGAAAATTTCCTACTTTGCCAACACCCATCTTAAATGTACACAGAATCTTAGATGAGGTCAAACCAGTGGTGATAGGATGACTTTGGATGTGTGTGTACCAGGAACTTGGGGGGGGGGGGAGGTGGGCGGGATATGAGATGGAACCAAAAGAGCTTGATTTAGCCTAAGTACTTGCTCTGTTAATTTCCCACTCATGTGTACAATTTTGGCCATGATTTAAAGTGCTGGCTTTGACTCAAGGCATAATCCCAAGAGGGAGATGGGCCAGCACAAGTCCCTTGCTCCAGGCCAGAGGTGTCACAAACGTGCCATAAGGCAACTTTGCACCACTGAGTGAGGAGGAAGGCCAGCCGAAGCCCTGCGGGCCAGTGCAAACAGTAAGCCTGTGCTGGCTGAGTGAGGCTGGCGAGGGGGCCTGGGGGCGTGGGGGTAGAGAGAAAAAAGAGGTATTTCTGGCTGGGGGGAGGGCGGGTAGTGGGCAGGCCCATGGGTGGGCTGCAGGTGAGTGGGGGGGCAGGGCCAGGATACGGCACTTGTACCGGATCCTAAACCCAGACTCGGGCAGCCTGGAGCACTGGATTTGCCCCATTGGGGCTGCTACAGTGTTACCTGGGGAAGCTCTGGGGGTGGGGGGAGGGTGGAAAGGAGGTGTTTCAGGGTGGGGGGAAGGTGGGTTGTGGGCAGGCCCATGGTCAGGCTGCTGGTGAGTAGGGGGTGGGGCCAGGATCCGGCACTTGTGAGAAGCTCCAGGCTGCACAGATCTGCCTCACCTCTTTAGCCCCATAACTGCCAGATCTTGGCTCCACCTCCCACTCCCTGCTCAGCTGCTCACTGTCCCACCCACTGACCGACCTCCCTCCACCCTGAAACACCTCCCTGCCTCCTCTCTGCCCTCCCCATGCCCTCCCACCTGTCAAGCTTGACCAGCGTGAACTCACCCTGCCCCAGGGCCCACATCGGCATGGTGCGCCAGCCTTTCTCCTCTGAGAGTGGCCGTAAAGCACTTTCACAACACTCATCGGCTGGTACAAGGGACATGGATTGCGCCCTAAGGCAGATAATGCCTCAGAATTATTTTTCCCCCATATACCATCCTGCAAAATAACCAGGCAAAACCAAAACAGGGAGCCCACTGCGAGGGAAGGGGTGATGTGCATTTGGTTTGGAGCCAGGTATGTGTGTCCTTTCAGGAGTCTGGGAAGTAGAACATACCCCTTTGTAGAGGCAACCTTTCCATATTTGCTTATTTCCATGTTTGCACCACTTTCCAATAAACCAACTTTTCAGATGGAGGACATATTGCCCAGCTTTCTTTTGAACTTGACAGCTTCTCCCTGACATGCTAGTTTTCTAAGGCTAGGGCCTCAAATAATGAATGGCTCCCTGTCCCAAAAGGGCTCACAATCTAAAAAGATGCAAAGAAAACCAGCAGACAGCCACTAGAAAAAACACTGCTGGGGTGAGGCGGGCGAGTTACTCTCCTTCTGCTAAAAAAAGAAGCACCCACTTGAAAAGTGCCTCTTACCCAGTTAGCAGGGGTTACCCTTGTTTTCTTATCCTAACCAACTGTTCTTTAAATACAGGTCGTCCCCCGTTATCTGCTGAGGTTTTGTTCCAAAACCCTAGTGGATTAAAAAAAATGTGTAGATAAAAAACAGTGAAAAAAATTGATTTAAAGACCCACTGCTCCTAATGGAATAAGGTTGTGCCTTGACATCCGCAGGGATTTGATTCTGGGATGCCCTGATGATACCATAAAATGCATTAAATAAAAGCAGTTGGAAAAACATTAAGAAATGCATCCTTTTACAATTGTGGTTTGAAAGTTTCTTACTGTTGTAGAGAAGCACCAGCAATTAGAACCTCTGCTTTTGCCTGACTCAGCTGACAAATGGCATGATCACTTGCATGACCGTCTCTCTACAACAGTAAGAAAAAGTTTTTTTAACTGATTTTAAAGGGATGCATTTTTCCCCTTTTCCAGGGATCGGCACATTCCTTCTCATTTGCATTGGCCAGCTTTTTTTTTTTTTTTTTTAACTTTCTACAGGTTGCAGGGAGCTCTGCAGAGAGCTGCATGGAGCTCCCATAAGAACAGCCCCACTGGATCAGGCCATAGGCCCATCTAGTCCAGCTTCCTGTATCTCACAGCGACCCACCAAATGCCCCAGGGAGCACACCAGATAACAAGAGACCTCATCCTGGTGCCCTCCCTTGCATCTAGCATTCTGACATAACCCATTTCTAAAATCAGGAGGTTGCGCATACACATCATGGCTTGTACCCCATAATGAATTTTTCCTCCAGAAACTTGTCCAATCCCCTTTTAAAGGCATCCAGGCCAGTCGCCATCACCACATCCTGTGGCAAAGAGTTCCACATCCCCTGCACCCTGGCAGCAGGTAAGGGACTGTAAAAACAAAGCCCCCTCCTCCCCCGCAGCAGCGCAAACCTGAGGATCATGTCACTGCTTGTTTTCCCCGCTCCCGCAAAGTCTTGTCTTCTGGCTCAAACTCCCAGTGAGTTTGAGATCCAGTGCTCTATCTGGAGCATACAGAGTTAAGCTTTAGAGGAGTCCCATTGTGGTCAATCCAGTTTACTCCCAGGAAAGTGTAATAGGACTGCCTCCTAGGGGTGCTGCCAACCCTATCTGGTGAATTCAAAATTAACAGCAGCAAATATATGGGGCAGATAACCATCACAATATGACTTTTATTAAAGAATTGAAAAAAAGACTTAAAAACAAGAGAAAGTACTTTGAATTCAATCTGTCATTTCTACAATTTGAAAACTGTGAGGAGACACCGTCCTTGCCACCAATTCATGTGCACTATAAATCATACTTTTCACCCCAAGAACACTTCCTTTGGTGCAGTCTGGGGCACATGTCCCCTAGTCAGATACCTGTCCCTGCAACAGCCTACAAGCAGTTGGAGCACACCACCTGTGAGACAGAGTGGGGTTTACAGGCAAATTTCCCACACAAGTCACATCTCCGGCTGGTTTTTTTATCCTCTGCCCTGGTGCAAATGACGCAGCGGCCAGTTTTGGGGGCGGTTTCTGCAGAGGGAGATGGAAAGCAATAACCCAGAGCGGTCAAGGTTGTTCTAATGGATTTGCTCAGATGCTGCTCATTCCGCATTCTCCTCCTCACGTGGCCGTCAATCAGTTCCTTCCCCAGACTTGCCAGGAATTTGCGCCTTCTCACATTTCTCGATTTCAGCTCCGGATGGCTGTGGATCCACAAGATATAGCTGGCCAAAGCAGCAACGTCCAACACGTTATAGAACAGCGCCATTGGCCACCTATTATTTGTCTGTCTGCAAGTGTACATCCGCGTAAGGCGGTCCAGATTCTCCACCCCGCTTTGGGTGGCATTATAATGTGCAACAATGTCAGGTTTCTTTTGATCTCCTTGCACCGCCATGTCGTGGTGCAGAGTAGACAGAAGCAGGATAGCTTGTCCTTTCTCGGGGACATAGGAAACGAGCGTATACGGTCCATGAAAACCAAAGATGGATGACAATAGTTCTCTGCATGGATGTGGCTGCATTTCAGGAGGGATTTCAGGCTTATTGTGTTGAAGGGCACCAACATAAGTCAAGTCTTTAGCTAACAAAGCTTCGGCCAGTTCAGAACTTGTGAAAAAGGTGCCCCCCACAACATTTCTTCCACTGTGGTACCAGGGCTGAACCAGTGTTGTCACCACATGGGAACCCAGGTCAGTCTCTAGAGGTGCTCCTGGCTCCTTACCCAGGTAAACCTCTCCTTTCAGGGGGTATGAGGTTTGAGCATCACAGCACCACCAAACCTTCAACCCATACTTGCTTGGCTTTCGGGGCATATATTGCCTAAAGGGGCAGCGACCTCTGAACCCAAGGAGCTGCTTATCAACAGTGATGTCTGTTCCTGGGGTGAACCATCTTGGAAGCTGCTGTACAAACAGAGTCCAGACGTTGCGAAATGCCGCCAATTTATCTGTGGCTCTCCGCTTGTCACGGGTTTGCTTGTTGTCGAACCTGATGTACCTGGTGAGGGCACGAAATCTGTTCAGGCTCATTGTTGCCCTGAAGTGAGGGCGCCCTGAAGATGCATCCCACAGTTCCTCCAAGGTTTCGTGACGCGCATGATAAACCCCTGCCAGGAGCAGAAGGCCAATGTATGCCTTCAACTCTGCTAGGTCCACGGCCTTCCATGCTTTGACCTTATCAGGGTTCCATTCATTCCATAGCCTGAATGCACGTTCTGCTTCTCTGTTTGTCTCACGTACAATGAGGTGTAGAATCTCCTCTGTAATAAACAGTTCAAACATTTCCCTAACTGAACCTCTGAGTGAGTCACACCTTGGCCCTGTGCTTCCTGCTATTCTCTGGGAAAGGGGCTGTGGATTTCTGTACCACTCCTTTCCATTTCTGCCTCTCATGATGTCACCATCATTGCTCTCTCCAGCTGCATGAGAAAGATGACCAGCAGAACATACAACTGCAGCCACCTGACCTCTCCTTCTGTGGCCTCCTGTATCACTTTGGGTGTGGGGTGTGTCTCTTCCACGTACAGATGGAGCTACAGGCTGTTCTTCATCTGTGGATGTTGCAGATGAAATTTCAGAAGGAACATGGTCTTCTGGTTCAGAGCAGCTTTCGGTGGCTGGCACATATTCGTCATTCTCACCTGCCCCAGAGGAGGTGTCATTGTTTTCCTCGCTGTCACTGCTCTCAAAGACTCTCTTCAGAGCTTTCCTGGCAAACAAAGTACTTTCCCGTGACTGCAAAACAAACAAAACATAGCCCTGAGTACAGAGTTTTGGATACAGGCAGAAATTCTGTGGAGCGATCATGCCCTTTTGCCAAAAGAATGGCACCAGCACCAGTTTTCCCATGGTTGGACATCTGACTTTCCCATGCAGCAGGGAACATCTCCAAATCTCTAGATGTACATACAGTCAATTCTCGTTATCCGCTGGGGTTAGGTTTCTGAAAAACCCAGCGGATGCTAGATCAGCAGGTAATGAATCACTGATCCTATGAGAAAAATCGGGTTAGGTTCCAATGGACCCTGTTTGCTATACACTCTACAAATTTTTTGACCCAGAATCTTACCTTGAAGTCTATGGGCTGGGTGATAGTGAGGGCAACTCAATATCTGATGCTTCCTCCTCTGTGCTGGCTATCCCTTAACTCATTAAAGGTTGTGGCAATGGCAATTTTTTCTTTCCAACTGGCATAAAGAACTGTGCCAGTGTTTGCCACAATTTCCATCACAGTTCTTTTAGCATGTGGACAAAATATACCCTTAGATTTACATTTAAACTTGTGGCTGAGTTCCACTGAGGGATCTGGATATCCTTGAAAGCCTGGTTGAACAATGAAGCCCACTTCTCAAGTTTTGCTATGGTGAGCGTGACAATTTTTAGAGCAGCTTCCTTATCATCATGGTCGTCATCATCAACATCGCTGTCAACATCAACCTCTTTAGCCATAGCATCCAATTCCTCATTGGTAAGCTTGATGGCAGGTTGCATCAATTTCAGCAGCATCCTGCATGTCATCCATTTCTTTGTGCTAAGCTGATAGTTTGCCCATTGTTTTCTATTTGTGAATTGACACCTTGAAAGCCTTTGAAGTTGGTGACACACTGCAGCCAGGTGTTTTTTGCAACAATTGTTTACTGTAGCCAGAGAAACTTTTTCCCATGCTACTTTCACATAGTCCAACACATCACGGATGATGGACTTCCAAAAATCCATTATTGTGGAGACATGGTTCACATCCAAATGCTGACACACATTACACTAGAACGCCTGGGTATAATGGCTTTTGAAAGCCTTACTAATGCCTTGGTCCAGTGGCTGGAGGACAGAAACGGTGTTTGGGGGCATGAAAAAGACTTCAACATTTGGGTGGGCATTTTCAAAGTCCTAACGAATGCAAGCAGGCGCATTGTCCAATATCAGTAGAACCTTGAATGCAAAGTTCTTTCTTGTGACATATTGTTCTACTGCAGGAATGAAGTGTTTCTTGAACCAGTTCCAAAAAAAATCTCAGCAGTCATGCAGGCTTTGCAGTTCCGTTTCCTGAGGGTGGCTCAGATTTTTTCCTTATCAAGCCATGTGGATTTTGAACCCTGTACACCATCAAAGGCCTGCATTTGAAGTCACCTCCAGCGTTCGCGCAGAAAAGCAAGATGGCACAACCTTTAAATGCATTAAAGCCATGCACTTCGGAGGCATTTTTTAAAATGTAGGTATGATTGCCTGTTTGGTTGTAAAATAAACCTGATTTACGTGTGTTAAATACCTGCTCAAGTAGGTACCCTTTCTCCTGGATGAGGTTAGGCAGGACTTACAAATTCTCCAATTGCTTCCCCATCTCCTGAACCAGCCTCACTGGAAAGTTTTACATTTTCAAACCTGTATCTGTTTTTAAAATGTGCAAGTCAAGCCAGTCAGCACTGACAGAAAATGGTGTCACATTTTCCTGATTTTCAGTGACATGTTTATAAATGTGTTTGGCTTTGAGCCTTATACTAGTGGTATACACAACACTTTTCTTCTGGCCAACCATCTCATTTATCAATTTCCTAAGCTGCTTTTCTATTTTTTCCATGGCTTCATCAGAAACCACTGAAGTCACTTTAGCACTTTCTGGAGCAAATTCACACACAGATTTACGAATATCATCTTCCTTTTTGGTGGGTCAAACAGACAGCTGATTCATTTACACCAAATTGCCTGCCTATGGATGCTACTGATTTTCCAGAACGAAGCAAGTTAAGCACATGAATCTTATCCATTAAGCTCATCACAATGCGTTTCTACTTAGGAGTACTTGCTAACACACTTTCATTACCACTATGCTTTGCTGCCATCGTAAGCCAGAGTATAGAGTGCTGAAACAGAATAAACCACTTCTTAATAAGCCATGAGAACAACTCATGGTCTTTGGGAGACCAGCCAAAACAAACAATGCAGGCCAAGGTAATGTAGGTTTCCCATAGGCCAAAGAAACCACTGCTCTGTGGGACAACACACACTATCAAAAGTATCCTAGAGAGACTCTAAGAACCTAAGACTAGCCGTTTGACTAAACCAAAAGAGTCTGGTCAATTGACCAGCCAAAAATTATCATGCACCTGTCATCTATTTGAAAACACTCATTTAAATACAGTAAACTGCAATAGAGGGACTTATGCTAAAACTTGATACTTAGTACATTTTTATTGTGCCCTTCTTCTAAAGCAATCACTGCTGCATCCATCCTCCTCCTCTCATGTGTTTTAATTCTCACAGCAGCCTGTAGGTTAGAATAATCACTATCGCTTTTTTTGTTCACCCTCACACTTATGGAAAGACCAGGACTGCACCCATTTGCCCTGTCCCCTGCAGCCCAGCCATACTCCCCAGGCAAGTGCATATTCAGAGTTGGTCTGAAAGGAATAAAGTTGTGCACATAGATGGCTCTTCCATGCACAGAGTTTGGGCCTTTTGAGACAAACCCTGAATACGCAAGCACGCAACTTGGAGTGGGCACAGTCACTGGGTGCACCAGCACCCAAGGGTATGGCTAGTGGGCATCTTCCAGCTTCTCTGTCCCACATTCACTGAAAGCAGGCAGGAGTGTTCTGAAAAGCACAGTCCAATCTAAATTCATCCAGTGAGCTTCATGATTGAGGATATGAACTGAGATCTCCTCAATCCAGAGCCAATCTTGTATCCAGTATACCACATTGTTATGACTTTTTGTTATGGAACAATTTCTAACTCTAGCAAATTAATTGTTATTTAATTCCTAACAACATTATGCAAATATAAAAGGAACTGTATGTGAATGGAATCCAAGAGCCTGAACAGTTCTTCTTGGCCTTCATCCTGGAAGCCCAGAGAATGCACAGACAGTTGCCATTTTGTTGAAAATAGCATTTAACAGGTAACACACAGCAACTTTACAAGAGAAAAATTACATTTTAAATGCAGCTATTGTACGGTTTCAGTGCAAGGCAGGGAAAGTCTGCTCTCTTCCTAGAGCAATGGAGAGACCCATAAAAAAAAGAATGTAGACACCCACAAAAACACCTGTGAGAACAACGTACACATGCAAGAAAAATGTGGACAAAAGAACAACATGGAGAACCATGGCCATGAAGAGATCACAAATGCTGCGACACAAACAACACTTTTGTTCCAGCGGAGAAGTGAATCCGCTTTGGGTCCCCATAGGAGGAGAAAAGCAGGATAAATATACAGTTAACTAAATAATAAATAAATCTGCAGGAACGGAGTGCGTGTTAAAACGAGAATTGACTGTACACATAAACCCTTTTCAGTCATTCCAGATCTGTGAATTTGTGAATAAGAGTGCAAGGGAACATGCACAAGCTATCGATCCACAGGATCACACACGAATCACCATAAGAACAAAATAAGAGCCTGGTTGGATCAGGCCAAAAGTCCATCTAGGCGAGACTCCTGTATCTCATAGTGGCCCACCAGATGCCTTAGGGAGCACACAAGACAACAAGAGACCTGCATCCTGGTGCCCCCCCTTGCATCTGGCATTCTGAGGTAAAAAAAAAAAAAGGCCAAAAAAAGGGTGACACTCACTGCCACTGGGTCGGGAGGTTTATGCAGGGGTAAGGAGATTTAAATCCCCTTTCCCTGCTGAAACTTCCTGCTTCCCCCCCCCCCTTGCTGGACATAGCGTGTCCATTTTTGGTGCAGCTGCCCCATCAAGGGGGGAAAGGACAGGACTGGGCTCTTAGGGTTGACCTCTGGCTGAAATGTTTTGCCCCAGACAGTGCATGCATACAGTCTTTCTCCTAAATGGATTCTGTCACATGCAATGAGCTCTAAATTATAAGTGAAGCTTTTACAATGAATGGAGCAAAACTATGGTTTTCCCTTCTGGGGGTTCTTTCATGTGCAGTCCAGCCAATGTACGACTAACATAGCTATCCAAGACACAGTGCTTTCTCCCCCCCCCCCCCACTGTGGCTTCTCTCATGTTCAACAAAGAAAGATTCGTGTTCTACATCTGTGTGTTTTAAGTCCACAGCCTGGTATGTGCATTTTCCCAGGTGTGAGAAGACTACCCTCTTGAAATTTGCCTTTGACTTTCCCAAAACACTGTATAGTTACCATTCTCCTCCCATGGTGTTTTCTCTGCTGTACTGGTGTTTTGCTTGGAACCTCTGTGAAGTTGTCTTGCTGTGGACACTGTGAAACATTCTCCATGGTGATTTCCAGTGATGTCCCACTGGATTCCATGTGCCTAGTGCTTTCGAGCAAAGAACTATTTTCCACTTTCACACGCCCCATGCCTGTTGGAAGAAACAGAGGATAATTACAGAAGGAATATTGGACATTTTTGAAACAGGATAAGAAACCTAAAATATGCCTATTCATGGGTTTATTTTTACAGGCTTAGTGCAACCATCATCTAGTTGCCTCTTCTTGGTGAGCAGTCGTAACTTATTGGTAGATATGCATTTACGCATGTGCATGCTGAGAATCTCTGTTCAGTCCCCAACATCCACTATTCAAAAGAGAAGTTCAAGAAGTAGATCTCCTTCAAGAAGGCCTTCTTTTGCTGAAGACTGTGGAAAGTGACTGCCAGATAAGCAAGCAGAACTGCAGTCACAGAGGGGGTATCCTCTGGGATATTCCAGGCCCCTCCTTCAATGTTCAGTTTTTACTAAGTTTGCAGAAACTAAATGGATCAATGGCCTTACGCAGCAGAATGCATCTTCGTATTTCTGGTGCTTGGGCATTAGGTCCCAGATACCAAAGAAAGATGCACAACAACAAAGTAGATGCAATGAGACATAGTGAGAGCTACGACTGGCCAATCTGTATCACACATTGCTACGTTTCATAACAGTGTTGGGACACCAGGCTGTGTTCTGTTGTACTAGATGTATTTTTGTCTTCCATCCATCTTAACAGCACTTACCTAACAATGCTTTATTGTCTTCCAACCCCTGGTAATCCTGGATCCATGGCTCCTCTTCTGGCTCGGACTTTATCGGCACCTCTGGAAACCCTGAACAAGAGAAGGCTGTGAGAAGGATGTGTGATGCTGGATAGCCACCAGCTTCTGTGCAATCAAAACCCAGTGTTTTGCCCAATATCTAATGGTTGACTCAAGTCAGCACACATGCTCCTCTCTGTGTATAATTTTATAAACCTCTATCATGATTCCCCTCCTCCCACATTAGAAAAAACCAAGCTGAACAGCCCAACTTTTAGCCTTTTCAGATAGGAAAAGCATTCCATCCCCTGAACATTTTGGTTCTATTTCTTTCCACCTTTTCCAGCTGCAGGACATTATTTTAAAGGTGACCAGAACCATTTACAGAATAAAAAATACAGTGAACAATGCTCACCTGAAGGGGCATCTGGGAAGGACTTGTTTTCTTTAGATGTCTTGGCATCCAGGGCCCATGTTTCCTCTTCATGTTCAAGCTTTATGATCACATCAGGAAACCCTGATCAGAAGATGTAAAAGGAGGAGGTAAGACCTGATTAGCAATGTTGAGTGGTTATGGACAAAACATTATTATTCTGGTGGCAATGAATTAGCTGTGATCTGATGTAGCTTCCTTTCCCTCCAACACCTGCTATTCCAAAATTCATGGCTCCTCCCCTTCGTGAAGCCAGGAGATCAAGTCAACATTTGAGAACCAGAAAGCCTGCCCACAGACAAAAGAAACTGATGCAATGGAATTTGCCATGTGCACAAAAAAGAACAAACAAACCCAACTCAGACTGTACTTAAAAAGAGGTGAAATTTTTATTGCTTGGAAAGAGGGTTGGTCTAACCCAGTGATTATCAGCAAGTGTACAGTGGCACACTGATGTACTGCAAATGGTCCACAAGTGTACTGTGGGAGTTTGGGGGGGGGGTTATTTATTAGTAGAGCCATTGGGGGATGTGAGCCCCCCCACCAGCAGTGCAGTGTGCCTTGTCAATTATAAAAAAACTGATGGTGTGCCTTGACAATTTCAGTGCACTGTGAGATGAAAAAGGTTGAAAATCACTGGTCTAGTGATTCACTCCGTTCCAGTGATTTTCACTCCGAAAATCACTCCATTAGGGGTGTCAAACATATGGCCTGCAGGCTGAATGTGGTCCCTGGAAGCAATTTCTCCAGCCCCTATTATAATTGGGCTCTCCCAGCTTGATAATTGGACTCTCTTATGTCTTGAAAATATGAACAAGATTTGCACATTTTCCCTTATTTGCAGTTAATGAGTTTCTATGTGAGAACAAAGTGCTTGTTTCTGGCTATCATCTGCTTAACGATGTCACTTTCTGCTTAGTGATATCACTTCTGGCCCTCATCAGGTATCATGAATGCTAACTTTGGCCCTCTGTATGAAACAAGTTTGACACCCCTGCTCTAAGTGGAAAGTTTGCATGAGTTACACACAGCTGCTAGAGAGTCAGAAAGGTCA
This sequence comes from Tiliqua scincoides, assembly GCF_035046505.1. Lineage (NCBI taxonomy): Eukaryota > Metazoa > Chordata > Lepidosauria > Squamata > Scincidae > Tiliqua > Tiliqua scincoides. The sequence goes on from NC_089822.1 coordinate 256,759,065, forward strand.
GCCTGAATAAATGGAATGAAGGATGTCTGATGGGCCATGCTCACAAAGATCAGAAAGCTAGCAGCCAGCCATGTAAAAAGAAATCTAGATTTCTATTAAAGGAAGGAGATAGTCATAGAGCGAGAGAACAAAGTCAGGCAAAATCCACAGTGCCTACATATTCTTAACAGGTTAACCCTCATTATCCAGGTTACCGTGTGTCAAAACACAAGATCAGACAGGACATATCTACAGCATAGAAAAAGAATATTATAAGTGTCAAATCTCAGTCTGGGAGTCAAATGTGGTTCATGGGCCTCTCCTGCTAGGTCCTATCTAACACGAGCACTTTACTCAAGAACTTGGAGAGTGCCTACCAGTCAGAGAAGTTGAATACAGGACTGTGGCCTCACCCCTCCCCACGTTCCAGGCTCTTCTATAAATTCTCAGCCTTCATTAAGAAAGTCAGGCCTAAGGGATTCTGCCATGAGTTGAGTTGTGCAAGACACAGGACAAATGGCAGAAGCAAGCTTTTTTCTTTTTAAAGCCTTTTGCTTACCATGCCTCTGAAGGCCACAGCGGTTTCGACAGAATGTGAAAAGGAAGCTCTCACACTGACACAGGGCCATTCCCTGGTGCATTTGGGGGGGGGAGCAACTGATCGGAGCTGGCCCTGGACACATTATCAATGTTTTGAGCTCTGTTACAGTTGCAGCTGTCCTCAGAGGTGCCAAGAGAAAGAAAGAAGAATCCCCCCAAATAATAAATGCAAGCCCCTACTCTGAAGAAGGTGATTGCCATTTGTTTGCAAGGATTCCTTGCATAAACACAAGGAACTTGGATTGTATTTCTTTAACCAGCATGTGATTAATCTGTGGAACTCCTTGCCACAAGATGTGGTAATGGTGTCTGTCCTACACACTTTTAAAAGGGGATTGGACAGATTTATGGAGGAAAAGTCCATCACAGGTTACAAGCCATGAGAAGGAGGCCATCTCTGAATGCCAGATGCAAGGGAGTGGCCACATGATATAAGTATCTTGTTATGTACTCCCTGAGACATCTAGTAGGCCACTGTGAGATACAGGAAGCTGGACTAGATGGGCATTTGGCCTGATCCAGGAGGGTTTTTCTTATGTTCTTTCTCATGCAAACCTCTTGTGCGAACTCTAAAATGGCCTTTCTATGAATACAGGAGCCCTTCCACACATGGAAGGATACCAACCCTAGCTTTTACCTTATGGAGAATCAATCTGGTTCTTGTAAAATTATTATCCGACTCACCCCAAAATTTCAGACTACAGTTCCGGTTAGAAAGTTCAATAATCTGGGTCAGCTTCATACATTCATAGCATGTTGGGCAATCTGGTGGCAAATTTCAGGAGCGGGTACAGAGGACAGTGCACTACCAAGAAGAAAGATAAAACATCAGAGGCATATGGGAATGTGTGCATTTTCATTTTCTAACCTGAGCTGTGGTTTAGAGGCATGCCCTTTTCTTCCAAGACTGGTTGACCTGAAATCCACGGCTCTTCTCCTCGCCGAAGTTGAGAGATCAATTTGGGCATGAGCAGCGGAGGTCCTGCAAAAAAAAAAAAAAAGGTGGTCATCCCAGTTGTTATTTAGAACAGGGAGTTTAGATTTCCCTGCTCAGCTGTCAATGGTGACTTCTGAACAAAGTGTTTTGCACAGAGTTCTTCTACATTTTACGAGGCTAAACCTGAACAGCTTGCAGAAAGGATAGCTCGAGGAAATAAAGAATAATGAATGGGTTTCTGAAGGGGCAGGGGTGGAAAGTGGCTACTTACACGCCTGGCCAACACTCTAATAGCTCATATAGTTATTGAAAATCTACTCAAATTGAGCCTAAAATGCACTTTTTTTGTTCTATCAACTGGATACAGTCAGTTGTGTGCAGTGGTTAGAATACTGGACTTAGACATGAGACCTGAATTCAAAATCAGGATCAGCCACGCAGTTCCTAGTATATACAAACAATCCCTTCACACAAATTCCAAAGCCAGTGGATCCTTTTAGATCTGGTTGGTATTGACAATAAGCAGGAACTGCCATAAACTGAAATTTATTGACATTCACCATGTCACTGGATCTCCATGCCAACAGTTCTTCAGTGTTGTTCGAATGTTTTATCATTCAAATGTGCTAGAAGTTTCCCCAGCCAATTCAGGAAACAAAAGAGACCCTCTGGCCTTGGTTTTGTCAATTGCCGGGGGTTCATGCATGAGGAGGCTAGGAAGTGCACGCATGAAGAGGCCTGCGAAAGTAGAGGTGGGGGGAGACTGCAAAAGCCATCCTTACCTACAGAGGCCACATTCTCATAGTTCTCCTGCATGACAGCCTGGTACAATGCTCTTTGGTCAGAAGTCAACAGAGCTCACTGGTTCTTTGTGAAATACACAGCCACATCCCCAAATGTCACTTGGCCCTAAAGGAAAAAGCAAAGAGTTCCCTACTTAGTATGAGGATAGAGCCTGGGATTGGGGCAAAGTGGTCATTTTGACAGATTAGGACTGGAGTCCTAATCCAAATCTCTATTTAGCAATGAAGCTCATGGGCTGGATGCTGCAGCTGTGGCAGCCTGCTTTGGCAAAGGGTTGAACACGACAATCTTGTAGGTCTCTTTCAACTCCATGATTCTGTGAGAATGACTTTGGATCAGACATCTCTCAGCCTTACCCATCTCACAGGGGTTTGCGAGGATAAAATTGGAGGACAAGTGACCCTGTACTGGACCACCCTGACCTCCTTAGATGAAGGATAATTAATAAATAAATAAATAAATAAATAAATAAATATCCTCTGCTACTGCCCCAGCAAGGATTCACTCACTCACAGACTCCTTCCATCCACCTGTTCCCACTGCTAAAGCAGAAGATTTGTCTCCATCCATTAGGGCTACCACACTATTTTCTCCCTGATCCTTCAAACAGCTTTTGTGGCATCTTTGAGACAAGCAGAAAAATGAAATACAGGCATTTGGGATATGCATAAAGTACATTTTGCCTTTCTACCATCTCAACAGAAATTAGATCCATAGATATAGGAACCCAGGCTACCTTTCTCAGCAATGCCATCTCCCTTTCCTCAGGAGGTGGGCAGCCTTGGAAGTTGCTTTACAGTCTGTGAGGGTTAGTAAGAACAAGGGGAGGATTTCAGGAGGGGTTCTTCTGAAGCATGATGGAGTTACAAACCCCACTGATGTCCTTCCACAAACTCCACTGCTTCCCAAAACTAACTTAAATTCACTCTTCTGTAGGCATCAGCAATCCCAGGTGTTCTAAGGAACACACAATTTCCTCTCAAGCTTTTATAGCTCTTACTACCATTCTGAGAATAGCCATCAATAATTAACCACAAGAGAAGGCTAGTCTGTATTTCTAAGGCAGTAATCTGCATTTCTAAGCCTCCGGAGTGCTAATCAGTGCTGTCAGGACTTCTGAGAGCTCAAACCTACCTTTTCAAGCTAGCAGCCAGCCTTGCAAAAATATAAAATCTGAATTTTTTTTTTATAAAAGTCAGGTTTTGTATATGTGTGTGTGTGCAGAGAGAGAATGTCTTTAGACAGGCTATTTTGCATGTTCCTGTTGGGTCAATGTATGGTCAGTTTCACAATACGGCAGAAATTTTTTGCCAGAAAATTTGAGTGAAATGGCAAGTTGAGTGTTTGTTTCAGAATTAACATACTACATGTACCTTTTTACCAATACTTAGCAGTTTTGTGTTTTTGTTTTTTGTTTTTTTTTTAAGATGTTGTTAACACACTTTATCTCATTTGTGGACAGGTGCCTAATTTGTTAAAGAAACAGGTTGATTATACACTTATTTCCCATGCAAAGGTCTTTTCAGGTTCTAATTCTTACCAAACTAACCAATCCATTTCTGGGGATAAAAATCTTTTCTATCTGGGGGAACCTGCTGGGGTGGTAAAAGCACCCCAGGAACAAACCAAGTGTTAATAACATGGAAGTAAAGAGAATATTCCTTATAGTCCAGCAGAAAATTCCTGAGTTTGAGTGGAGAAAAAGAAAAATTCCAAAGCTAAACTACACACACACATCCTTTAAAAGGTATTTTCCTCTCACCAAAGGGACTAAAAGAAATAAAAATCTGTACAAAGAAGGAGCTAAGAATAAAATGGTTATCAGTTGACTGGGAAAAAGGAAGAAAAAAATCCAGATGGAAACTACTGTTCAGTTTTTAATGATCTCACTATTCATCTGACATGAATGTCTGACCATGGACTTGCTGGTAGCCAGCTCCCCCAATGAAATGGCTGGCAATGGCATCAGTAACATGCCTCATTGATAAATTAAAGTAACATGCCTCATTGATAAATTAAAGATCAATAAGTCACCGGGCCCTGATGGCATACACCCAAGGGTTATTAAGGAATTGAAGAATGAAGTTGCAGATCTCTTGACTAAGGTATGCAACTTGTCCCTCAAAACGGCCATGGTGCCAGAAGATTGGAGGATAGCAAATGTCACGCCTATTTTTAAAAAGGGAAAGAGGGGGGACCCGGGAAACTATAGGCCGGTCAGCCTAACATCCATACCGGGTAAGATGGTGGAATGCCTCATCAAAGATAGGATCTCAAAACACATAGACGGACAGGCCTTGCTGAGGGAGAGTCAGCATGGCTTCTGTAAGGGTAAGTCTTGCCTCACAAACCTTATAGAATTCTTTGAAAAGGTCAACAGGCATGTGGATGCGGGAGAACCCGTGGACATTATATATCTGGACTTTCAGAAGGCGTTTGACACGGTCCCTCACCAAAGGCTACTGAAAAAACTCCACAGTCAGGGAATTAGAGGACAGGTCCTCTTGTGGATTGAGAACTGGTTGGAGGCCAGGAAGCAGAGAGTGGGTGTCAATGGGCAATTTTCACAATGGAGAGAGGTGAAAAGCGGTGTGCCCCAAGGATCTGTCCTGGGACCGGTGCTTTTCAACCTCTTCATAAATGACCTGGAGACAGGATTGAGCAGTGAAGTGGCTAAGTTTGCAGATGACACCAAACTTTTCCGAGTGGTAAAGACCAGAAGTGCTTGTGAGGAGCTCCAGAAGGATCTCTCCAGACTGGCAGAATGGGCAGCAAAATGGCAGATGCGCTTCAATGTCAGTAAGTGTAAAGTCATGCACATTGGGGCAAAAAATCAAAACTTTAGATATAGGCTGATGGGTTCTGAGCTGTCTGTGACAGATCAGGAGAGAGATCTTGGGGTGGTGGTGGACAGGTCGATGAAAGTGTCGACCCAATGTGCGGCGGCAGTGAAGAAGGCCAATTCTATGCTTGGGATCATTAGGAAGGGTATTGAGAACAAAACGGTTAGTATTATAATGCCGTTGTACAAATCTATGGTAAGGCCACACCTGGAGTATTGTGTCCAGTTCTGGTCGCCGCATCTCAAAAAAGACATAGTGGAAATGGAAAAGGTGCAAAAGAGAGCAACTAAGATGATTACGGGGCTGGGGCACCTTCCTTATGAGGAAAGGCTACGGCGTTTGGGCCTCTTCAGCCTAGAAAAGAGACGCTTGAGGGGGGACATGATTGAGACATACAAAATTATGCAGGGGATGGACAGAGTGGATAGGGAGATGCTCTTTACACTCTCACATAATACCAGAACCAGGGGACATCCACTAAAATTGAGTGTTGGGCGGGTTAGGACAGACAAAAGAAAATATTTCTTTACTCAGCGCGTGGTCGGTCTGTGGAACTCCTTGCCACAGGATGTGGTGCTGGCGTCTAGCCTAGACGCCTTTAAAAGGGGATTGGATGAGTTTCTGGAGGAAAAATCCATTATGGGGTACAAGCCATGATGTGTATGCGCAACCTCCTGATTTTAGGAATGGGTTAAGTCAGAATGCCAGATGTAGGGGAGAGCACCAGGATGAGGTCTCTTGTTATCTGGTGTGCTCCCTGGGGCATTTGGTGGGCCGCTGTGAGATACAGGAAGCTGGACTAGATGGGCCTATGGCCTGATCCAGTGGGGCTGTTCTTATGTTCTTATGTTCTTAACATGCTATGGGATCTCACCACCACCCAAGATCCAGAGGCTGTGGTGTCACTGGGCAGCTTGGACAGAGCCTTGGCAAGCAGACTGTTGCTGGTGCAGCACCATGGGAGTTGCCTGAGTCGGGTGCAAATGGGACCATGCTGCTTCCGGTTTGGGACTTGGCTGTGCCTGCACAATCCTGCTCTACCTCAGAGGTGGCCATCAATGATCTGGTGGCTGGGTGGCCATCAATGATGGCTGGGTGGCCATCAATGATCATGGAGACGAGGGTGTGTGCAGGCTTGTGTGTGGCCACCTTGGGATGGGAAGGGGTGGAATACGCAGTGGGGCTTCATGGCAAGGATAAAAGGCCTTGTCACAGAAAGGCAAAAACTGTGTAACAGCAAAGTATAGGCCTCTTCCTGAAACCATATTAACTGCCTGGAACCATGCTGGCCTGACACAGCTGTGAGAAAGTTGTAAATTGGGACATTCCTGAGGAGCTATCATCTGGGAGGGATGCGGGAGCAGCCGGCCCTCATCTCTAAGAGATAGCAGTTCCCAGAGTGGCTGATTGGCCAAGGACACCTTGATTGCAGATCCATTCCAGTTGCAGGTTTCAGGTTAGGAGGGGTGATCCTCCATGAGTGAATGGCCTGACTGCATGTCCACCACTAGAACATTCGACTGATCTCTAATTGGCTGTTGAGCTCCAGTATAAGAATCACCTGTTAGGAAACTCCTTTGTCTTAGTTCTTCTCTGGCCTGAGCTTTGACCATGCTGTTCCTAAATAGATGATACTGACCGTGGTAGGGCTGGTTGGTGGATTGAGATTTAGGTGAGTGATAGTCTTAGTGTTAGGAGTTAGTTTTTATTATTTTAATTTTGGTGTGCATTGTATGTTCTCTTTAAATTCCTAAATCTATGCCTAAGTAAAGTGCCTGTCTTATGTTATTTTCTATCCTTTAATAAATCCTATCTATTTACAGCTGTGCATATTATTGGAATTACAGAAGGGGGAAATTAGAGGCAAATGGGACTGGCTTCCAGTGACTTGCTCTTATTCACATACCTTGATGCTCAAAAGCACAACAAAGATACACATAAGGAGGCAGTCAGGTCTCCCATAGCCTGCAGCAGAATGTATGTTTACACAACAAAGAGGCTTTTAAACTATTTCTGCCCCTATGCAACAGGGATCAAATGTGTACACTTGTGGGCTGGGCAGAAATGGGTTAATGCAAAGAGGCAACAATCTGTTTTCAGTAGCCTGTGCAGCTGGCAGGGAGTGTCTGCTTATACAACAAAGGCACTAGATTGGGATGAATGGTCACTTAATGACCAAATTGCATAATAATCAATGTATCCTATGTGACTCACACCTGTATATATTCCATGTGGAATTATAACCCAAGTGAAACTGATAACCTGCACTTGGGGTATGAAAGAAGGTTGCTTCATTTTTTTTTATTTTTGGCAGTCAAAGTGACCCTGAATGGTGTTAATTAGCTTTTCACAATGCTGCTATCAATGATTAACTACAAGACATAGTTTGCATTTCAAAGCCAGTACAGCAATCTGCATTTCTAAACCTCAGAAGTGCTAAAAGAGTGCTGGCAGAGGTTTTGAGGGCTCAAATGATTGTTTTCAAGGTCAGGAAGCTACCAACCAGCCTTGCAAAAAGATACATCAAAATTATTTCTAAGAAAAGGATAGAGCATCTTTACTCTACAGCAGGGGTGTCCAAAGTTTTTGGCAGGAGGGCCACATCAGCTCTCTGACAATGTGTGGGCCTCCCCCCCCCCCCCGGAAAAAGAATTAATTTACATTTAAAATTTGAATAAATTTACATAAGTTGACATAAATGAATATATTAAAGATGAACTTGTATGAATGAATAAAAGTCTTGTAATAGCTCAAGGCCTATAAAAGACCTTGCACAAAGTAAGGCTGGCCTTTCCTTTGCTGCCGCTACTGCATCACAAACGTGAAATAGCAAGCAGTGGAGGTAGCCCTCACCCCACAGCTCCCGTGAGAGGTCAAACAGTTGCCCTCATGCTGAGATCAGTTGCATCGGGCCAGAGCGGGCTCCAACAAATCTCTGCAGGGCCAGAGGCTCATTGAAGACTGGGGGCTCCCTGAGGGCCTCATGGAGAGACCTCGAGGGCCGCAAGTGGCCCCAGAGCTGGGGTTTGGGCACCCCTGCTCTACAGTCTAGAGCAGTGTTTCTCAAACTGTGGGTCAGGACTCACCAGGTGGGTTGTGAGCCCATTTAAGGTGGGTCCCCATTCATTTCAATATTTTATTTTTAATCTATTAGACTTGATGCTCCCATGGTATGTGACTGCATTTGGGGAAATGTTACAGACCTGTAGTTTTAACAAGCTGCTATGTATATTCTGGTGAGTCATGACAGATTCTCATTCTAAAAAGTGGGTCCTAGTGTTAAATGGGTGAGAACCACTTGTATAGAGACCAGGAGAAGTGGTCTGCAAGGTCTCAGGAAAAAATCACCTTTGATCACTTCCAGCATCTTGTCAAGCAAGCGCTCCCTCATGGACCACCAAAGAGGGTGGAGAATAGACTGTCCACAGCTGGTTCCGATGTGCTGGCTATGGGTGTTCCATTCTCCACCCTTTCTGATGGTCCTGTGGGGGAGACTCACTTGGGAGATGCTTCCCCATGGACCACCAGAAAGGGTGGAGACTGCGCACAGTGGCATTGCATGTAGTCCACAACTATTCTAATTCTTGCCTCAGTGATTCATGGGCTCCTAAAGCTTGGGAACCACTGCTGTAGATGCACACAAAGTCCATCTTGAGCAGGATCGCTTTGTCTGATGGGGTCTAGTCAGTTTCACAGCAGACAAGCTAAGAAAATAGAAATTACAAAGTTGTCTCAAAATAACTTCATTCAGATCCGCCTCCCCTTTTTCTTCTTCAGTACCAAAAACTTACTGGGGGGGAGGGCAAGATAATTTGTCAGTTTAAGATTGGACTACACTGATGATGAACTAATAATTACCACTGCTGGGCCTCTTTTTCCTTTGTCTTCCTTAATTCTCCTTTTTCCTCCTCCTCAGTGGGTCCTCAATTTGCTAGCTCTCAGAGCCTACATGCAAAATTGAAACAAAGAGGTGGGTATGAAACAAACATATCAATGGCAGTGATATGGAGTAGAAAGAGTAAACACTGATATCCCACTCTGTCAGGGGCTTATCTGAAGCTCTGGTAGTTCTCTTCTACATAGGAGAATATGCAAAATGCAACAGAGTTATGTCCTCCTTGACATCCCCTGAGGTTCTGTAAATCTTTCCCATTAGCAAAAGAAAGTTAATGCTGAGATCCCAGTCTGAAATTGATTTCCTGCCTGGTTGCAGTGCAGATTAGCCTTTTATTAGAGACTGTTTAAAGTTTACAAATAAGGGAAAGGCCATAGTAGCAAATAGAGGCTCCTGAAACACAGTTATATGCATTGGGAAGGAATTGGTGATCACAAATACTTTCAGGCATGGTAGGTAAATCTTCTTTAGGGGGGTGAAATATATTCTTTTTTGAACAACCAAATAACTTTGGAGATGCAAAATGCACAAATCTATTAAAAAAGCAAATAAATGCATACATAAATTCTTTGAAAGCCAGCATTTTGCAGTGGCTACAGCTTCAGGAAGTCCTGGGTTCCAGTTCTTGCTCTGCCATGAAGCTATAATGGATAACCTCAGACAGCACTATCTCTCTGACTGCACACTGTTCAGAGGGGGAACATACACTCTGCCCTGGGCATGTTGGAGGAAAGGTGAGAGGAATAACATGTGATAAAGTGGGATACTCCAAAAATACAATTTACTGCAGATTAAATCTCAGGGTCACTTCCCATCCCTTCCTTAATATCATTCACACAACCCCATTCATCCACTCTCTTTTCAGGCTTCCTTTTCAGAAATATATTCTGATCTCCCTTTCTTCAGCAGCCCCTTCCCTATTCTTGACTCAACTCCAACCTGCCATGCCAATAAAACTTCCCAGACTTTTTTTATGTCAGCTCATTTGCTCTCACTCGTGGGCTCTCTCTCTCTCTCTCTCTCTCTCTCTCTCACACACACACACACACACACACACACACACACACACACACACACCTGCAAGCAGGAGCCACAAAACCTCCTTCCCACCACAAGATCTGCCCATGGGACTTGCAGCCACAGGTGAAGAGTTGGGAGCATATACTTCCTCATTTGCTCCTCTGAACACCTTGCATACATTTCTCCCTACACAAGAGGAGCCCTGAATCATATTAAGCCCACCAGATTCCTCAGGGAGTACACAAGACAAGAGGAGACCTGCATCCTGGTGCAGAAGAAGAGCCCTGCTGGCTGCTGCTGAGGCCAAAGGCCCATCTAGTCCAGTTTCCTGCATCTCACAGTGGCCCACCAGATACTGCAGGGAGCGCACTAGACACCTGTATCCTGTTACCACTCCCTGGAACCTGGCATTCTGAGATAGCCTACTTCGAAAACCAGGAGGTTGCACATACCCATCATGGCTTGTAACCTGTGATGGACTTTTCCTCCAGAAATCTGTCCAATCCCCTTTCAAAGGCAGCTAGGCCAGATGCCATCCCCACATCCTGTGGCAAGGAGTTCCACAGACCAACCACACGCTGGGTCAAGAAATATTTTCTTCTGACTGTCCTAATTCTCCCAACACCCAATTTTAGTGGGTGTCCCCTGGTTCTGGTGTTGTGTGAGAGGGAAAAGAGCATCTCTCTATCCAGGGTATCCATCACCATATCCTGCGGCAAGGAGTTCCGCAGACTAATTACACGCCGGGTCAAGAAATATTTTCCTCTGTCTGTCCTAAGTCTTCCAACGCCCAATTTCAGTGGATGTCCCCTGGAGCTGCGGGAGAGGGAAAAGAGCATCTCTGTTTCCAGTCTATCCATCCCCTGCATCACTTTGTATGCCTTCATCATACCCCCCCTTCCTCCTCCTCGCTTTGTTTTTCCTGCAGTCTCCGCTCACCTGCGCCAGTGATGCTCTTCTGGGCTTCTACCATCAATCCCAGGAACGCGATCGAGTCAAAGGAACCGGGCTGGATCTGAGCGCAGGGAAAGTCACTTCCCGGTGGCTGCTGCTGCTCCTGCGCCTTCCTCCGGGAACGCCTCCTCCTCCTCGCCCCCTGACCCGATCGAGGTAAGCGAGGATTCATTGGCCGTCCCAGAGCACATGGATGCAGCCAGTGGATGTGGCTGGCTGCTGCATCGGCTGGAGACTCCAGCCCTTTGAGCGCACCAACACTCCATCTCCTCCAGGGGGCCGGCAGGGGAAGGGAGGACTGTCCAGTTGCCCTTCATTTCAATAGGGTGGCCATCCCTGCAGGAGTGGTGTGCAGCCACAGTAAAACAGACCCAGGCTGACTGCCCCAAATTCATCACTTCCTCCCTGGCAAAGAGAAGTTTGCAGTCCCTCAAGGATCACCTTCCTTCCTTCCTTCCTTTCCTTCCTTCCTTTCTTTCTTGCATTTATTTAATCGTAATAAAAGAAAAAGGAAAGGAAAAACACAGTAAAAAGAGAAGAAAAAAGAGAAAAAACTAGACAACATGAAAGAGACATTTAAAGATGTATTTAGAATACTTCTAATATTGTAGCACAGGCAAAGTCAAATGTTCAAATTACTTACAGCTCTATGCAGTGGTTCCGAGTCAACGCAGGCGTCTCTATTTCAGCAGTGCATACATGCTAGGGATTCCAGCACGTTCCAGGACTGTGTTGTTTGGAACTTTGTCCTGCCAAGTAATGCCGAGGATTCGTCAGAGGCAGCGCATGTGGAAAGCGTTCAGTTTCCTCTCCTGTTGTGAGTGGAGAGTCCATGACTCGCTGCAGTACAGAAGTGTACTCAGGACGAAAGCTCTGTAGACCTGGATCTTGGTATGTTCTGTCAGCTTCTTGTTGGACCAGACTCTCTTTGTGAAACAGAGACGCCTGTGTTGGCTCGTCATGTCGTGAGAATGGATGATGGGCGGATCCTAAAGGATCTCCTCTATGGTGAACTCGTGCAAGGAAAGCGCCCTACAGGTAGACCACAGCTGCGATACAAGGACATCTGCAAGAGGGATCTGAAGGCCTTAGGAATGGACCTCAACAAGTGGGAAACCCTGGCCTCTGAGCGGCCTGCTTGGAGGCAGGCTGTGCAGCATGGCCTTTCCCAGTTTGAAGACACACTTTGCCAACAGTCTGAGGCAAAGAGGCAAAGAAGGAAGGCCCATAGCCAGGGAGACAGACCAGGGACAGACTGCACTTGCTCCCGGTGTGGAAGGGATTGTCACTCCCGGATTGGCCTTTTCAGCCACACTAGACGCTGTGCCAGAACCACCTTTCAGAGTGCGATACCATAGTCTTTCGAGACTGAAGGTTGCAATACATATGCAGTGGTTCTCACACATTTAGCACTGGGACCCACTTTTTAGAAAGAGAATCTGTCACGACCCACCGGAAGTGAGATCACTGAGCAGGAACATTTTTACCAATCCTAGGCTGCAATCCTACCCACACTTACCCAGGAGTAAGTCCCATTCACTATCATTGATAGACAAACAAGCCTTGCTGAGGGAGAACCAGCATGGCTTCTGTAAGGGTAAGTCTTGCCTCACAAACCTTTCAGAATTCTTTGAAAAGGTCAACAGGCATGTGGATGCAGGAGAACCCGTGGGGAAGTCCATTATATATCTGGACTTTCAGAAGGTGTTCGACACGGTCCCTCACCACAGGCTGCTGAGAAAACTCCACAGTCAGGGAATTAGAGGGCAGGTCCTCTCATGGATTAGGAACTGGTTGAAGACCAGGAAACAGAGAGTGGGTGTCAATGGGCAATTTTCACAATTTTCACGTGAAAAGCAGTGTGCGCCAAGGATCTGTCCTGGGACGTGTGCTCTTCAACCTCTTCATAAATGACCTGGAGATAGGGTTGAGCAGCGAGGTGGCTAAGTTTGCAGACGACACCAAACTTTTCCGAGTGGTGAAGTCCAGAAGTGATTGTGAGGAGCTCCAGAAGGATCTCTCCAGACTGACAGAATGGGCAGCAAAATGGCAGATGCACTTCAATGTAAGTGCAAAGTCATGCACATTGGGGCAAAAAATCAAAACTTCACATATAGGCTGATGGGTTCTGAGCTGTCTGTGCCAGATCAGGAGAAGGATCTTGAGGTGGTGGTGGACAGCTCGATGAAAGTGTCAGCCCAATGTGCAGCGGCAGTAAAGAAGGCCAATTCTATGCTTGGGATCATTAGAAAGGGTTTTGAGAACAGAACAGCTAATATTATAATGCCTTTGTACAAATCGATGGTAAGGCCACACCTGGAGTATTGTGTCCAGTTTGGTCACCACATCTCAAAAAGGACATAGTGGAAATGGAAAAGGTGCAAAAGAGAGCAACTAAGATGATTACTGGGCTGGGGCACCATCCTTATGAGGAAAGGCTAAGGCGTTTGGGTCTCTTCAGCCTAGAAAAGAGGCGCCTGAGGGGAGACATGATTGAGACATACAAAATTATGCAGGGGATGAACAGAGTGGATAGAGAGATGCTCTTTGCCCTCTCACACAACACCAGAACCAGGGGACACCCACTAAAATTGAGTGTTGGGAGAGTTAGAACAGACAAAAGAAAATATTTCTTTACTCAGCGTGTGGTTGGTCTGTGGAACTCCTTGCCATGGGATGTGGTGATGGCATCTGGCCTAGATGCCTTTAAAAGGGAATTGGACAAGTTTCTGGAAGAAAAATCCATTACAGGTTACAAGCCATGATGTGCATGTGCAACCTTCTGATTTTAGAAACGGGCTACGTCAGAATGCCAGATGCAAGGGAGGGCACCAGGATGCAGGTCTCTTGTTATCTGGTGTGCTCCCTGGGGTATTTAGTGGGCCACTGTGAGATACAAGAAGCTGGACTAGCTGGGCCTATGGCCTGATCCAGCAGGGTTCTTCTTATGTTCTTATGTACAGTTCAGCCCCCCCAGCTGCAATGGGGAGGTGATAATACCTGCTTACCTGCCAGGTTGGGGTAAAGGTTACATGATGCTGGACCTGCTTCAGAGCACAAGTGTTTTGTTTCGCAGCTGTATACTTTATATGCTGTATGCACTTTATAAACTGCAAGAATACAACAAATAGAAAACAAAAAACAGCAGCTCACAAGTTACAGATGCAAATTCCAGGCAAAACAAAAGTAGCGGAGAGAGAACAAATCTCCTGCTGGAGGATGCCAGGGCTCCAAAGACCCTGGAAAAATTAGGTGAGCCAAATCTGGTGGTGTTTGTGCACTAGCGTCTAAAGGCAAAATGCAAATGATACCGACTATTTATTATTCCTACCCTATTGAACATGCTTCTGGAGGTTTGGGGATGAGAAAAACTTTGGGGAAAAGAAGGGGGAAAGAGAAATCACTTTAAAAAAGGGGGGGAACTATGAATGCAGAAGTCTTATGGAGATCATGCCAAGATATACACCATGGGGGAGGGGGGCTCATCTATCCTGGTGGTCTCTCACCTTTCCCACCAGAGGAGCTCAGAATCAACCTTCTGCAGCTATTTTATCTGCTGTTCTCTTCCTCTTCTAGTTCCCATCATGGCATCCCTGGCATTGTCTGCAAGCTAAACCATCCCAGCATCCTGCATTGCAGGGCTGGGAGGAGGCAGACAGTGAACCTATGGATCAGCTGAGTGGGGTGGGTTGGGGAGGGGGTGCCTGCCTCTTTCCTGAGCCCAAAGACTCCAAGCCTCACTGCAACACAGACAATTATTTGCATTAGGTGAGAGTCCTCCTTGCAACAGCTCTGAAAGTTGGGCTTGGATGGTGAGAAAATAGCTCCATCAGTCTGCTCTGATCATAGTTTGCTGTTTGGGGTCTCAGCTCAGGGTTGCCTGTCGGGCCCTAAAACGGTGAGCACCAAGTGTGGGCAACATATGAGCACACCTCCCTTAGAAGAGCTGCCTGAAGTCACTTCCGTCCTCATTTTTCTGTGTCGTTTTGTCCTTTTACCCTGTGGAAACTGTACAGGGTAATTTTGTATCCGAGAATTGTTTTGCGTGTATAAGGAATGCTTGAGGGAGAGTCCTTGCATTTGGGGGCACCTAAGGCTGCAGTTCCAGTCCACACTTACCTGGGAGTAAGACCCATTGACTATAATGGGACTTACTTCTGAGTAGACATGCATAGGATTGGGCTCTAAGTAGGGAAAGATGCACTGTTTGGAAAGGTTGGTACAGAGGGTGGGCTGGAGCAGAGGGGTAGCTAATGAAAGTGTAGTCCGGTGCTGAGTGCGAAATGATGCCCTGGAAGTGATGTTACAGCCAGACTTTTAAAAAAGTGAAAAATGGGGCGGTGGCATAGCTAAAGCATCTGCTACCCGGGTCAAAGAAGGTTCTGTAGCCCCCCCTTCCTTCCACAATGAAATCAAATTTAATTAAGTAAATAAATGAAAAGTTTTCTGGTTAACTGGCCATAACTTTTGACAGAATACAGGTATTCCAGCATGGTTTGTTTCATTGCACTCAACAAAAATTTCCTTTCCAATGATATATCATATGATGGTATTACAGTCATGCGCCACACCAATGGGGATCGGGACTGTGATCTCCATCTTCAAGCAGCATTTGACACAATGCGGACCCTCTGCAGAGAAGGGACCCTGGAGAGGCAGTGCCACTCGGAATAGACAGTACTGGGCTAATTGGAACAGCAGTCTGACTTCATATAAAGCATCTCTGTACATTGGTACGAGATGGCTCGCAGCAGGCCCCACTGTTGCTCTGAGTTCCCTGGCTTGGCAAAACTCCTGACTAAGCTAGTGCTGCCATCTTCCTTTGGGGCAACCCACAGAGAGACTTTGTACTTGTGGCAGCCACCACCACTGCCTCAGTGTGACACAGCCTGTGTTTGGAAGCCACTGATCCCTGCACTCTTCTCCTGTCAGGTACCTGCATGTTTCTTCAAAAGTAGGGGAGGACCCTTGCACTGGAACCTTATGTGAGGATTCCAGTGAATGCTCACCCTGGTCTTCAGGTCACTGTCAATAGGGATAGAGAACTGCCAGCTGGGCTGCTCAGCCTGGCTGTTTAGGACCTTCACCTTGGGTCCCAAGCATAACTCCTGATCTGTTAGCATCTTCAGTGTGCCCCCCTTATGCTAACTTATAATGGCTCATGTAACATCTCATAATGACTGAGATGCGGGGGAAAAGGCTCTCTCATTTTCCCTTCCCCAGAATGAACAGCAACAGATGCTTTGGAAGAGTTCTCTCCTTATGTGCCTCAGCTATTTTCTGCCATGTGTGAGGCAAAAGACACAGGAAGTGGGAGAGGACAATTGAAGTGAAGAAGGGAAAACTCAAAGCCTCTCTTACTATTTACATTGAACAGGAAGATTGAAGAGTATTTTGGGCACCTGTATGTCTTTATGCCTGGATATTTTGTCTGATCTTGAGCATAGTCTCCCCCCCCTCCCCGAAAGATTATCTCATGTGTAGTAAGACTTGCTTTCTATTGGAAGCATTTCCTACAGCCTGAGCATTTACATAGGGTTACTCTCACAAATGGATTCATGTGTAATCAGCATTACTTTTGCTGGGAACATTCTCCTCAGATTGGACATTTATATGATCCCTCTCCTGAATGGATTACCTTATGTGTGGGGGTGTGGGGAGAGGTTCAGGTCAAGCTCCTACTAAGTCCAGCTTCCTGTTTCTCACAGTGCCTCTGGGAACCCACAAGACCACAAGATTCCTACTTGTAGAACAGAAAAACTAAAAACAAACATCCCAGGTGATCTAGCCTCTTCGAAACCTGATAAGTCAGCGAGACATGACCATGATCAGAGATACAAATCACATTTATTTTGCATACTTTTATTTTACAGAACAGAGAAGCAGATATAAGAAAATAATGTAAGGGAAAGCAACTGTGATGAGCCGGGGAAATAAATGTACAACTAGATACAACTGACAGCTATCTCTGACCAAACCTTTACAAAAACCGCTTTTACCAACCACCATTGTTTTACCAACCATGTTTTACCAACCAAACCTTTGTTTTACCAACCATGTTTTACCAACCAAACCATGTTTTACCAACCATGTTTTACCAACCAAACCATGTTTTACCAACCAAACCTTTACAAAAACCGCTTTTACCAACCACCATGGTTTTACCAACCACCAAGATCCAGGTCTACAGAGCTTTCGTCCTGAGTACACTTCTGTACTGCAGTGAGTCATGGACTCTTCGCTCACAACAGGAGAGGAAACTGAGCGCTTTCCACATGCGCTGCCTCCGACGCATCCTCGGCATCACCTGGCAGGACAAAGTTCCAAACAACACAGTCCTGGAACGTGCTGGAATCCCTAGCATGTATTCACTGCTGAAACAGAGACGCCTGCGTTGGCTTGGTCATGTCGTGAGAATGGATGATGGCCGGATCCCAAAGGATCTCCTCTATGGAGAACTCGTGCAAGGAAAGCGCCCTACAGGTAGACCACAGCTGCGATACAAGGACATCTGCAAGAGGGATCTGAAGGCCTTAGGGATGGACCTCAACAAGTGGGAAACCCTGGCCTCTGAGCGGCCCGCTTGGAGGCAGGCTGTGCAGCATGGCCTTTCCCAGTTTGAAGAGACACTTTGCCAACAGTCTGAGGCTAAGAGGCAAAGAAGGAAGGCCCATAGCCAGGGAGACAGACCAGGGACAGACTGCACTTGCTCCCGGTGTGGAAGGGATTGTCACTCCCGGATTGGCCTTTTCAGCCACACTAGACGCTGTGCCAGAACCACCTTTCAGAGCGCAATACCATAGTCTTTCGAGACTGAAGGTTGCCAATAATAATAATTAAATGTTCCCTGTAGAAAATGCTGGCATAGCTTTAATCTTAATTCTAAGATCTTTCAATTTTAGGAGACCATTTTACTGCACTCTCTATGGCCCTCAACATTTCAAGCTCAGATGAAACATAACCATATAAATAGTAAATACAAGACACAAAAAGTGCCTCCTTCCTGTACCAAAGACGAAACCTGATTCACACTAAAACTAGAGTGATTTATACTTATAAAACTTTAAAACTACAGTGATTATAAGGAAAAGCTTGTTTATTTTATAAAGATGATTATAAGTTAAAAAAAAAATCCATTCCACCGAGCGAAAAGTACCCACCTAAACATAAAACAAAAACTCTTGTTTCCCAACCAAGGTGGAAGAATTGTTGCATCCTCTGAAGCCCTGTCAAGTATATTCTCAAAATGTGGTTTAATACAGAAACTCATCAACAGAATGGCAAAAAGGGCATCCATATTTTTGTTCTCCTTTAGCAACACTGCCTAATCTCTTGCCCTATTTCTTGTATTGGCAACCTTCAGTCTCGAAAGACTATGGTATCGCGCTCTGAAAGGTGGTTCTGACACAGCGTCTAGTGTGGCTGAAAAGGCCAATCCGGGAGTGACAATCCCTTCCACACCGGGAGCAAGTGCAGTCTGTCCCTGGTCTGTCTCCCTGGCTATGGGCCTTCCTTCTTTGCCTCTTAGCCTCAGACTGTTGGCAAAGTGTCTCTTCAAACTGGGAAAGGCCATGCTGCACAGCCTGCCTCCAAGCGGGCCGCTCAGAGGCCAGGGTTTCCCACTTGTTGAGGTCCATCCCTAAGGCCTTCAGATCCCTCTTGCAGATGTCCTTGTATCGCAGCTGTGGTCTACCTGTAGGGCGCTTTCCTTGCACGAGTTCTCCATAGAGGAGATCCTTTGGGATCCGGCCATCATCCATTCTCACGACATGACCAAGCCAACGCAGGCGTCTCTGTTTCAGCAGTGAATACATGCTAGGGATTCCAGCACGTTCCAGGACTGTGTTGTTTGGAACTTTGTCCTGCCAGGTGATGCCGAGGATGCGTCGGAGGCAGCGCATGTGGAAAGCGCTCAGTTTCCTCTCCTGTTGTGAGCGAAGAGTCCATGACTCACTGCAGTACAGAAGTGTACTCAGGACGCAAGCTCTGTAGACCTGGATCTTGGTATGTTCCGTCAGCTTCTTGTTGGACCAGACTCTCTTTGTGAGTCTGGAAAACGTGGTAGCTGCTTTACCGATGCGCTTGTTTAGCTCGGTATCGAGAGAAAGAGTGTCGGAGATCGTTGAGCCAAGGTACACAAAGTCATGGACAACCTCCAGTTCATGCTCAGAGATTGTAATGCAGGGAGGTGAGTCCACATCCTGAACCATGACCTGTGTTTTCTTCAGGCTGATTGTCAGTCCAAAATCTTGGCAGGCCTTGCTAAAACGATCCATGAGCTGCTGGAGATCTTTGGCAGAGTGGGTAGTGACAGTTGCATCGTCGGCAAAGAGGAAGTCACGCAGACATTTTAGCTGGACTTTGGATTTTGCTCTCAGTCTGGAGAGGTTGAAGAGCTTTCCGTCTGATCTGGTCCGGAGATAGATGCCTTCTGTTGCAGTTCCAAAGGCCTGCTTCAGCAAGACAGCGAAGAAAATCCCAAACAAGGTTGGTGCAAGAACACAGCCCTGCTTCACTCCGCTTCGGATGTCAAAAGGGTCTGATGTGGAGCCATCGAAGACAACAGTGCCCTTCATGTCCTTGTGGAAAGATCTGATGATGCTGAGGAGCCTGGGTGGACATCCAATCTTGGGGAGAGAGGCCGTCTCTGCTGACCAGGTCGAAAGCCTTCGTGAGATCTATGAAGGCTATAAAGAGTGGCTGTCGTTGTTCCCTGCATTTCTCCTGCAGTTGTCTAAGGGAGAATACCATATCAGTGGTGGACCTGTTGGCTCGGAATCCACACTGCGATTCTGGATAGACGGTCTCTGCAAGTACCTGGAGCCTCTTTAGTACAACTCGGGCAAACAGCTTTCCTACAACGCTAAGGAGAGAGATGCCGCGGTAGTTGTTGCAGTCACCCCTGTCACCTTTGTTCTTGTACAGCGTGATGATGTTTGCATCCCTCATGTCTTGAGGTACTCCACCTTCTCTCCAGCAGAGACAGAGGATTTCATGCAGCTCAGTGACGATGATCTCTTTGCAGCATTTTAGGACTTCAGCAGGGATGCTGTCTTTTCCAGGTGCCTTGCCAAAGGCAAGGGAGTCCAGGGCCACGTGAAGTTCTTCTAGGGTTGGTTCACTGTCAAGCTCTTCCAGCACAGGCAGGCACTCAATGTTGTTCAGTGCTTCTTCGGTGACTACATTTTCTCTGGAATATAGCTCAGAGTAGTGCTGCACCCAGCGTTCCATCTGCTGCGCCCGATCCTGGATGACCTCGCCTGTGGCAGACTTCAGAGGGGCAATTTTCCTCTGTGTTGGACCTAGGGCCTGCTTGATACCATCATACAACCCCTTGATGTTGCCCGTGTCAGCTGCTATCTGTATCTCGGAACAGAGCTGGAGCCAGTAGTCGTTAGCACATCTCCTGGCAGTCTGTTGGACTTTGCTGCGAGCAGTTCGGAGGACCTGCAGGTTGCGCTCACTGGGACAGGCCTTGTATGCTGCTTGAGCTCTCCTCTTTTCCTCAATGACTGGTGTCAACTCCTCAGAGTGGGCTTCAAACCAGTCTGCCGCCTTGTTGGTCTTCTTGCCGAATATGGACAAGGCGGTGTTGTAAACGGTATTCTTGAAATGTTCCCATCTGTTGGATGCGTTTGCGTTGGCCGGGCCTGGAAGAGATTCCTCAAGCACTTGTGCAAATTCCTCCACTTTTCTCTGATCCCGGGTCTTGCTGGTATCAATGCGAGGTCTTCCTTCCTTTTTCGTGTGATACAGTCGCTTTGTTTGCAGTTTCACTCTGCTGCACACCAGGGAGTGGTCAGTGTCGCAGGCAGCACCATGATAACTATTTCTATTCATCAATTTATGAATTGATTTGATTTATTGATTTATTGATGAATTGATTTATTGAATGTGTCTCCTAAATTGATGCCCTATTCATGCCCTATTTCTATTCTTCAGCAAATTAGCAATAAACCCAGAAGAGCAGGAAAAAAAAATTCAACCCAAACTGTTTTTGACTGGAAACCTTTTGCCATAAAGACATTTGCAGGGGGTTCTCTCTCCTGAATGGATGACCTTATGTTTAATAAGGCTGCTTTTAGCTAGTTGCTATTCTCAGAAACAGAGCATTTATAGTGATTTCCTCCTGAATTTTATCTCATGTATAACAAGGGCTGATTTCCTCCAGAAGCATTTCCTGCGGTTTGAACATTTATAGGGTTTCTCTCCAGAATGGATTCTCTCATGTTTAATAAGAGCTGATTTCTTCCCGAAGCACTTTCCACAGATTGAGCATTTATTGAATATGTCTCCTAAATTGATCGTCTCATGTTTTATAAGAGTTGATTTATGACAGAAGCTATTCTCACAGGATGAGCATTTATAGGGTTTTTCCCCTGAATGGATTCTCTCATGAGTAGTGAGGTTTGATTTTTTCCGGAAACTTTTCCCACAGGTCAAACATTTATAGGGTGTATCTCCTGAATAGATTCTCTCATGCATAATAAGTGTTGCTTTATCTTGATAGCTATTCTCACAAGCTGAACATTTGTAGGGTTTCACTGCTGAATGGATTCTCTCATGCCTAATGAGGTATCCTTTTTCCCGGAAACCTTTCCAGCAAACAGGGCATTTATAGGGTCTCTCTCCTGAATAAATTCTTTCATTTGTGCTAAGGTTTGATTTTTTCCTAAAATTATTGCCACAAGTCAAACATTTATAGGGTCTCTCTCCAGAATGGATTCTCTCATGAGTAACAAGACTTGCTTTATCTCGGTAGCTATTTTCACAGACTGAACATTTATAGGGTTTCTCTCCTGAATGGATTCTCCCATGCCTAATTAGGTATGCTCTTTCTCGGAAACTTCTCCAACAAACGGGGCATTTATGGGGTTTCTCTCCCAAATGGATTCTCTCATGGGTACTCAGGTTTGACTTTTTCTGAAAACTATTGCCACAGGTCAAACATTTATAGGGTTTCTCTCCTGAATGGATTCTCTCATGCCTAATGAGGTGTCCTTTTTCCCGGAAACTTTTCCAGCAAATGGGACATTTATGGGGTTTCTCTCCTGTATGGATTCTTTCGTGTGTAACAAGGTTTGATTTTTTCCAAAAACTTTTCCCACAAGCCAAACAGGTATAGGGTTTCTCTCCTGTATGGATTCTTTCATGATCAATAAGCTGAGATTGCCAGTAAAACATTTTCCACAGTGCAAACAATGATAACGCTTCCCCCCTGTATTATTTCTCTTACGTTCATTAAGGCCCTTTCTGCATTTTTGTCTAAATTTGTGAAATCTCCTTTGTATGTGGGCTTGACTGATGTCTTTGTTGATTCCATCACAACTGGAAACTTTCTTCCATCTATTCCCTGGATTCTCTATTCTCTGTCCATCTATTCTCTGCTCCCATTTTGATCTGCACTGTTCCACCTTCTCCACATCCTGCAAAATGCCTTTAAACCATATTGTGTTGGATTCCACTTGCTTTCTGCTATTTATCAGAAGATTCTCCTTGTCTTTCATCCTCCCAAGGCCTGTTGGAGTGAACAGAGAATGATGAAATGTCCCATAAATAAATTTTTGGGGATGACTGAAAACAGGATAAAATTCTACAGAGTTCATGGAGATCAAATCCCAGGCAGGCTCTTTTTTGAACTTTTTTTTTTTAAGTCCCAGGTAGGACTTAACCCACAGCCTCCAGCAGGGGGCTCACTCCAGGAGCTTAACTGTGGGTTAAGTCCTAACTGGAACTTAAAAAAAAAAAAAAGTTCAAAAAAGAGCCTGCCTGGGACTGAACTTTGAGGAGTTTTGCAGCCTCAACTGGCCCCCCTTTTGGCAACTAGCAACCAACCTTTATATTTTGCAGCCATGGAGCACCTTCCCACCTTAAAAAAAAAAATTTATTCCTCAGTGGAATTTGAACCCCAAGCCTCTGGCTCCACAGACCTATAATTTAACCACTGAACCACCAGAGGTCTTAGGCTCAAAGTGTTTGGAACTAATACTTGAGGCACTGATAGCCACCAGCTGGGCTGAAGACCTTATATATTAGTTCTGAACACTTTGACAGCAGGCTTTCCTATAGCCTAATGGAGAGAGTGCTGGACTGTGGAGCACAAGGTTGGAGGTTCGAATCCCTCCCTAGCCAGCAGTGCAGAGTGGGGTGGTGCAGGCAGGGGAAAAAAGGTGGGGGCAAGGAGGAGGGAAAAAAAGGGGGCGGGGTGGTGCAGGCAGGGGGGGAAAAAGGTGGGGGCAGAGAGGAGAGGGAAAAAAAGGTGCCGGAACACCATTCCGGTGCATTCCATTACAAAAAAAGCCCTGCTCTCAGGAAAGTGTGGTTAGGATTGCAGTCTAAATGTCCTGCATCTAGGCTTCCCAGAAGCATCATGTGGGTCTCTATGAGAAACAGGATGTGGTACAGGCAGCTCAATTCTATCCACCCCTACACAGCAAGGCCAACATTTATTCCTACACCCTGTGTCAAGCCCCAGTCTGCTCAATGGGGCTACACACATCTGCCTCAGTGAAATTGCTGGTGCAGGTTTAAGAAGCACTATGTAGGGTTTTCAGGCCAGGGAGTTGGAATAGAACATGGTGTAGGCCACTGCCACAGATTCCTCACCCCTCCCGGGCCTGAATCGCCCCCTCCCCTCCCTGTTATACCACTTTTCCGCCCCCATCCTGCCTTCTCTCACCCCTGTGCTGCTCAGCAGGAGCTTAACATAAGAAGAGCCCTGCCAGATCAGGCCAAAGGCCCATACAAAGGCCCTTCCTGTATCTCACAGTGGCCCACCAAATGCTTCAGGGAGCACACAAGACAGCAAAGACACAAACTGCATCCCGGTGCACTCCCCTGCATCTAGCCTTCTGAGGTAGTCTACTTCTGAAATCAGGAGCTTGCACATACCTGTTATGACTTGTAACTCATGATGGGCTTTTCCTCCAGAAATTTATCCAATCTCCTTTTAAAGGCATCTAGGCAAGATACCATCACTACTTCCTGTAGCGCTTACCTGCTCTGTCAGGTGGTCCTCCTGGATGCAGCACTAGTGGGATGGCACAGGCCTTCCCACCAGCACTGTTTACTCATAGGGTGCTGCAAATGTGCTTAGCATGTTTGTGACACACAACACTGGTGCAGCAGTGATTGGGATTGGGCTGCAAATGGAACTTTGGTCCTATCCAGCAGAGTCCTTTCCACACCATTTTGACTACAGTAAGGGGAGGGCACCAGGAAGCATGCCAGAGATGGCTCAAATCTGAGACCTCTCAACTGGACTGGAAAAATTATACCTATATACAATGGTTTAGTTTACATATTCCTCACCTGAGCACAAACTTTGATACATCTCACTTTTCTCAAAACGTTGATGATCTAGAAGCCATGATTCTTCTTCTTGCTCCACCTTGGTGACAGTCACAGGAAGCTCTGATCAAACAAAAGGCAGAAGAAGATGTAAGGAGATATTCCAATCTGGAATCTAGTGGTGGTAGAAGTTAGTTCCAGTCTTTTCAACAACTTGCACATACTGCTATATTAGATGGACCCTTTGCCTGATCCAGCAAGGTCCTTATGTTCTTATATACAATACTTAACTTTCACTATGTTCTTAATATACAACTACTGCCCCTGCAACTATATCTGATGTTATACTCAGCAGTCTGCCAGACTCTGAGTAAAGGATATGAATACACCATGAATTTGCTACATCCATTCCTTTCCTGAAGTGGCCTGTGAAAGATCTCCATTTCCTAAGAAAACCAAAAGTTCAGAACCCTTTGGATCACTTTTTTTTATGATGGTTTATAATCATACCAGGTCAGCCTAGTTAGGAAGCAGGTGTATGAAAAAAAGAACTGATCTTGGAGCAAAAAATGCTGATGAAGATCTTGGTATATTTATCCAAAATCATATATCTTGGTATATTTATCCAAAATCATCCAAAACACCAATTGGTGTTTTTTTTTCTGTTCTCTTACCTGTGCTATGGTTGGACGGAACTTACTTTTCCTCCAAAATTGCCTGATCTGAAATCCAGGGCTCGCTCCCTTGTTCAAAATAGAAAATTAAGCTGGGCTTGAGAACTGCAAATTCTGTTCAGGAACAAAAGCAATAACTGTAATCCCCTTGCCAAGTGCATGAAGACTGCAATCCAAAGCACCCTTCTGAGGAAAAAAGTCCCACTGAATTGAGGGATTTTCCTTTGGAGTAAACATGCATGGAGTAAATGTCCTGTTTGGATCACTGTTCAACCCTTGTTACAGTTTGAGTTGTCTTTGAAAAGGGAAGGGCTGTTTTATTTGGGGCTGATCTCTGCTTTTGAATTTGTGGCAGCTTCTGAGCCTCACAGATCTCTTCCCTTAAGTAATGGAAGAATAACCCTAGCCAAAGACAAAGAAGGGTGAATTTACTGAGACCAAGGCACAGAAATGGTAAACCTTATCCTTCAACACTTCAGATGGGAGGTGGGGACAGAATGCTCCTCTTTAAGAATACTTCCTTGCATACAGAAAACTAGCATGTGAGACAGAAGAACATTAACCCTTAGAACAGGGGTGCCCAAACCCCTTGGGGACTCCTAATCCGACCTGTGGGGAGCCCCCAGTCTCCAACGAGCCTCTGGCCCTCTGGAGACTTGCTGGAGCCTGTGCTGACGCAACTGCTCTCCCTTTGAAGGCGACTGTTTGACTCTCACCTGAGCTGTGGGACGAGGGCTTCCTCAACTACTTGCTGTTTCACATCAGTGATCCAGCAGTGACAGTGAAGAAAAGGCTGGCCTTGCTTTGTGCAAGGTCTTTTATAGGCCTTGAACTATTGCGAGACCTTCATTCATTCATATAAGTTCCATCTCTAATATATTCATTTATGTAAATTTATTCAAATTTTAAATGTAAATTAATTCTTTTTTCCCCAGCCCCCAACACAGTGTCAGAGAGATGATGTGGCCCTCCTGCCAAAATTTTTGGACACCCCTGCCTTGACATAGTTGATAACCAAGTCAGGAAAGGGGTACTTTCTGGATATCCACAGAGGACCAGTAGCCAGGAGCACTGTCCTGCAGCTTTGGCTGGTTTGCCAACTGTCTTTCTATCTAGCCATAGCAAACCTGGGCTCAGTTATGCATGCCTTGGTTACTTCCAGACTAGATTATTGGAATTTACTCAACATGAAACAGACTCTGAAGATGATTTGGAAGGTATACCTGGTGCAGGATAGAGCTGCTAGACTACTGGCCAAAATAAGACATGTGGCCATATTACACTAATTTTATTTTGTTGTTGAATTTGTTTCTCCAGCCCATGTTTTCATTCCTCAAGGCTTTGAATGCCACTGTCATTATTAAAATTGTGTCTTTTTTGCTGCTGCATTTAAGCTGTGGTGTTGTTTTGCTTTTATTTCTTGCATGTTTAATGTTTTTGGGTTTTCTAATATTAGTGGTAGCACCCCTAGCTATGGAGACAGGCAGGATGTACAGCTTTAAAACAAAAACTACTTTACAAGAAGGGGAAGGACAAGGTGTGAAAAGAGCCTCTACCGAGGGAGGCCACATTGTCATAATTCTCCTGCATCACTTCTCGGTATAAAGCCTTTTGCTTGGCATCCAGCAAAGCCCACTCTCCCTTGGTGAAGTACACAGCCACATCCTGAAAGGTCACTTGGCTCTGAAAGCAAAAGCAAACAACTCTCCATTCAATTCTTGCTGCTACAGACACTGTCTCAACTCAACAGAAACCACCACCATCCTAAGACCTAATACTGAAAATTACTCAGACTCTCATTACCTGGTATATGCCCCACTTGAATCTGCTGATGGTAGCTAAATTATCCTTGAGAACAGCAGAAAACCGAAAATGATGTAATACAGACAGACACACTGCCTTGCCCCCAGTATACACAAAAAATTACCACAATCCCCCAAATGCCTCATACCTTTGTCAGCTCTGCTGTGGCCATTTCCATTTCTGCAAAAGGAGGATGGCGTCCGATGAGAGTCAGGGAAGGAGTTCTGAAATCTGTGAGAGCAGGAAGAATATATGAATTTTAAACAAACAAACAAACAAACAAACAAACAAACAAACAAACAAACAAACAAACAAACAAACAAACAATTTTTTTCCTGGAGTTCACTTCTGAGTGCAGGTAGGATGGCAACTTCATATAACAGCTCTGCCAGGGGATGTTTCCAGGGGGACCTGTCCAGATTGGACAAGTTTCTGGAGGAAAAATCCATTACGGGTTACAAGCCATGATGTGTATGTGCAAGCTCCTGATTTTAGAAATGGGCTATGTCAGAAGGCCAGATGCAGGGGAGGGCACCGGGACGCAGGTTGTGTCTGTTGTCTTGTGTGCTCCCTGGGGCATTTGGTGGGCCGCTGTGAGATACAGGAAGCTGGACTAGATGGGCCTGTGGCCTGATCCAGTGGGGCTGTTCTTATGTTCTTATGACCTCTAGCCCATCTCAGTAATCAGCCTAGAAATTGAATTAGAAAACCTATGATCATGTGGTAGTTTTAGATTTTCTTAAGTTTATGTACAGGTCACACATAGAGTTGAGAAAACCTAGGCACACACATTACTGCTGATGTACTAGGGGACAGGGGAGGAAAAAGAGCCTGCCTGGAAAGCACTTGCTTGCTCAGCAGCCTGCCAGGGATGAGGCAGTGCAAAGCTCTGGGAGGGAAAGGTGGAAGAAATACTGCCAGGGGATAGAGAGCCTAACCACAGGTTTGTGGACTTAAAAGGGTTCAACTCAATGGCTTGTCCCATTGTCTAGTACAACCTGGATGGCACAGCTGAATGCTTATATATGAAAAGAAAAAATATCCCACACATACAAAGCTAACGTATCAGAAAGAAAGGAGGGACCTCTTCTTCTTCAGTCACTTAGAAGGCATTTTATTTGCAGATAGGATTTTGGAGGGCACCAGACACTTCTCAAGTACCACTGGTGGTACCCATACCACTGGTTGAGAAACACTGATACCGGGCTATGTACTGTGTTCTAGTACCTACCATACCAGGGTCAGGCTGCAGTGGGGTAAAAGACTGGGGAGAGCACCAGGACGAGGTCTCTTGTTATCTGGTGTGCTCCCTGGGGCATTTGGTGGGCCGCTGTGAGATACAGGAAGCTGGACTAGATGGGCCTATGGCCTGATCCAGTGGGGCTGTTCTTATGTTATGTTCTTATGTTCTTACTGAAGTCCCGGAAGGGGCCCAAAACACCTGAAAGCCTAGGGCCCAGCCATGGGTTAATGGATTTTGAAGGAATGCTTTCGGAGTCAATTAGGGATCTGCAAAGTTTCAACAGTTTATTCTTGCAGCTAATTGTGGGGTTTGTTTTGCTCTTATGTTTCATTCACTCCCTCGCCATGCGATCCAAGCCAGATCTATGGCAATCCTCACTTTTCAAGATCATTGAGCATGTAGATGGGCCAGGGCTAGGTGTGTTTGATGGTCAATGTTTTGGGGCTGTTTAATATACAGTATTTATACTTTTGTTTCACTACAAAGACCTGTGAATTCACAGAACAGCTTCCCCCCCCCCCAGCCCCAGAGGGGAGGTAGGTATTATTGCCTGTCAGCCTGTTATAATGATTATGATATAATGGGATGTGCTTTAAAACACTGGTGTAGCTAATGAAAATGATGCCCTGGAAGTGATGTCACCCCCAGACTTTTAAAAAACTGAAAAATGGGGTAGTGGCATAGCTAAGATATCTGCTACCCAGGACAAAAGAAGATTTTGTAGCCCCCTTCCAGGAAGAAATCAAATGTAAGTAAGTAACAGCCCAATCCTATCCATACTTTCCTGGGAGTAAGCCCCATTGACTCTAATGGGACTTACTTCTGAGTAGACATGCACAGGATTGGGCTCTTAGTAAGTCAGTAAGTAAGTAAAATAAATAGTTTTCTGGGTAATTGGCTTTTGATAGAATACAGACCTTCCAAAGCAGTTTGTTTTACTGCATTCAGCACTAAATTACCTTCCCAATGACACATAACATGATGGTAGTATTCATATATACCAAGATTTTCACAGTTTTGGCCACTAAACTCAGCTTTTTGCTGCCACACCCCAAGCTTGTTGCCCAGTGCAATTGCCACCACCTGCACCCCCTTACCTATAGCACTTATTTTTTAAAAAGCACACTTTATTTGCAGTGGTGCATATTTTATAAACTACAAGAATACAACAAACAGAATAGAAAAACCACAGTTCAGAAGTTACAGAGGCGAATTTCCAGGTGAGACCCAAGACAGCAGCAGCAGAGAGAAGAAGCCCTCCTGCTGGGGGATGCCAAAGAACTTGGGAAAATGATGTCACCCAAGATCTTGTGACTTCTGAACAGGGAACATGCAAAAGCACGATGCACTATTGCTCCTACTGTATGATTTTGCTTGCTTCCTTTGGGTCCTTTGTTTCGCCTTCTAGTTCCCATCACTGCACTGAGAAAAAGCCATCCAGATCATTGTTTGCAAGCCAAACCATCCCAGCATCATCCTGCATTGTAGGGAAGGGAACATCAGTTGGCAGACTGTGTGGGATAGGGATTGCACATGCCTGGGATTGCACAGATTCAGCAGCAGAGCTGCACAACACCACATAAGCCCCTTCCTCAATCCACCATCTCAGGTCAGAAAACAACGGGAGACCAGCTCAGGTCAGTCCTCCTCCTCCCCAAATGCCCACCTGTCCCACCTCCCTCCCCCGGTACGCCTCCCCCAAATCCTCAGCCCACCTCCGCCTCCTCAGAATACCTCTTCCCCGCCTTCCCCCAAACTTTCACCTACCTCTCCACTGCTTGGCGGTTCATGCAACCGCTGAACGGTGGAGCTCCATGCTCACCCGGTGCTAAGCCAGCATTGGCCAGTGCTGGGCTAGCACCGGTGCTAAGGCCTGCAAATGTGCCTTATGGCATGATTGCAACAGTGCGTGCTGTTAGTGAGCTGGTGTGTACAGTTTAGGATTGGGTTTTTGGTTGCACTCTTTTTTCTCAAATACAGGTGTGCCACAGGATCAGAGGAGGCAGGCAGCAGCTGCGTGCGGGAGAAGCAGGGAGAACAAGCCTGCTGCTGAGCACGACTCAGGCTGCAACCTGATCATCACTTTCCTGGGGGTAAGCCCCATTGGCTACTATGGGGCTTACTTCTGAGTAGACATGCATAGGGTTGGGCACAAAGGTGGTTGTTGCCTGCCTGCCTGCTGATTGCCCAACCTATCCCATCCACACTGACCTGGGAGTAAGCCCCATTGACTATAATGGGGCTTACTTCTGAGCAGGCATGCATAGGAGTGGGCTTTGGGATGCACTCTTTTTTCTCAAATACACAAGCAGGCATTTCCCTCCTCTCCTCCCCCACCCCCTTCCCCAGGAATATCCCCCCCAAATCTCACCATCACAGTTAGCAACTCTCTTACTGTCCCTCCCCTCACTTGTCCGCACCTTCCAAAGATACAGATTCACTGCCCCACATTCTCTCTCTCTCTCCCCCACCCCCAGTTTAATCCTGCACTTGCTTCAATCCTGTCTCCTCACTGCCCCTCACCCACTACGTGATCAGCCTGCCCTGTCCTTGCCAACACTTTCTGGCACTTTGGATAAGAATTTGAACAGAGGATTTTTCCTCCTTTTCAGAAATCACATACACTTCCCTCTCCATGCTTCTTGTCAATTTATTTGTCATGTCATGATTTAATTGTATTAATTTTGTTAATTCAAGATTAACTGTAATGTAGTAATTTAATGGAAGTAAAAACTGGTAGAGTGCCTTGACAATTTTAGTGCCTTGTCAGTGTGCAGAGAGCTGAAAAAGGTTGAAAATGGCTGTTCTAGAGAGAGTGCATCTAACATGTCTAGGAGGCTTTAAGCTCCCATGGGGCTGTATAAAATGTTTCTATGTTTTCAAACGTTGTGTGGAGACATGGAAATATGTTTTGGCATCTGAAAGATTCCTGCAGTTGCCCTTGTCCTGTTCCAATCCTGTGACTGCAAGGAGATGTGGGAGCCAAATTGGGGGGGGGGGCAGCTGCAGCTACAGGTGACCACTCAGCACACCTGTAATTAATTTAATTATTATTATTATCATTATCATTATTAAAATTTTAATTACAGTTTAAATTATTTTAATTAATAAGCTCCTGGCATAGGTTGGAGGGGGGTTTCTCCCATGTTGTACTCATGGTACCTACTTGCTGGGCCTCTGGGTCATCCCTTTCCATCCACCTGTGAGGATCCTGTTGCCTGGTTTGATAGTTTCCCCCCTGTAGCCTCAGATGGGCATGGGGGGGTATAGGGCAGCCCCTTCCTCTGCGTACGGCAACTTCCTTGGGTTAGTGCATCCTCTGACTAAATCTAACAAAAGAATCTGGAGTTGCTATTGCAGAGGGAGGGGGAAGACTGACAGTCTGCTGGGGGATCCTAAGACAAGACATCAGACAGAGGGCCCAGTCCTACCCAACTTTCCAGCACCGGTTCAGCCGCAATGCAGCCCTGAGGTAAGGGAACAAATGTTCCCATACCTTGAGGAGGTCTCTGTGACTGCCTCCCCACCACAGAATCACAGTTTCAGGATTGTCCATCATGACTTCTTCATAGAGCAGCCTCTGGTTGGGACTCAGCAGAGCCCACTCTTCACTGCTGAAATGCAGAGCAATGCCGGCGAATGAAATCGGGCTCTAAAAGGAAAAGGAGAAATGTCCTATTAGCCTGTCAGCCAAGGCCAGGATGCGATCAAAAGGGACAACTGTCTTCCAGTCAGTGGCATAGCTAGGTCATTTGACACCCAGGGCCCATAAATTTTTGTCACCCCTTAGGACGTAATTATTCAATTAATTATTAATTTATTCATTCATTTTCATAGCACCCTTCCTCTAAGCTGCTCAGAATTTGAAATGAATTCCCCTTTGCCTGACTTGACCAGGAGCCAAGGCACATTTGCTTACTCACGAGTTTCTTGCAAGGACCGAACATTTTTACATTGGAGAACACATTCTCACGCACATTCCTCTCAACTCTGCACTTCCATTTCCACCTTCTGGGCTTCCAGCTCCAATGAAGATCCTCCAGTTTGATGAAGGGAGACTCAGAGATCCTCTCTTTATCCCTCCCTCGATCCAGCAAAATTGCCGGCGCAGACTTGAGAAGCCCCATTATGGGGCTTGGGGCTTTCCCTAGGGTAGGGGTGCTCAATACGTCGATCGTGATCGACAGGTCGATCTTGAGGCAAAATGAGTCGATCGCGGAGCCCTGTCTCTCCAAACTGGCACGGGAGAGGCAGCACTGCTGAGGTGAGGAGCGAGGTGAGCAGCCATGGCCTCTGCGCAGCCCTCCCCGGGGGTGACTTGTTAGAGCCTCAGCCGCAGTCCCTGCGTCAGGGGCTGCTCTTGTAATGCAGGGGCGCTCTGCAGCAGGACTGCCCTCTGCCTGACCCCCTCTTATGGAGGCAGAGAGCAGAGGCGAGGCTGGTCTGAGAAGGGGGGGAAGGTGCCTTGTTAGAGCCAGAGCTGCGTTGGGGGCTGCTCTTGGGCTGCACTACTGGGGCTGTCTCCTGAGTAGACAGGCAGAGTAGCCGCTCTCCTGTCCATGCATCCCTGGGATGAAGCCCCCTTGACTCTGCTGGGGCTGACTTACCTTTCCCCTGATTTTGCACTGGTAGGTATGGAGATCTGCCCCCCCCCACTTGTATTGGAATGGAGGAAGATCTGGTGAGGAGGTAGATGTGGTGTCAGCAGTGCAAGTTGTGTTGTGCAATATTGGCTCATGCGGTTATGAAAGGTACACCAACATACATTGTACACATAAATGTTATATGTTATGATGGCGCGAACATTGTAAAAAAACTCTGGTAGATCTCCGGGCCTTGCTGGGTTTCAAAGTAGCTCTCGAGCCAAAAAAGTGTGAGCACCCCTGCCCTAGGGGAATGGGAAAAAGTGAAAATGGGGGAAAATCTATCTCCTTCCCCCAGCGGCTTGCTGCCCACTTGCTCTGCCACCTCCCGAAGTAAGCCTTTATTGGTTCCCTGCTGTATCATAATAATACCTAATTTGCTCTCAGACAATCAGTCTCATTGGTCATTTTTGAGTTAAGAAAATCCAGTTTTTGTTACATAATGCAGTTGTGTTTTTATTTTCTGGTTTTTTGGCTATAACGTTTGATGGAATAGAGATATTCTGATGTCCTTCTTTCATTGTATTCTGCATTAAATGGTATATAACATGATGGTATTTTTAGAAAATATCAAGGTTTTCACAATTTTGGCCACTAGTATCAAGTTCAGGTTGTGGTCCCCCTAATGTTTGTTGCCTGGTGCAAATGCTACCCCCTGCACCCCTTTAGCTACGCTACTGGCCACAGGGAAGGAAAGGGGTCTTCCCCATCTCCTTCCCAGCTCTTGGGACATTGGCAGGCCCAGACTTGCTCACACTCTGCAGGTGCCTTCAAAAAGTCAGAATTTTTTATTTTTTATGGTGGATGCCTTTTAAAATTGTGTGCAGAAGGTAGGTGTGTGTGTGTACAGATTTTTTTTTTAAGCGACTTGTGCAGCAAATTTTGGTGTGATTTTTTTTTAACGGGAGCCTTCCAGCTTTATATAGCTTCTGGCCTCATCAAATCTAAATCCAGCACTGCAGAGAAGCCTTTGTCTGGGGCATGTAAAGGTCTCGCCTTTCCTGTTATGCGGATTCAAAGTTGGGAAGGGAACATCAGTTGGGAGGAGAAGACAATGAAGACAGCAGGGGATTTTGTGTGCTTTGCTCCCAAGGAGCTGCATGACTCCCCCTGCTGAGCACTGCTAGTTACTGCATCCAGCTTGATCAAGCTCCCTCCCTGGGCAGCTCCAACCAGAGCCTGGTATTTTTCACCAGCCAGCTTGCTTGGTGTTCTCCTCTCCACCCCTTCCCCGTCATCTGGAATTCCCATTTCTTTTGTGGTTTAACTTGATGATTATATATTGACTTCTTCCCTGCTTATTCACTGCTCACTGGTAATTCAATAGGTGTCATATTTGATGGCTAGCATTTGCTACTTTGACCAAGAATGGCTGAATTCTATGTTCTGTGGAAGGGGAAAGTTTTACCCACATGACTCCCCCCCCCCCCCCACCGGGCTTCCTTAGCCTGGGAAGTTTCCCACCCAGTAAGTCCAGGAAGCAGAGAGCAGGAGATGTGTGCTGAGTGGTCACCTGTAGCTGCAGCCCCCCCCCCATTTGACTCCCACATGTCCTTGCAGTCACAGGATTGGAACAGGACAAGGGCAACTGCAGGAATCTTTCAGATGCCAAAACACCATGGAAGCCTCCAGGGGTCAAAGCCCCCCAAAAAGGAACAGGATGGGCAGGAAAACAAGAAGGGGAAAGCAGAGATGTTCACATTCATTAGCAAGTAGGGTGGCAATCCTGTAGCAGCAGGCAGGAGCTGTGAGACTGGAGCTGTGGCAACAAGTGCTCAGCCTGCACTGTGTTGATGCAGGTGCTGTGGCTTCTGGGTAGCCTTCAGAATGCCTTGCAGCACCCACAAGCGCCTCCCCAGCCATTCACTTCACCGCATGTCACTGGATTTAACTGTACATATCCAGACACTTCTCCCAATGTGGTTCTTACTGGACTTGGGAGTCTCATGTCACGTAGCATCTTGAACAGATGCAGAGCACCAGCCCAGAATGATTGAACAATATTACCATTCTGCAACGTATGCGCAAGTGTGCCAAACACATTTCCATGTCTCCACACAACGTTTGAAACCATAGAAACATTTTATACAGCCCCATGGGAGCTTAAAGCCTCCTAGACATGTTAGATGCACTCTCTCTAGAACAGCCATTTTCAACCTTTTTCAGCTCTGACAAGACACTAAAATTGTCAAGGCACACTACCAGTTTTTTTACTTCCATTAAATTACTACATTACAGTTAATCTTGAATTAATAAAATTAATACAATTAAATCATTACATGGCAAAAAAAAAAAATTGACAAGAAGCATGGAGAAGGAAGTGTATGTGCTTTCTGAAATTGAGGAAAAATCCTCTGTTCAAATTCTTATCCAAAGTGCCAGAAAGTGTTGGCAAGGACAGGGCAGGCTGATCACGTAGTGGGTGAGGGGCAGTGAGGAGACGGGATTGAAACAAGTGCAGGATTAAACTGGGGGTGGGGGGGAGAGAGAGAGAGAATGTGGGGCAGTGAATCTGTATCTTTGGAAGGTGCGGACAAGTGAGGGGAGGGACAGTAAGAGAGTTGCTAACTGTGATGGTGAGATTTTTTTTTGGGGGGGGGGAGGAAACATGCCTGGGGAAAGGGGTGGGGGAGGAGAGATGCCAATTGCCTGCATGTGTATTTGAGAAAAAAGAGTGCAACCAAAAGCCCAATCCTATGCATGCCTGCTCAGAAGTAAGCCCCATTATAGTCAATGGGGCTAACTCCCAGGTAAGTGTGGATGGGATAGCACCCCTAGAGCCCAATCCTATGCATGCCTGCTTAGAAGACAGCCCATTATAGTCAATGGGGCTTACTCCCAGGAAAATGTGAATAGGATTGTGGCCCAGCGCCCTTCCTCTAAAAGCCCCAAAGTGCAGGGGTGGTCGCTTTGGGGAATTGCAGGCCAACTGGCACGGAAAAGGGACTTTC
Source organism: Tiliqua scincoides (assembly GCF_035046505.1). Classification (NCBI taxonomy): domain Eukaryota; kingdom Metazoa; phylum Chordata; class Lepidosauria; order Squamata; family Scincidae; genus Tiliqua; species Tiliqua scincoides. The sequence continues at coordinate 256,794,701 of NC_089822.1, forward strand.
AGGAACCCTTTTCAGCCAGCCAGTCCTTACGTTGGGGGCCTCAGCAGACTCGCTGGCTGTGTGCCTGCCTGCCCGCTTCTGGCTCCCTCTTCTCACTCACTCCGCATCTCCCACCTCCTGGCTCCTCCGGGCTTCTCTGGTTGGGCAATCAGCACGCAGGCAGGCAACAACCGCCTTTGTGCCCAACCCTATGCATGTCTACTCAGAAGTAAGCCCCATAGTAGCCAATGGGGCTTACTCCCAGGAAGGTGACAATCAGGTTGCAGCCTGAGTCGCGCTCAGTAGCAGGCTTGTTCTCCCTGCCGCAGGAGGCTCAAAGCAGCCGCTTCTCCCGTACGCAGCTGCTGCCTGCCTCCTCTGATCCCGCGGCACACCTGAGGCAGCCACGCGGCACACCAGTGTGCTGCATCACAGCGGTTGAAAACCGCTGCTCTAGAAAGAATCCAAGAACCCAGAGATTGAATTTGTGTTCCTCTATTAGGTACACATTACTATGGATCAGAGTGCAACAATCTTTTTCTCAGGCAACCTCAATACTCTACAGAATCGCTGGCGTTTCTGTAGTCGGCTAGCCAGAGTGTAGTCGGCTAGCCAGAGGGATGGGAGTTGTGCTCAGAAATACTGAGAACCCACTCCTAAGCTCTGCACACCAGCTCACTGCTGGCACGCACTGTTGAAACGTGCCATAAGGCACATTTGAAGGCCTTAGCACCGGTGCCAGCCCAGCGCTGGCCAATGCTGTATTAGTGCCAGGTGAGCACCGGAACTCCACCGTTCAGCAGTCGTATGATCCGCCAAGCAGTGGAGAGGTAGGTGAAGGCTTGGGGGGAGGCAGGGAAGAGGTATTCTGAGGACGGGGAGGAGGCAGGGGGAGGGAGGCAGGACAGGTGGGCATTCGGGGAGGAGGCATTCTGGGGAGAGAGGAGGCAGGCTGGGGGTGGGGAGAGGGTGAGTAGGAGCTGTGCCAGCAGGAGGGAGTGGGATGGGAGGGAGGCAGGACTGGTAGAGTTTTGCTCCACTGGATCCAGAGCCTCCATGTTGGGCTGGCCACCCGACATGGAAGCCATTGACTGTATGCTGACCTTTGGGTCGCCATAGAATTGAATAGCCCCATTGTGGCATTACTCTCTTTACCCAGGGGAAGGCAATGAGGAGAACTTTCCCCTCCCCACAGAACACAGAATGCAGCCATTCTTGGTCCAAGCAGCAACTGCTAGCCATCAAATATGACACCACTGGAGCCGCTGGCAGCTGCCTACAGGATGTGGCAGCAGCCATTTTCTGTGCTGCTGCAGCCCCGCGTACCAGGCAGCTCAGGACTGGCTGTGAGTCTCCCATTGTTTTCTGACCCGAGATGGCGGATTGAGGAAGGGGCTTATGTGGTGTTGTGCACCTCTGCTGCTGAATCTGTGCAATCCCAGGCATGTAGGCATGTCTATACAAAAGCAGGCTCCACTGACTTTCATGGGTCTCACCCCAAGCTCAGTCTTAGGGTGGCAGTCTTAGTGCTGAAAGTGTGTTAGGGGCTGAGCAGAACATAGAAGTGAGTGACACAAACCCTCTAAGGAGATCCAGGTTCTAACTAGGAAAAAACTAGTAAGTAGTGTAGGAAAACAGCCAATGGTTTCTGGTGTGACTAGTTAGAACGAGGATCTCCAGAGATGCCAAGGAGCTCCCACTCGCTAGAACTAGAATTTCCAAAAACAGTGGGAAGTTTCTAGATTTTACTAGTTGGAATAATTAGTTGGAAGCAATGCTGATTTTTGGTTTTGACTGCAATGTTTGTGTGTGTATACATATATACACATTCTTATTATTTTGAATCACAGAGTGATACAGGAGGAAGTGGCACATGGGAGCAAAAGGGAAGAAGCAAATCGTGAAAACAAGCAGTAGCAGAACTGGAGGATCTGGGGGGTGGCAGTGCACCCCTTCTGAATAGACCAGACAAGAAAAACAGTCACTGCTCGGAGGACGTTTATTGAAGAGTGGAGGGAACCAAGTAATCAGCAGAGGGAGTGCAAAGCATCCAAGAGAGGCATTTCTCCAAAGCCAAAGATTTGGAGGATGGTTCAGTGATTATCCCCCCACAGGCAGCTTCCAGTTCCAGCTTCCACAATTAGCACCTCTGCTAATCTTCACACCACAATCTTTTCAGAACTTGCTTCCAGATGGAGACTAAAAGGCGCAGGTGTTTGCAGGATAGAAAAAGCACCCAGAAAAACACAAAGCACTTTGTAAAATCCCAGGCAAGGAGGCATGTCTATTCAAAAGCAAGCCCCACTGACTTTAATGAGTCTTACCCCAAGGTCAGCAAGTATAGGGTGGCAGTCTTAGTGCTGACAGTGTGTTAGTCACTGAGCAGAACATAGAAGTGAGTGACACAAACCCTCCTTAGGAGATCCTGGTTCTAACTATGAAAAACCAGAAAGTACTTTAGGAAAACAGCCAACAGGAAAACAGTACTTAAGGTTTCTAATGCGACTAGTTAGAACCAGGGTCTCCAGGATGCCAAGGAGCTTCCACTTGCTAGAACTTGTTGTTGGCAACCTTCAGTATCGAAAGACTATGATATCGCGCTCTGAATGGTGGCTCTGGAACAGAGTGTCCTCTCCAGAGCGCGAAGCCTGGGTAAAGTAGGTATGGAGGATAGGCTGTTACCCATGCAGCAATACTCAATTACTCATTGGAATAATTAGTTGGAAGTAACGCTGATTTTTGGTTTTCACTGCAGTGTGTGTTTGTATACATATATACACATACTCTATGATGATGATGATGATGATTTCAAATCACAGAGTGATACAGGAGGAAGAGGCACAAGGGAGCAAATGGGAAGAACAAATTGCAGGTCTCTTTTTGTCGTATGTGCTCCCTGAAACACCTGGTGGGACACTGTGAGATATAGAAGCTGGACTAGATGGGCCTCTGGCCTGATCTAGCAAGGCTCTTCTTATGTTCAGCTGACAAGGGAGGGCACCAAGATGCAGGTCTCTTGTGATGTGGGGTGCTACGTGAGGCATCTGGTGGGTCACTGTAAGATACAGGAAGCTGGACTAGATAGGCCTGATCCAGCAGGGCTCTTCCTATGTTCTTATGCAAGCTGAGGCTTGGGATGCCACCTGCACTGAGCGACTGCTTGAAGCACCCATTGAACTAACTTCATTAATGGGCTACCTAAGAGATGGTGTGCGGCTGAGAGTAACCAGTGAGCTTTACACACCATCAGGGATTTGAACCCAAGTCTGTCCAGTCACTGTGTTGCCCCAATATGCTAACCACCATGCCATGCTAGGCTCCAGAGAGCATACTGGATCAGGCCAAAGGTCCAACTAGTCCAGCTTGCTGCTTCTCACAGTGGCCCACCAGATGCCTTTCCCTGAGCACACAAGACAAGATACCTGCATCTAGTGAATGCATCAAGGAAATCCCTTTGCCACTCCTTGCAGCTGGCATTCTGAGGTAGCCTACTTTGAAAACCAGGAGGCTGCAAGTACCCATCATGGCTTCTAGCCTGTGATGGTCCTTTTCTCCCTAAATCTGTCCAATCTGCTCTTAAAGGCATGGAAGCTAGACACCAATAGCCTGTGGCAAGGCATTCCATGGATTAATTAAGTAATTGGGTAAAGAAATAGTTTCTTTTGTCTGTTCTAATTCTCCCAAAAGTCAGTTGTAGTGGATGTCCCCTGGTTCTGGTGTTGTGGCAGAGGGATAAGAACATTCCTCTACCCACTCTATCCACCCACTACATAATTTACATCTCAGTCATGTCCCCCCTCCCCTCAGGCACTTTTTGAGTAGACTGAAGAGCTTTTAAGATACTTAAAAAACCAGGAAGCAGATCAACAAGAAATCAGCCACAGAGTTCCTCAAGCTGGTTACAGGAGAGTGTATTTGGAAGGAGCGTGGAATGCATCAGAGTACAGTTGGGTTAGACACGGCATGTTGCGATTCTTGTCCAGACAGGGCCCTTTTGAAAGCCTGGCTTATTCACTAGTGGTAGAAAGGCGGCGTGTTTTCATTACAGTTGTCAGTGTTGCAGCACTTGGTAACCACTACAAGATCCTGATCTGTCACTGTTGTGTTACATGCATTGATATCAATGCTCCGAGTGCAGCCAGTCACCCAGAAAAACCGTTGGCTATCTGAATGGGAAAAGAAAGCAGTTGGAAACGAGGGGATCAGTAAACATCACGGAAGGGAGTTGGAAGAAGGGAGGGCAGCCCCATCTAAGTCCCAACTCAGCTATGCCAATTCTCAGTTAAGTCTGCCGATTGGGGGTAACAATATCTTACCTACGTAGAATGCCCTTCTGAAACATTGTTCCTGTTCACAGGCATAGCAATAAATACGTTCATTTTCTATCACTTCAGACCCATGGTTAAGGCACCAAAGACCCTGTGCTGAAAAAAAGAGAGAGAGAGTGTCATGACAGAATGGAAATGTGAGCATCTCCTAGATTTTGCTTCTTTTGTATTATGCTTCCTAATGACTAAAGAAGAAAACAAAATGGCCCAAGCCAGCCTGCCACCCTTACTGGTTTAGCAAGGCCTTTCTCTGGAGGTTTGGGGGGCCTCATTCATAAGTGACCTGACACTCCTTTTATTCTCTTCCTTTTGATTTTTCTAGGGAAGGAGCCCTACCCAAAAAAGTCAAATCAGACACTGAGGTTTACAGGCAAGAGTACAGATGGGGTCTGGTCACTCATCTGCCAAAGGCACACATTCCCAAAGTGAACCCCTTCTGTGAACATCTTCTGTGAACATCTGTACCTGGTCACACCTCACCCAGCCTTCTACTGTTGCTCCTACGCCCGTCCGCCCCCCACCCATGACTCTGTAGGCATCCTGTGATGAACCAGATGATCAGGTACGGAACAAGACCAGCTTGTACTCCTCCTTGCTGGGCAATTCCTGAGTGCCCTGGCCCTGAGCCAGCCAAAGGGAGGAAGGAGCTGCAGCCATAGTGGACGGTGGACTCCCTGGCACTCCTGCAACAGCCACACAAAGGAAAACTCCTCTTGTCTTTTTGGGTACATGGGGGGAGGCAAAGCTGTCAAGCATGTTAAGAAGAGCATATGTTTTTTGCCTGAGGCTCACCAGAAAGCTGCTGAAAATGTTAAATAGTTATACTATCAAGGCAGACACAACAACACAACACAACTCTGGTATCGCTGATGGTGTCTTTCAGTAGGATGTGCTTACAGCAACTGCACTCGCTTACACTGACATTTTACACCTGAGAAACTCACCATCTATTTTGAACAGATTGCACAAGAAGGACAAGACAATAGCTATTCACTAGAACTGGGGTGATAGTTAAGGGGCAAGGCTGAAGGTCTGGAGGGGATGAGCAAACATGGTCTCAAACAGTAATGGATTCTCTTTTTAAAAAATAGCTGTCATCTCTGCCATTTCTCAACTGATCTGCTTATCATTGTTAGAGAGATGTGAGCCGCACCGGGTGATGCACACAGGGGGAGTGACACCACTACTAGCCAAGATTTTTGTATTTTTGAATAATACCATCATGTTATATAATATTTGATGCATAATTCCATGTGATATGCATGTTAAAAAATCACGTGGATGCTTGATGATGTCACTTCTGGTCCTGACATCGCAATGACAGATTGCTAAAGTGTGAGAACCACTGCTGTATTCTATCAAAAGTTCTAGCCATAAGACCAGCAGGGCCGGGGCAATGCTCTTTGACCACCCACTGCCTGGGGTTGCCCTGCCCACTAAATGGGAGGAGGTCCATCATGGGGATGATGCACTGGCCTCCTGCACTGGGTGACACAAACCCTCGTGATGCCACTGCTGCCTACCATTTGGCAAGACGTGGTGCCCAAGGTGCAGATGCTCCACACCAAATGTCAGTTTGGCTGCTGGACTGTGTGTGAATCGGTGCACATGACTCCGAACTGCAGTGCAAAGGGATCAGGAACCAGTTGTGGGGTCAGAAGGGAAGACGTAGATGCATTAGAGACGCATCTCAGCACATGATCCTCTTGTGCCACATTCAGAGGGGTAGCAAAGGGAAGGCTGCTCTCTAAATACTGCAGGCAACACAATGTGCCTTGTAAATGGCTCCTCCCAGTTACCATCGGAGCCATTCTGGGCAGCAATGGCAATGCGCAGGAGCACTGCCCCCCTTTAGCTACACCACTGGCCACATTGTTCATGCGTTTGGGAGGTTTGGGAGGTTCTCACTCCTATTGGTTGTTAAACTCAGATTCAGATATGGAGGCCTAAACACTGCGAGGGGGGAGAGGAGAGGGAACGGAAAAGAGAGAGAGAGAGAGAGATGCTGGAGGAGCAATGACAATGGCAGTGAGTTAAATACAAGTATAACCTTTTTATCTGCAGATTTTTCACCATCAGTTTTGCATGAGAAGGGCCCTTTAGATTCAAGGAAAAATGTCCTTTAACAATAGCTTTGCTTAGCATTGCAATGCAGGAGAACAGCAGGGGGCAATCAATCAATCAATTAATTAATCAATCAAACTCCAGCCACTTAGAACAACTTTCCAGTACACTCCTAGGCAAATGACCCCTCTTTCCCCTTGCAGCATATGAAAGTAAGCAAAGCATTTCCTTTGCATTGTTTCCCAGTGAAGGGAGGGGTCACTGCCTTGGAGTGAAGCCTTTCTATGCACCTGGAGAGCAATTGATTGATTCTCTGTCCACTGCTGCTCTCCTGCATTATAATGGTAAGCAAGGCCATGTTTCAACCGCTGAGCAAAGGGATATTGTTTTTGAAATGGATTTCATTTAACACAATTTTTGGCATCCACAGGAGTTCTGGGAACAGATCCCTCGCGGGTGCTGAGACTCAACCTGTAGTGAAATAGTGCCAAGAATCATGTGAGCAGTACAGGGGTAAACATGTCTCCAAAAAGAGGTCATAGAACTGAGAAGGTGTAGAAAAATACCCCCACCACCCCCACCCCCAGAGTGTCTCCTCAGCTGAGCTCCCACTTTGAACGTCTCCAATACTGGGGGACAAGCTGTAGGGGAGCCCATCTTTGCTCATTTTGCCACCTTCACATCTGGTTTGCTTTTGAGAAGCGGCTGGAGCTGGGCTGCTTCTACAGCTTACATAAGAACATAAGAACAGCCCCTATTATTTTTCACATGTTTATACTGCCCTTCCTCCAAAGAGCACAAGGTGGTGTATATGGTTCCTTCCCTTCTTTTGTTCTCACAACAACCCTGTGAGGTAGGTGAGGCTGAGAGAGAGAGTGACTGGCCCAATGTCACTCAAGAAGCTTCATGACTAAGTAGGGATTTGAACTTGGGTGTTCTGGATCTAACTTCCAAACACTACACCGTCCTGGCTAAGAATATCCACTTTTTGTGACATAAGGCAGTTGGGTTTTCTTTTTAAGATCATAAGAACAGCCCCACTGGATCAGGCCATAGGCCCATCTAGTCCAGCTTCCTGTATCTCACAGCAGCCCACCAATGCTGCAGGGAGCACGCCAGAAAACAAGAGACCTGCATCCTGTTGCCCTCCCTTGCATCTAGCATTCTGACATAACCCATTTCTAAAATCAGGAGGTTGCACATACACATCATGGCTTGTAACTCGTAATGGATTTTTCCTCAAGAAACTTGTCCAAACCCCTTTTAAAGGCATCCAGGTCAGATACCATCACCTGTGGCAAGGAGTTCCACAGACCAACCACTCACTGAGTAAAGAAATATTTTCTTTTGTCTGTTCTAACTCTTCCAACAATCAATTTCAGTGCATGTCCCCTGGTTCTGGTGTTATATGAGAGTGTAAGGAGCATCTCTCTATCCACTCTGTCCATCCCCTGCATAATTTTGTATGTCTCAAACATGTCCCCCCTCAGGTGCCTCATTTCTAGGCTGAAAAGGCCCAAACGCCATAGCCTTTCCCCATAAGGAAGGTGCCCCAGCCCAGTAATCATCTTAGTCACTCTCTTTTGCACCTTTTCCATTTCCACTATGTCTTTTTTGAGATGGGGCGACCAGAACTGGACACAATACTCCAGGTGTGGCCTTACCATCAATTTGTACAACAGCATTATAATATTAGCCGTTTTGTTCTCAATACCTTTCTAATGATCCCAAACATATAATTGGCCTTCTTCACTGCGGCCGCACATTGGGTCGACACTTTCATCAACCTGTCCACCACCACCCCAAGATCTTTCCCCTGATCTGTCACAGACAGCTCAGAACACTATATGGAAAGTTTTGATTTTTTGCCCCAATGTGCATGACCTTACACTTATTGACATTGAAGTGCATCTACCATTTTGCTCCCCATTCTGCCAGTCTGGAGAGATCCTTCTGGAGCTCCTCACAATCACTTCTGGGCTTCACCACTCGGAAAAGTTTGGTGTCGTTCGTAAACTTTGCCACCTCACAGCTCACCCCTGTCTCCAGGTCATTTATGAAGAGGTTGAAAAGCACCGGGCCCAGGACAGATCCTTGGGGCACACGGCTTTTCATTTCTCTCCATTGTGAAAATTGCCCATTGACACCCACTCTCTGTTTCCTGGTCTTCAACCAGTTCTCAGTCCATGAGAGGACCTGCCCTCTAATTCCCTGACTGTGGAGTTTTTTCAGTAGCCTTTGGTGAGGGAGCTGCGACACCATGAGAAGGAAATGTGGACTGTGCCGCTTCAGGCCTCAGGGGAGGCAGGAGCCCCATTTGCACAGGCTTCCTGCAAATGTCAAGCTGGCCTGCCAGAGAGAAACATTTGCTTTTCTACTCCTAGGAAAGGGTAATGCAGAGGAGCATTTGAACCCCCAAACCCCCGGTCTCTGCAATTGTATTTAATGGGAAGGAAGGCGATGCTGATGAATGCCCCAACCCCCTCTGGGCAACCGGTTCCCTGACCCAATAGCTTTGGCTTTTCCTTTCTAATTGCTATTAATACTCACCATGTGAAGCCACTTTGCAAACCAGCTTAGCCTTAGAAGTGGGACAGAAGAAGGTGAATATCAAGCAGCCTCCTTCCCTGACTCCATCTATTCTCACACCTCATCCAGGTACATGTGTGGACAAAGCCTCAGCCCTGGAGTCGGGCAGGCTCTGAACCCACCTCAGCAGATCCAGCTCTAAGCCAGTGGGACCAATTGCTAGAGGTGGGTGGAAATGGTTTTAGTGTGGTGTTTTCCATAGGTAGAAATGCAGAAAACTGTCTTATGGGTTTTTATTCAAACTTTACATTATAATTATAAATTGTAGTTGCTTTAAAGGCGTACTTGGCAGGTGAAATAGGTAGTATAGTTTCAGCAGATGAAGCCATAGCAACTACCCATGCACCCTACAAATAAATAAAAACCAATTAAACCAATTTGGCCCAGTGTTGTATATATACAAAAGGGATCAAATGGGTACAAATGGGTTAAAATGGTTTCATTTCTTCACAGATTTTAGTTGTAATATACAATATAGGGTCATATACTCTAGTCCAGAGATTTTCAGCCTTTTTCAGCTCACCGCACACTGAAAATATTGTCACTGCACATCATCAGTTTTTTGACAATTGACAAGGCACACTGCACTGCTGGTGGGGGCTCATATCCCCAAGTGGCCCTACTAATAAATGACCCTCCCCCAAACTCCCACAACATTCTTGTGAATCATTCGCAGCACACCAATGTGCCAAGGCACAATGGTTGAATATCACTGTCTTACATGCAATTTGATATGAAAATGTACTTAGATCCATTTGGTTCATTGACTTACATGCACTTTCTAAGTGTGTATTTTGATTGTATTCCATTCTACCATAGAGATATAAAGGCTGTAATAAATATATTTTCTATCTCTAAGATTCTGGACCTCAGCTGTGAATTTGGGGCCCTGCAGAAAATTCCAGTGGGGCCCTGCAGCTTCTAAGACTGGCCCCAAACCTCAGGGTCGACCCAGTATCCTTTGCCACCCTCCCAACACAATCTTCTCTCATGAGAAATATGTTCTGAAGCATCTTTTGATCTGGAAATGCTTTGCAGACACATCTTGACTATTCTAGGCCTGCTCTTCTAAGCTCTTCTTCTATTCTGTGACCTGCTCTTCCCTGGACACCACCACACCCATTTACTCACCCACAGCACCAAAAAGCAGAGCAGAAAGGCCAAGGAGAACCATCTTATTCATCTCGATCCAATTGCAGAGGTGGGACTCCCCAGGAGAATCAGGCAGGACTCTAGTCTCTCTGAGGGCCCAGGTGCCTCTAGGCAGGTGCAGGATTCCAATTTATCCTCTAAAGGGAACAGGTAATGCATGCAAAGTGAGGGCGGGCCTGGGCATTCTGGGAAGAAGCACAATGTGATGATCAAAATGTATCTGATTTGACAGCAAATACATGAAGCTGCTTCTGGAAAGAGCAGCATAACAATGAATCCTTGTTTGCAGAACACAGTTCAGGTTGAGCCTCATTTTTCATGTGTGTTCCGTTCCCAGAACTCACACGGATGGCAAAAAAACGCACCAGAGCAAACCATTACGAAAACAAGGTTTCCTTGCTCTGGTGATTTAAAAACAGCCTTGCTGACCTTTGCGATGCCAGATCTGTGTGTAACAAGGCTGGACCTGTATTGCAACCGTACCCAGCCATGGAGCTCGTCAAGTGCAAAAGTCAGACGCCCAAGGAATTGTGCTCACTGTCCACCAGCCCCACTGGACAGTGGAGGAAGGTCCTAGGAAGACCCCATCACCACTGAATGAAAGCTCAGAATCATTCCTTCCAGAGACTCTCCTGTTGTGAGTGAAGAGTCCATGACTCGCTTCAGTACAGATGTGTACTCAGGATGCATGGACTGTGCTAGACGCTCTCTAGAAATGGAGTTCAAGGACTCAAACCTCTACCATCATACCAGGGTACCCAAAAGGCTGGACTAAAGAGCAAGATGTTTGGTCAGGGAGTTCCAGGCCACAAAAAAGGGCTGAAACTGGATTCACACGTGATCTGTGACACGCCAATTACTAGAGAAAACAGGAAAATGACACATTTTAATTTGGGGTGTGTGAAGATTACCTCATACCGCAGGTTAGCATTTCAGCTATTTTTTTCCCTGTAAACCAGACATGGGTGCTTGCAAAGTAGGATTTTTTAAAAAAGTTTCAAACACTTTTTGCGACCCACCAAAAATCGGCTTGTGACCCACCGGTGGGTCCCAACCCACAGTTTGGGAAACACTGCTATAAAAGATCACGCTTGTCCATATACATGTGTTGTACAATATGAAATGCCATTGAACGCCAACAGAGGCATATGAAGGTCATTTGTCACCCGGGGCCCATAAATATTTGGCACCCCCATACTACACTTAGGGCCCAATCCCATAAAGTGCACGTCAGCTTACCACCAGCACACACTGTTGCAAACATGCTGTAAGACCTGTCTGGACTGCTGGGTGGTGGAGAGGTCGGTGGGGGCCTGGGGAAGGTGAGGAGGAGGTGTTCCAGGATGGCTGGAGGCTGGGGAGGAGGTGTACTGGGGGGAGGGAGTGGGGCAGGAGGGAATCAAGACCAGAGCAGAGCCCCACCAGATCCTGAACCTCTGTGTCTGACCAGTGGCCCAACACAGAGGCTCTTGATTTAGTGCCAATCCTTGGGTCACTATAGAATCAAGTAGCCCCATTGCAGGGCTACTCACCTTGCCTGGGGGAAGGGGACGAAGGAGCCGCTGGCACTGCCCAGGTTGCGCTCAGGATGCAGTCATTTTTCATGCTGCTGCAGCCCTGGGTGCCGGGCAGCTCAGAATTGGCCAGCTCAGCTGCAATCCTATCCACACCTGCCTGGGAGGAAGCCCCATTGACTAGAATGGAACTGACTTCTGAGTAGACAGGCATTGGATTAGGCTTTTACTTTGGAGAAAGTTCCATCAAAGGCAATGGGACTTATGAGAGGATATGAGTAGGATTGTACTGCAAGTCCTTTGAGCTTTACTATCTAGTTGAGAAGCATGACTTCTAAAAGACTATGCTACAAATAACAAAACCCAAAGAAAAGACACTCTTGCCTGCACACTGCACAACTCCCCCACACACTGATCCAATCCTGGAAGGCTTTCCCCTACTTTCCCTCAGAGCTGCCAACCTGACCAGTTAGAAAGCACCAGTTATAAAAAGAGGCAGACCCTTTTGCAACATCCCAGGTCATGGAGAACCATTCAAAGGCTTCACCTTATTCTATGAACCTGCTGCTTCCACCTTGTAACTACCTAGCCAAATAAAACTAATGTTTTCCTCAAGACACACGTCTGCATTTGCCCCTTTTGATACTATTCTGCCAGCTGGCTTGCTCTATTTTATTTGAGATTTGGAAGAATATTGCTTATTTACTCTTCTCTTTCTGGGAATTAGTTGGGGTTCCACTTTGGCTCTTGCTACATTGATACCAAATTATGTTGATAGAATAAGGCTGCAGTTCTATACACACTTTCCTGTGAGTAAGGCCCATTAAACACAGTGGGACTTACTTTTGAGTAGACACGCCTAGATTGCATTGTAAATTTCATCTATCCCGCTGATGTTTCTACATCAGTTATACGTGTACAGGTATCTGTGTTATAAAACACCAACGGTGACCCTTATTTGAATTTGCTTCAAGTTACTTTGAGAACCAGATTTGGCCATTTCTCTCCAGTTTGACCCCATCTCTTAGGACATTTTAGACTCTTGTTCCAGTTGGAGAACTGGTGAGCAGTTTGGGCTGACAACATTGCACTGGTGTGTGTCGTAAAGTTACAGCTCCTCATCATTATTCAGGCTTTTGAAAGGTGTAAACAGATATAGTTTGTTCCACACCTGCTATACTCCCAATGCTTTCATTGTTTATGCAGCATTCCATTATTTAAATGTGTTTTTTTTTGAAGCTCATATCGTTCTGATTTGTTTCAACATTTATATACAATTATGACTAAGTGATTGAGACAGTGAGACTAATCAGGACCTTCCCCAGTTTGAAACCTGCTCCTTGCTGTCTTGTGATGAGTGTTGCTGTAACTAACAACCGAAATGTCTACTAAAACATGACGTGTAACAATAGTACCGCAGTCTGAATTGCTGCCTTAAAAAGGAGTCTCTAAACTAGTGTTTCTCAAACTGTGGGTCAGGACCCACTAGATGGGTTGTGAGCCAATTTCAGGTGGGAACCCATTAATTTCAATATTTTATTTTTAATATATTAGACTTGATGCTACCGTGGCACGTGACTGCATTTGGGGAAAGGTTACAGACCTGTACTTTTAACAAACTACTATGTATATTCTTTTAACAATGATAGTCAATGGGACATTCCTGGGTAAGTGTGGGTAGGATTGCAGCCTAGGATTGTTAAAATTTTCCTGCTTGATGATGTCATTTCCGGTCATGACATCACTTCTGGTGGTCCTGACAGATTCTCATTCTAAAAAGTGGGTCCTGGTGCTAAATGTGTGAGAACCACTGCACTCAACTTTTGGGCAAGAGGGCCGAAACAAATACCTGACACGATATCAAAGACCAGAAAATAAATTTTAAATATAAAATTTAAATAAATATATTAGAGACCAAGCTTGAATGAATGAATGAATGAGTGATGGACTCAAAGTTCCAGGATATTTCCAAGCATGAATACATGCCATAAGAAATAAAGCACACACTGAAATGGACTCCCATTCCCCCACCCCAAAGCATGTACAGGTACAGGAGCAAATACCTCAGAACCAGCACATCACAGCAAACACTCAGAGCTTGCTCTGAGGCCTTGCCGACCCTCCAAAGCCTTCTAAGGTCTTCAGAGGACCCCAAAACGGCACTTCCGGTTTTTCGAAAAAACCAGGAAGAGATGATTTTAGGCATTCTGAGGGACAGGGAGGCTCTGCACAGCTTTCCCAGCCCTCAGAACAGCCCCCCCCCGGTTGCATTTGTTCGAGCGGGCCACAGGCCCACTTGGGACCAGAGGCTTGACACGGAATGGATAGAGGGTTGTTCAGGGTTGTTCAGATAGAGGGATGTTCAGGGGACATCCACTAAAGCGGAGTGTTGGGAGAGTTAGGACAGACAGAAGAAAATATTTCTTTACTCAGCATGTACCCTGTTTCCCCCAAAATAAGACCTACCCTGAAAATAAGACCTAGTTATGATCAGGGCCTGGATGGGGGGGTGGAAGAGGTCCTTGGGTGGGTGGACAACATGACTGGAAATGCTGCACTCCTGTGCACCCCACCTAGAAAGCGCCTGCTATGCTACCTTGGTCAGAGGACACTGAGGAGGAGCTGAGGTGGGAAGCAGCAAGCAAGGCCACCCTGCCTACCAGGCTCTGAGGCTCTCCACACTTTCCAGGGAGTAAGTCCCATTAACTATATAAGGACTGACTTCTGAGTAGGCAGCCAGGCAGGGATCCCCCTGGGTGCTTAGGGGACACCCTCTCCACACCTTCCAGGGAGTAATTCCCATTAACTTTAAAGGGACTGACTTCTGAGTAGGCAGGCAGGCAGGGATCCTCCTGGGCGCTCAGGGGACACCCTCTCCACACCTTCCAGGGAGTAAGTCCCATTAACTGTAAAGGGACTGACTTCTGAGTAGGCAGGCAGGCATCCTCCTGGGCTCTGAGGGGACAGCCTCTCCACAAATTCCAGGGAGTAAGTCCTGTTAACTCTAAAGGGACTGACTTCTGAAAAAAAGAAATTAGACCTACCCTGAAAATAAGACCTAGTGTGCTTTCTTGAGCAAAAAATAAAAAATAAAAAATAAGACAGTGTCTTATTTTCGGGGAAACACGGAAATTAGTCTGTGGAACTCTTTGCCACAGGAAGTTGTGATGCCATCTTGCCTGGATGCCTTTAAGAGGGGATTGGACAAATTTTTGGAGGAAAAGTTCATTACGGGTTACAAGTCATAGTAGGTATGTGCAAGGTAGATGCAGGCTGGCTCTGATTGCCAGATGCAGGGGAGGGCACCAGACCTCAGGTTGTGTCTGTTTTCTTGTGTGCTCCCTGGGGCATTTGGTGGGCCACTGTGAGATACAGGAATCTGGACTAGATGGGCCTATGGCCTGATCCAGGGGGGCTCTTCCTATGTTCTTAGGTTCTTATGTTGCTGCAGGTCGCATCTGGGCCGGTGTTTGGAGAGCCCTGGGGTTTTAGTCAGGTGGGAAAAGGAGAGGGGCACAAGATGTTCTGATCTGCCCACGAACAGGGGTTGGTTGCAGTTATGCCTGATGCCAGCCCCGCCTCCCACTCCCCACCCATCTACCCTGGGGCTACCCATTGCTCACCCTTCCTGCACCTAGGAATGCCTCTCTCCCATCCAACACAGAGCCTTGCATTGACCCAACCTCCATGCGCCAACATGGCTTACTCCCGAGCAGGCGCAAATGATCAGGGGCCTCTGGATTGCACCCATAGAGTCATTTTGAGTCAACTCATGAGTCATTACGAAAAACAAGTTGTCTCAAGTCAAGGGCTTCCCTGAACATGACTTCACAGAAAAGGGAGCTGGTGGGGTGTGTGTCCGAGTTCTCATCTAACACTCCGCTGATGTCCCCATCCCATCTGCAGTCAGTGATGTCCAGAAGTTGTAAACAGAAGGTGTGATTGGAGTGTAGCAGTGCAGAAAAATGACTGGTTGCATATGAACCCCAGTGTCTCCCCCTTCAGATCATGATTTTGCCTTCAGAAGGAGCACCGAGCAGCAAGCCACAGACCAACAGGGGCAGGGGGGTGTCTGGCTCACCAAGGTGGGAGAGAGGAGACAGCCTGACGGGACAGAAGCAGCAAGCAGGAGGGAGGGTCCCCCTTAGGAGTCAGGAGCATTATCACCCAGTCCTTCGAAGGTCTACCTAGAAGTTCCATTGCAGTCAACGAGGCTTTGCCCAGGTAAAGGTGGAGGACAGGACTGCAGGACTGGGTCAGAGGTACATAAGCAGCCGGGGGGGGGGGGTGAGCAGGCGCGGCTGACCTTGCCTTCTTCTGGTCCCTTCCCCAGCCTCGAAAGAAAGAAAGAAAGAAAGAAAGAAAGAAAGAAAGAAAGAAAGAAAGAAAGAAAGAAAGAAAGACTGGCCCTGAGTCGTGAGTCAAGTCGAGGTCAGCAACATCCGTAACTCAAATCAAAACAAGTCATGAAAAAACAGCATTTTCACAACTCGACTTGGGTGGCCACCCCTGGGTGCTTCTGGGCTTCTTTACTGCCTGTGCACAAAGGGTTAAACCTTCAGACCAAACAGCTCCCCCGACTCTCCTAACAGACAGAAAACACCTTCCGCCTCTTGCAGCACTGCCAGCTTGGGCAGACCTTCTTGTCTCTGCTTGTCTGTCAGCACTAGTTCTCCTCATGCAAAACAAGTCTGGTGCCGAGAAAACTTTGCAGACTAATTTAATGTGACAAAAAAAGGTTTCTGGTTCTCAAAATATCAGGGAGTTTCATCACACCTGTTCCCTGAAGACGCCTTCCTCTGGGACAGAGGGATCACATTTTGAGAACATTGTGTCTTCTCACATGAACTTAATATTCTCTCCTCATCCATTAGCCTCTCCCCTTAGCAAATAAATTGAGATCTTGCTGCACTTGGAACCTATAGATAGTTCACTTGAAACCTATAGATAGACTTGAGTCCTTCTCCTTCATCCTTCTTTGCACCTGTGAAACCACAGAAGATGAATAAGATTCTTCTCCTTGGGTTATCTGTCCTGCTTCTCTGCGTTGTGGGTGAGTAACTAAAGGCATATATTGGTGAAAGGAGGTTATATCCAGGAATGCAAATGGTTATGTAAGCAGCATGTATCTTGACCTAAATAATCCAAAAACTTGGTTCTGAAGGCACAGGGCACAGATGCCAAGAAAAAGCTGTTGGGTTGGTGTTGAGGTTGGTCCAGAATCTACAAGACTCCTTCACTGAATGTTGCTGTGATCAAATAGACCCAAGCTCTTCAGATTGTGTGTGTGTGTGGGGGGGGGGGATGTTGCTTGTTTATGATGTTGTTATCTCTCTGGTTATCCAGTTGGAATAACAATTAAGGGCAAGGGAGAGGGATCCTCCACAGAAGCTGGGTTGAGGCACAAGATGCTGGGGGATCCCACTGTCAGGTTTCCTCTGGATGTTGTGTATGGCAACATCCCCCCATCCTATCTGGGGCTTATTGTGGTGGATCTCACACTCTGCTCCTTAAGTTCTGGTCCAACCTCTTGAAAGCTGAGCCACTGCTGTGAATGTCAGAGCTGCCAGTGCAAATGACTGGAGGCCCTGAATAAGCAACAGTGGCTCCCAGGCACCTTGGCAGTGGGGGTAGTTCAGGGGAGAATCAGGGAAGGATTAGGGTGGGGAGCAAGCAAGGCAGAAGGTGTTTCAAGAGTGGAAGGGGAGGATCCTGGTGGCAGCTGCACACGCCCAAATCCCCCCTTTCCCCACCCCAATGTGCCCCCTGACGTTCTTCAGACTTATGCAGAGGAGACCCATCAGAGGCCAGGGAGGATCTCCTCCAAAAAGAGCATGCAGCATATGTCCTGTCAGTGGTGCTGCGTGCTGTGCACTAGCAAGGGATGTGAGTGTGATACGGAATAAAAATGCTTTGAATTTGCATAGTACTTTGAGTGTTACTGGCACTCACATGATTATTGCAATGCACACAACACCATCTTGAAGGCAAGTAAGGCTGCAATCTTATACATACTTACCCAAAAAGAAAGTCCCATTGAAAGACCCGGAGGGGCATTATTTCTGACTTGGATGTGAATAGGATTGCAGTGTTAGTATTAATTTTTAAAATGCATACATACATACATACATACTTAGCCATCTGCTTATTTGCATCTTGCCACCCTATTGGCTTTCACAGGACTTACCTGTGAGAAGACATGCATAGGATTGGGCCCTCCTATCCAAGTTTCCAGCATTGATGCAGCCCCAAGTTGCGGCAGGAACAAATGTTCCCTTACCTTGAGAACACCTCCGGGACTGCTCCCCCCACTGCAGGATGCAGCATAGGCCCCACTGGTATGGCTCCATCGGTGCGGGAAGGTTGGATAGGATCGAGCCCTCAGTCTGGCCAGTCTTCCTTGGAATTTAATTGTATTTTATTTTTGTTATATGTTTGTTAAGATAGATAGTGGGATATTTACAGTATTAAAAATTAAAACCATCAGGAGAAAACAAAATGCCCCAAATCCTTGAATTTCAAATGTTTGAGATAAAAATTTCAATTTTAAAATGGCACATTTGAATTGAAGTGGAATAAACAAACGGAGATATGATGTTGAATTTCTTTCTTTTCACTTTCTGTATTTTTCTCTTAGTGCAAGGACTTACGTGTGGTCAGTGCTTCTACTTGATCTCTGTGAACTGTCAACTTCACCGTCAGAAACCATGCAAGGCTGAGCTTGGGGAATGTTACACAAAATCATTCTACAATAGTAAGTACCAGGCCCACAATCATACGGAGGGTTTGATCTACAAAATTATGCAGGGGATGGACAGAGTGGATAGAGAGAGGCTCTTTTCCCTCTCACATAACACCAGAACCAGGGGACATCCACGAAAATTGAGCGTTGGGAGAATTAGGACAAACAGAAGAAATATTTTTTTACCCAGCGTGTAATTAGTTTGTGCAACTCATTGCCACAGGATGTAGTGATGGCATCTTGCCTGGATGCCTTTAAGAGGGGATTGGACAAATTTCTGGAGGAAAAGTTCATCACGGGTTATAAGTCATGGTAGGCATGTGCAAGCTCTTGGTTTTAGAGGCAAGCTGCCTCTGATTGCCAGGTGCAGGGGAGGGCACCAGGATGCAGGCTGTGCCTGTTGTCTTGTATGCTCCCTGGGGCATTTGGTGGGCCACTGTGAGATACAGGAAGCTGGACTAGATGGGCCTTTGGCCTGATCCAGTAGGGCTCTTCTTATATTGTTATGTTCTTATGATGCATGATCCACAGCAGGGGTGCTCAAACTTTCAACTTTAGGGATCCTGCACCTTTAAAATTGTGTAGGAGAGAGAATTTCAGCAGGTGCAGCTTGTCATCTGTGGGATGACAAGTTGCACCTGCTGAAATTCTCTCTTCTACACACTTGTTAAAGGTCCGGCATCCCTAAAGTTTGAGCACCCCTGATCCACAGTGATTTGTGCAAATGTCTCTGCATTGCTGTCATCCAGGCTCCTTCTCAGACTACATCCCATCTGCTTTTGCAATGTCTGGAGTTGCTGAAAAACTCAGTCCTATTCCCTGCCACCGGTGCTGATGCAGCTGCACCTTGGAGACAGGACTGTTGCTACTTGGTAACAGTGGCTCAAAAATGGGGCCGACGCTGAGTGCAGGGCACAGCAGCAGCTGATCTATGACAGTGAGACCGTGTCCCACTGGATAGTACTGGGCCATAAGCAAAGCAGGCAGAGAGAGAAGTAAGGAAGTAGCTTTGGGGAGGTAAGCTGTGAGCCAGAGAGCAGGGCTGAGAGGCAGGTGGGCAGAGAACTAGGCTGAGAGTCACTCAGCAGTGAATATTCAGAGGAATATGCATCTGAACTTCCATGTAGCCATCGTGACTAATAGTGATAGTCTGACCCTCCATTAAGTGGTCCAACCTCCTTTGAAAGCCATCTAAGCCAGTGGTTCTCCAACGTTTAGCACTGGGACCCACTTTTTAGAATGAGAATCTGTCAGGACCCACCGGAAGTGATGTCATGACGGAAAGCAACATCGTCAAGCAGGAAAATTGTTCACAATCCTAGGCCGCAATCCTACCCCACTTACCCAGGAGTACGTTCCATTTATTATCATTATTAAAAAGCATAGACATAGTAGCATGTTTAAAGTACAGAGCTGTCACGTTTCCCCAGATGCAGTCACAAACCAGCATAGCATCAAGTCTGATATAGTAAAAATAAAATATGGAAATGAATGGGGACCCACCTGAAATTGGCTTGCGACCCCCCTAGTAGGTCCTGACCCACAGTTTAAGAAAACCTGATCTAAGCAATTGGTTGTCCTACATCTTGTGGCAGCAAATTCTATCAATTGATTGCCTGTGTCACTTTGACTGGGTGACTTTGGTTGCAGCCTGAAGAGTGTGGGAGCCTTATGTACTCCCATCCTCTGTCTGGACGCTGTGCCTGATTTGTTCAAAGTCTATTGTATTACATCTCCCTCAATCCTCACTTTTCAAAGTAGATCCAAACCCTTTCAATCAAAAACCCTCCGAGGACCATCCCAGGATTGTGGCTCCTGCATTTGATTAGCCAGGTGGTCTTCTTCAGGGGCTTTGGCATCACAAGTTCCTCTGGGAGGCTGGAAATGACCAAAAATAGCCAAACAGGGAAACACAGAGCATTGGTCATACCTCTCAGGGCTTCTCTGCTGGTTTTGGATGTCACCTTTTACTGAATCAGGCACACTTTGACTCCCAGTGTTGTCCTTTCTTTAGCAGATGGAACGTTTGCTGGAACGAAATATGGATGCATCGAACATCAAAGTGATAAAAAATTCTGTAACACCACTTATAAGGTCAATTCGGACATTATTGTTGAAACCTGTTGCAACACTGACTTTTGCAATGGAAAAAGTTCACCGTTCCTTCCTCCTAAATGTGCGAGCCCTCCCTCGGCAGCAAGAGTGGGTGGAATAAACCCCAGGCTCCAGCTTGCCCCAGTCAGAGAGTCCCTGCCTTCTTCTCCTTGAGGAGAGATCCAGAGAGTTTGACGGTGTCCATCACTTTATCCTGTTGCTCTTGTGCTTCCACCGTCTCTCTGATGATTTGTTCCCAAGGCTTTTGACCTGTTGAGAAGTGCAAGAATAAACCTGCATCCTGATGCACCGTGTCCTTTGTCTTCTTTAGTTCGACATGAAATCCTTCTCAAGGCCCAATCCCAACCTGACCTGGAGCAGGCAGGCAGGCTGGCCTGCCCCACATCAAGGGCAGGGCTGGGGCCAGAAGCAGCTCAGCCTGGGGCAACAGGAATCCTTCCCCTGACCCTGTTTTACACTGCAGCAGCCCCAATGGGCCTTAAACAGGTGGCGCAGGTCCAACCAGCCCGGAGCTGCCTCCGGCTGCCCAGGACCGAGGTTAGGATCCAGCACACGTGATGCTCACCCACAAGCCTACCCACCGCCCGCCCTCCCCCCACACCAAAAAGCCACCTTCCCTCTCTCCCTACGCCCCCACTCCCTACACCAGCCTAACTTAGCCGGCACAGGGTTACCTCATTCACCGACCAAAGTGAGCTTGGGCATGCGTCCAGAGACCAGCATCTGTGCGCCGTCCTTCCTCCTCAGATGGCGACACAAAGTGGTTTCGCAGCACTTACGTAACACTCTTTGGTCAGCGAAAGAACTTGTCCCGACCAAGAGCACCCTCTGAACTGCACCCTCAGTCAGTAGTTCGGTTGAAGATGTAGAAGCGTCTGGAGCAGCGATGGTCTGTTATTCCTACCCTGTTTCCCGGAAAATAAGACAAAAGGGCGGGTGGACAATGTGACCGGGAATGCTGCTCTCATGCAGCCACATGGAAAGCGCCTGCTGTGCTGCATTGGGCAGAGGGCGCTGAGGAGGAGCTGAGGAGGGAAGCAGCAAGCGAGGCAATCCTGCATAGCAGGCTCTGAGGCTCTCCACACCTTCCAGGGAGTAAGTCGCATTAACTCTAAAGGGAGTGACTTTTGAGTAGACAGCCAGGCAGGGATCAACCTGGGCGCTCAGGGGACACCCTCTCCACACCTTCCAGTGAGTAAGTCCCATTAACTATAAAGAGACTGACTTTTGAGTAGACAGCCAGGCAGGGAGCCCCCTGGGCGCTTAGGGGACACCCTCTCCACACCTTCCAGGAAGTAAGTCCCATTAACTATAAAGGGACTGACTTCTGAGTAGACAGCCAGGTCGGGATCCCCCTGGGCGCTCAGAGGACACACTCTCCACACCTTCCAGGGAGTAATTCCCATTAACTATAAAGGGACTGACTTCTGAGTAAACAGCCAGGCAGGGATATTCCTGGGCGCTCAGGGGACACACACTCCACTCCTTCCAGGGAATAAGTCCCATTAACTCTAAAGGGACTGACTTCTGAGTAGACAGGTAGGAAGGGATCCCCCTGGGCGTTTAGGGGACACCCTCTCCACACTTTCCAGGGAGTAAGTCCCATTAACTATAAAGGGACTGACGTCTGAGTAGACAGGCAGGCAGGGATCCTCCTGGGCTCTCAGGGGACACCCTCTCCACACCTTCCAGGGAGTAATTCCCATTAACAATAAAGGGACTGACTTCTGAGTAAACAGCGAGGCTGGGATACTCCTGGGCACTTAGGGGACACCCTCTCCACTCCTTCCAGGGAGTAAGTCCCATTAACTATAAAGGGACTGACTTCTGAGTAGACAGCCAGGCAGGGATCCCCCTGGGCGTTTAGGGGACACCCTCTCCACACCTTCCGGGGAGTAAGTCCCATTAACTCTAAAAGGACTGATTTCTGAGTAGACAGCTAGGCAGGGATCCTCCTGGGCATTTAGGGGACACCCTCTCCACACCTTCCAGGGAGTAAGTCCCATTAACTCTAAAGGGACTGACTTCTGAGTAGACAGCCAGGCAGGGATCCCCCTGGGCGTTTAGGGGACACCCTCTCCACACCTTCCAGGGAGTAAGTCCCATTAACTCTAAAGGGACTGACTTCTGAGTAGACAGCCAGGCAGGGATCCCCCAGGGCGCTTAGGGGACACCCTCTCCACACCTTCCGGGGAGTAAGTCCCATTAACTATAAAGGGACTGACTTCTGAGTAAACAGCCAGGCAGGGATACTCCTGGGCGCTCAGGGGACACCGTCTCCACTCCTTCCAGGGAATAAGTCCCATTAACTCTAAAGGGACTGACTTCTGAGTAGACAGATAGGAAGGGATCCCCGTGGGAGTTTAGGGGACACCCTCTTCACACTTTCCAGGGAGTAAGTCCCATTAACTATAAAGGGACTGACTTCTGAGTAGACAGGCAGGCAGGGATCCTCCTGGGCTCTCAGGGGACACCCTCTCCACACCTTCCAGGGAGTAAGTCCCATTAACTATAAAAGGACTGACTTCTGAGTAGACAGGCAGGTCGGGATCCCCCTGGGTGCTCAGGGGACACACTCTCCACACCTTCCAGGGAGTAATTCCCATTAACTATAAAGGGACTGACTTCTGAGTAAACAGCCAGGCAGGGATCAATCTGGGCGCTCAGGTGACACCCTCTCCACACCTTCCAGGGAGTAATTCCCATTAACAATAAAGGGACTGACTTCTGAGTAAACAGCCAGGCTGGGATACTCCTGGGCACTTAGGGGACACCCTCTCCACTCCTTCCAGGGAGTAAGTCCCATTAACTATAAAGGGACTGACTTCTGAGTAGACAGCCAGGCAGGGATCCTCCTGGGTTCTCAGGGGCACCCTCTCCACACCTTCCAGGGAGTAAGTCCCATTAACTATAAAGGGACTGACTTCTGAGTAGACAGGCAGGCAGGGATCCTCCTGGGCGATAAGGGGACACCCTCTCCACTCCTTCCAGGGAGTAAGTCCCATTAACTATAAAGGGACTGACTTCTGAGTAGACAGCTAGGCAGGGATCCCCCTGGGCGTTTAGGGGACACCCTCTCCACACTTTCCAGGGAGTAAGTTCCATTAACTATAAAGGGACTGACTTCTGAGTAGACAGGCAGGCAGGGATCCTCCTGGGTTCTCAGGGGACACCCTCTCCACACCTTCCAGGGAGTAAGTCCCATTAACTCTAAAGGGACTGACTTCTGAGTAGACAGCCAGGCAGGGATCCCCATGGGCGTTTAGGGGACACCCTCTCCACACCTTCCAGGGAGTAAGTCCCATTAACTCTAAAGGGACTGACTTCTGAGTAGACAGCCAGGCAGGGATCCCCCTGGGCGTTTAGGGGACACCCTCTCCACACCTTCCAGGGAGTAAGTCCCATTAACTCTAAAGGGACTGACTTCTGAGTAGACAGCCAGGCAGGGATCCCCCAGTGCGCTTAGGGGACACCCTCTCCACACCTTCTGGGGAGTAAGTCCCATTAACTCTAAAGGGACTGACTTCTGAGTAAACAGCCAGGCAGGGATACTCCTGGGCGCTCAGGGGACACCCTCTCCACTCCTTCCAGGGAGTAAGTCCCATTAACTATAAAGGGACTGACTTCTGAGTAGACAGCTAGGCAGGGATCCCCCTGGGCGTTTAGGGGAAACTCTCTCCACACTTTCCAGGGAGTAAGTTCCATTAACTATAAAGGGACTGACTTCTGAGTAGACAGGCAGGCAGGGATCCTCCTGGGCTCTCAGGGGACACCCTCTCCACACCTTCCAGGGAGTAAGTCCCATTAACTATAAAAGGACTGACTTCTGAGTAGACAGCCAGGTCGGGATCCCCCTGGGTTCTCAGGGCACACCTTCCAGTGAGTAAGTCCCATTAACTATAAAGAGACTGACTTTTGAGTAGACAGCCAGGCAGGGATCCCCCTGGGCGCTTAGGGGACACCCTCTCCACACCTTCCAGGAAGTAAGTCACATTAACTATAAAGGGACTGACTTCTGAGTAGACAGCCAGGTCAGGATCCCCCAGGGTGCTCAGGGGACACCCTCACCACACCTTCCAGGGAGTAAGTCCCATTAACTCTAAAGGGACTGACTTCTGAGTAAACAGCCAGTCTGGGATACTCCTGGGCGCTCAGGGGACACCCTCTCCACACATTCCAGGGAGTAAGTCCCATTAACTATAAAGGGACTGACTTCTGAGTAGACAGGCAGGCAGGGATCCTCCTGGGCGCTTAGGGAACACCCTCTCCACACCTTCCAGGGAGTAATTCCCATTTACTATAAAGGGACTGACTTCTGAGTAGACAGGCAGGCAGGGTTCCTCCTGGGCACTCAGGGGACACCCTCTCCACACCTTCCAGGAAGTAAGTCACATTAACTATAAAGGGACTGACTTCTGAGTAGACAGCCAGCTCAGGATCCCCCAGGGTGCTCAGGGGACACACTCTCCACACCTTCCAGGGAGTAAGTCCCATTAACTCTAAAGGGACTGACTTCTGAGGACAGCCCCAAGGATCTGTCCTGGGACCGGTGCTCTTCATCCTCTTCATAAATGACCTGGAGACAGGGTTGAGCAGTGAAGTGGCTAAGTTTGCAGACGACACCAAACTTTTCCGAGTGGTGAAGACCAGAGGTGATTGTGAGGAGCTCCAGAAGGATCTCTCCAGACTGGCAGAATGGGCAGCAAAATGGCAGATGCGCTTCAATGTCAGTAAGTGTAAAGTCATGCACATTGGGGCAAAAAATCAAAACTTTAGATATAGGCTGATGGGTTCTGAGCTGTCTGTGACAGATCAGGAGAGAGATCTTGGGGTGGTGGTGGACAGGTCGATGAAAGTGTCGACCCAATGTGCGGGCGGCAGTGAAGAAGGCCAATTCTATGCTTGGGATCATTAGGAAGGGTATTGAGAACAAAACGGTTAGTATTATAATGCCATTGTACAAATCGATGGTAAGGCCACACCTGGAGTATTGTGTCCAGTTCTGGTCGCCACATCTCAAAAAAGACATAGTGGAAATGGAAAAGGTGCAAAAGAGAGCGACTAAGATGATTATGGGGCTGGGGCACCTTCCTTATGAGGAAAGGCTACGGCTTTGGGCCTCTTCAGCCTAGAAAAGAGACGCTTGAGGGGGGACATGATTGAGACATACAACATTATGCAGGGGATGGACAGAGTGGATAGGGAGATGCTCTTTACACTCTCACATAATACCAGAACCAGGGGACATCCACTAAAATTGAGCGTTGGGCGGGTTAGGACAGACAAAAGAAAATATTTCTTTACTCAGCGCGTGGTCGGTCTGTGGAACTCCTTGCCACAGGATGTGGTGCTGGCGTCTAGCCTAGACGCCTTTAAAAGGGGATTGGACGGGTTTCTGGAGGAAAAATCCATTATGGGGTACAAGCCATGATGTGTATGCGCAACCTCCTGATTTTAGGAATGGGTTAAGTCAGAATGCCAGATGTAGGGGAGAGCACCAGGATGAGGTCTCTTGTTATCTGGTGTGCTCCCTGGGGCATTTGGTGGGCCGCTGTGAGATACAGGAAGCTGGATTAGATGGGCCTATGGCCTGGTCCAGTGGGGCTGTTCTTATGTTCTTATGTTCTTATGTTCTGAGTAAACAGCCAGTCTGGGATACTCCTGGGCGCTCAGGGGACACCCTCTCCATTCCTTCCAGGGAGTAAGTCCTATTAACTCTAAAGGGACTGACTTCTGAGTAGACAGCCAGGCAGGGATCCCCCAGGGCGCTTAGGGGACACCCTCTCCACACCTTCCAGGGAGTAAGTCCCATTAACTCTAAAGGGACTGACTTCTGAGTAGACAGCTAGGCAGGGATCCCCCTGGGCATTTAGGGGACACCCTCTCCACACCTTCCAGGGAGTAAGTCCCATTAACTCTAAAGGGACTGACTTCTGAGTAGACAGCCAGACAGGGATCCTCCTGGGCGTTTAGGGGACACCCTCTCCACACCTTCCAGGGAGTAAGTCCCATTAACTATAAAAGGATTGATTTCTGAGTAGACAGCCAGGTCCGGATCCCCCTGGGCGCTTAGGGGACACCCTCTCCACACCCTCCAGGGAGTAAGTCCCATTAACTATAAAGGGACTGACTTCTGAGTAAACAGCCAGGCAGGGATACTCCTGGGCGCTCAGGGGACACCCTCTCCACACTTTCCAGTGAGTAAGTCCCATTAACTATAAAGGGACTGACTTCTGAGTAAACAGCCAGGCAGGGATACTCCTGGGCGCTCAGGGGACACCCTCTCCACACCCTCCAGGGAGTAAGTCCCATTAACTCTAAAGGGACTGACTTCTGAGTAGACATCTAGGCAGGAATCCTCCTGGGCATTTAGGGGACACCCTCTCCACACCTTCCAGGGAGTAAGTCCCATTAACTCTAAAGGGACTGACTTCTGAGTAGACAGCCATGCAGGTATCCCCCAGGGCGCTTAGGGGCACCCTCGCCACACCTTCCAGGGAGTAATTCCCATTAACTATAAAGGGACTGACTTCTGAGTAGACAGCCAGGCAGGGATACTCCTGGGCGCTCAGGGGACACCCTTGCCACTCCTTCCAGGGAGTAATTCCCATTAACTATAAAGGGACTGACTTCTGAGTAAACAGCCAGGCAGGGATACTCCTGGGCGCTCAGGGGACACCCTCTCCACACCTTCCGGGGAGTAAGTCCCATTAACTCTAAAGGGACTGATTTCTGAGTAGATAGCTAGGCAGGGATCCTCCTGGGCATTTAGGGGACACCCTCTCCACACCTTCCAGGGAGTAAGTCCCATTAACTCTAAAGGGACTGACTTCTGAGTAGACAGCCAGGCAGGGATCCCCATGGGCGTTTAGGGGACACCCTCTCCACACCTTCCAGGGAGTAAGTCCCATTAACTCTAAAGGGACTGACTTCTGAGTAGACAGCCAGGCAGGGATCCCCCTGGGCGTTTAGGGGACACCGTCTCCACACCTTCCAGGGAGTAAGTCCCATTAACTCTAAAGGGACTGACTTCTGAGTAGACAGCCAGGCAGGGATCCCCCAGTGCGCTTAGGGGACACCCTCTCCACACCTTCCGGGGAGTAAGTCCCATTAACTCTAAAGGGACTGACTTCTGAGTAAACAGCCAGGCAGGGATACTCCTGGGCGCTCAGGGGACACCCTCTCCACTCCTTCCAGGGAGTAAGTCCCATTAACTATAAAGGGACTGACTTCTGAGTAGACAGCTAGGCAGGGATCCCCCTGGGCGTTTAGGGGACACTCTCTCCACACTTTCCAGGGAGTAAGTTCCATTAACTATAAAGGGACTGACTTCTGAGTAGACAGGCAGGCAGGGATCCTCCTGGGCTCTCAGGGGACACCCTCTCCACACCTTCCAGGGAGTAAGTCCCATTAACTATAAAAGGACTGACTTCTGAGTAGACAGCCAGGTCGGGATCCCCCTGGGTTCTCAGGGCACACCTTCCAGTGAGTAAGTCCCATTAACTATAAAGAGACTGACTTTTGAGTAGACAGCCAGGCAGGGATCCCCCTGGGCGCTTAGGGGACACCCTCTCCACACCTTCCAGGAAGTAAGTCACATTAACTATAAAGGGACTGACTTCTGAGTAGACAGCCAGGTCAGGATCCCCCAGGGTGCTCAGGGGACACCCTCACCACACCTTCCAGGGAGTAAGTCCCATTAACTCTAAAGGGACTGACTTCTGAGTAAACAGCCAGTCTGGGATACTCCTGGGCGCTCAGGGGACATCCTCTCCACTCCTTCCAGGGAGTAAGTCCCATTAACTCTAAAGGGACTGACTTCTGAGTAGACAGCCAGGCAGGGATCCCCCAGGGCGCTTAGGGGACACCCTCTCCACACCTTCCAGGGAGTAAGTCCCATTAACTCTAAAGGGACTGACTTCTGAGTAGACAGCCAGGCAGGGATCCCCCAGGGCGTTTAGGGGACACCCTCTCCACACCCTCCAGGGAGTAAGTCCCATTAACTCTAAAGGGACTGACTTCTGAGTAGACAGGCAGGCAGGGTTCCCCCGGGCGTTTAGGGGACACCCTCTCCACACTTTCCAGGGCGTAAGTCCCATTAACTCTAAAGGTACTGACTTCTGAGTAGACAGCCAGGCAGGGATCCCCCAGGGCGCTTAGGGGACACCCTCTCCACACCTTCCAGGGAGTAAGTCCCATTAACTCTAAAGGGACTGACTTCTGAGTAGACAGCCAGGCAGGGATCCCCCTGGGCGTTTAGGGGACACCCTCTCCACACTTTCCAGGAAGTAAGTCCCATTAACTCTAAAGGGACTGACTTCTGAGTAGACAGCCAGGCAGGGATCCCCCTGGGCGTTTAGGGGACACCCTCTCCACACCTTCCAGGGAGTAAGTCCCATTAACTCTAAAGGGACTGACTTCTGAGTAGACACCCAGGCAGGGATCCCCCAGTGCGCTTAGGGGACACCCTCTCCACACCTTCTGGGGAGTAAGTCCCATTAACTATAAAGGGACTGACTTCTGAGTAAACAGCCAGGCAGGGATACTCCTGGGCGCTCAGGGGACACCCTCTCCACTCCTTCCAGGGAGTAAGTCCCATTAACTATAAAGGGACTGACTTCTGAGTAGACAGCTAGGCAGGGATCCCCCTGGGCGTTTAGGGGACACTCTCTCCACACTTTCCAGGGAGTAAGTTCCATTAACTATAAAGGGACTGACTTCTGAGTAGACAGGCAGGCAGGGATCCTCCTGGGCTCTCAGGGGACACCCTCGCCACACCTTCCAGGGAGTAAGTCCCATTAACTATAAAAGGACTGACTTCTGAGTAGACAGCCAGGTCGGGATCCCCCTGGGTTCTCAGGGCACACCTTCCAGTGAGTAAGTCCCATTAACTATAAAGAGACTGACTTTTGAGTAGACAGCCAGGCAGGGATCCCCCTGGGCGCTTAGGGGACACCCTCTCCACACCTTCCAGGAAGTAAGTCACATTAACTATAAAGGGACTGACTTCTGAGTAGACAGCCAGGTCAGGATCCCCCAGGGTGCTCAGGGGACACCCTCACCACACCTTCCAGGGAGTAAGTCCCATTAACTCTAAAGGGACTGACTTCTGAGTAAACAGCCAGTCTGGGATACTCCTGGGCGCTCAGGGGACATCCTCTCCACTCCTTCCAGGGAGTAAGTCCCATTAACTCTAAAGGGACTGACTTCTGAGTAGACAGCCAGGCAGGGATCCCCCAGGGCGCTTAGGGGACACCCTCTCCACACCTTCCAGGGAGTAAGTCCCATTAACTCTAAAGGGACTGACTTCTGAGTAGACAGCTAGGCAGGGATCCCTCTGGGCGTTTAGGGGACACCCTCTCCACTCCTTCCAGGGAGTAAGTCCCATTAACTATAAAGGGACTGACTTCTGAGTAGACAGTCAGGTCGGGATCCCCCAGGGCGCTCAGGGGACACTCTCTCCACACCTTCCAGGGAGTAATTCCCATTAACTATAAAGGGACTGACTTCTGAGTAAACAGCCAGGCAAGGATACTCCTGGGCGCTCAGGGGACACCCTCTCCACACCTTCCAGGGAGTAAGTCCCATTAACGCTAAAGGGACTGACTTCTGAGTAGACAGGCAGGCAGGGATCCTCCTGGGCTCTCAGGGGACACCCTCTCTACACCTTCCAGGGAGTAAGTCCCATTAACTATAAAGGGACTGACTTCTGATTAGACAGGCAAGCAGGAATCCTCCTGGGCTCTCAGGGGACACCCTCTCCACACCTTCCAGGAAGTAAGTCCCATTAACTATAAATGGACTGACTTCTGAGTAGACAGCCAGGTCGGCATCCCCCTTGGCGCTTAGGGGCACCCTCTCCACACCTTCCAGGGAGTAATTCCCATTAACTATAAAGGGTCTGACTTCTGAGTAAACAGCCAGGCTGGGATACTCCTGGGCGCTCAGGGGACACCCTCTCCACTCCTTCCAGGGCGTAAGTCCCATTAACTCTAAAGGTACTGACTTCTGAGTAGACAGCCAGGCAGGGATCCCCCAGGGCGCTTAGGGGACACCCTCTCCACACCTTCCAGGGAGTAAGTCCCATTAACTCTAAAGGGACTGACTTCTGAGTAGACAGCCAGGCAGGGATCCCCCT
This sequence comes from Tiliqua scincoides, assembly GCF_035046505.1. NCBI lineage: Eukaryota > Metazoa > Chordata > Lepidosauria > Squamata > Scincidae > Tiliqua > Tiliqua scincoides. The sequence continues at coordinate 256,825,322 of NC_089822.1, forward strand.
GGGCATTTAGGGGACACCCTCTCCACACTTTCCAGGAAGTAAGTCCCATTAACTATAAAGGGACTGACTTCTGAGTAGACAGGCAGGCAGGGTTCCCCCTGGGCGTTTAGGGGACACCCTCTCCACACTTTCCAGGGAGTAATTCCCATTAACTATAAAGGGACTGACTTCTGAGTAGACAGGCAGGCAGGCTTCCCCCTTGGCGTTTAGGGGACACCCTCTCCACACTTTCCAGGGAGTAAGTCCCATTAACTATAAAGGGACTGACTTCTGAGTAGACAGCCAGGTCGGCATCCCCCTTGGCGCTTAGGGGACACCCTCTCCACACTTTCCAGGAAGTAAGTCCCATTAACTATAAAGGGACTGACTTCTGATTAGACAGGCAAGCAGGAATCCTCCTGGGCTCTCAGGGGACACCCTCTCCACACCTTCCAGGGAGTAAGTCCCATTAACTCTAAAGGGACTGACTTCTGAGTAGACAGCCAGGCAGGGACCCCCCTGGGCGTTTAGGGGACACCCTCTCCACACCTTCCAGGGAGTAAGTCCCATTAACTCTAAAGGGACTGACTTCTGAGTAGACACCCAGGCAGGGATCCCCCAGTGCGCTTAGGGGACACCCTCTCCACACCTTCTGGGGAGTAAGTCCCATTAACTATAAAGGGACTGACTTCTGAGTAAACAGCCAGGCAGGGATACTCCTGGGCGCTCAGGGGACACCCTCTCCACTCCTTCCAGGGAGTAAGTCCCATTAACTATAAAGGGACTGACTTCTGAGTAGACAGCTAGGCAGGGATCCCCCTGGGCGTTTAGGGGACACTCTCTCCACACTTTCCAGGGAGTAAGTTCCATTAACTATAAAGGGACTGACTTCTGAGTAGACAGGCAGGCAGGGATCCTCCTGGGCTCTCAGGGGACACCCTCGCCACACCTTCCAGGGAGTAAGTCCCATTAACTATAAAAGGACTGACTTCTGAGTAGACAGCCAGGTCGGGATCCCCCTGGGTTCTCAGGGCACACCTTCCAGTGAGTAAGTCCCATTAACTATAAAGAGACTGACTTTTGAGTAGACAGCCAGGCAGGGATCCCCCTGGGCGCTTAGGGGACACCCTCTCCACACCTTCCAGGAAGTAAGTCACATTAACTATAAAGGGACTGACTTCTGAGTAGACAGCCAGGTCAGGATCCCCCAGGGTGCTCAGGGGACACCCTCACCACACCTTCCAGGGAGTAAGTCCCATTAACTCTAAAGGGACTGACTTCTGAGTAAACAGCCAGTCTGGGATACTCCTGGGCGCTCAGGGGACATCCTCTCCACTCCTTCCAGGGAGTAAGTCCCATTAACTCTAAAGGGACTGACTTCTGAGTAGACAGCCAGGCAGGGATCCCCCAGGGCGCTTAGGGGACACCCTCTCCACACCTTCCAGGGAGTAAGTCCCATTAACTCTAAAGGGACTGACTTCTGAGTAAACAGCCAGTCTGGGATACTCCTGGGCGCTCAGGGGACACTCTCTCCACACCTTCCAGGGAGTAATTCCCATTAACTATAAAGGGACTGACTTCTGAGTAAACAGCCAGGCAAGGATACTCCTGGGCGCTCAGGGGACACCCTCTCCACACCTTCCAGGGAGTAAGTCCCATTAACGCTAAAGGGACTGACTTCTGAGTAGACAGGCAGGCAGGGATCCTCCTGGGCTCTCAGGGGACACCCTCTCTACACCTTCCAGGGAGTAAGTCCCATTAACTATAAAGGGACTGACTTCTGATTAGACAGGCAAGCAGGAATCCTCCTGGGCTCTCAGGGGACACCCTCTCCACACCTTCCAGGAAGTAAGTCCCATTAACTATAAATGGACTGACTTCTGAGTAGACAGCCAGGTCGGCATCCCCCTTGGCGCTTAGGGGCACCCTCTCCACACCTTCCAGGGAGTAATTCCCATTAACTATAAAGGGTCTGACTTCTGAGTAAACAGCCAGGCTGGGATACTCCTGGGCGCTCAGGGGACACCCTCTCCACTCCTTCCAGGGCGTAAGTCCCATTAACTCTAAAGGTACTGACTTCTGAGTAGACAGCCAGGCAGGGATCCCCCAGGGCGCTTAGGGGACACCCTCTCCACACCTTCCAGGGAGTAAGTCCCATTAACTCTAAAGGGACTGACTTCTGAGTAGACAGCCAGGCAGGGATCCCCCTGGGCGTTTAGGGGACACCCTCTCCACACTTTCCAGGAAGTAAGTCCCATTAACTCTAAAGGGACTGACTTCTGAGTAGACAGCCAGGCAGGGATCCCCCTGGGCGTTTAGGGGACACCCTCTCCACACCTTCCAGGGAGTAAGTCCCATTAACTCTAAAGGGACTGACTTCTGAGTAGACACCCAGGCAGGGATCCCCCAGTGCGCTTAGGGGACACCCTCTCCACACCTTCTGGGGAGTAAGTCCCATTAACTATAAAGGGACTGACTTCTGAGTAAACAGCCAGGCAGGGATACTCCTGGGCGCTCAGGGGACACCCTCTCCACTCCTTCCAGGGAGTAAGTCCCATTAACTATAAAGGGACTGACTTCTGAGTAGACAGCTAGGCAGGGATCCCCCTGGGCGTTTAGGGGACACTCTCTCCACACTTTCCAGGGAGTAAGTTCCATTAACTATAAAGGGACTGACTTCTGAGTAGACAGGCAGGCAGGGATCCTCCTGGGCTCTCAGGGGACACCCTCGCCACACCTTCCAGGGAGTAAGTCCCATTAACTATAAAAGGACTGACTTCTGAGTAGACAGCCAGGTCGGGATCCCCCTGGGTTCTCAGGGCACACCTTCCAGTGAGTAAGTCCCATTAACTATAAAGAGACTGACTTTTGAGTAGACAGCCAGGCAGGGATCCCCCTGGGCGCTTAGGGGACACCCTCTCCACACCTTCCAGGAAGTAAGTCACATTAACTATAAAGGGACTGACTTCTGAGTAGACAGCCAGGTCAGGATCCCCCAGGGTGCTCAGGGGACACCCTCACCACACCTTCCAGGGAGTAAGTCCCATTAACTCTAAAGGGACTGACTTCTGAGTAAACAGCCAGTCTGGGATACTCCTGGGCGCTCAGGGGACATCCTCTCCACTCCTTCCAGGGAGTAAGTCCCATTAACTCTAAAGGGACTGACTTCTGAGTAGACAGCCAGGCAGGGATCCCCCAGGGCGCTTAGGGGACACCCTCTCCACACCTTCCAGGGAGTAAGTCCCATTAACTCTAAAGGGACTGACTTCTGAGTAGACAGCTAGGCAGGGATCCCTCTGGGCGTTTAGGGGACACCCTCTCCACTCCTTCCAGGGAGTAAGTCCCATTAACTATAAAGGGACTGACTTCTGAGTAGACAGTCAGGTCGGGATCCCCCAGGGCGCTCAGGGGACACTCTCTCCACACCTTCCAGGGAGTAATTCCCATTAACTATAAAGGGACTGACTTCTGAGTAAACAGCCAGGCAAGGATACTCCTGGGCGCTCAGGGGACACCCTCTCCACACCTTCCAGGGAGTAAGTCCCATTAACGCTAAAGGGACTGACTTCTGAGTAGACAGGCAGGCAGGGATCCTCCTGGGCTCTCAGGGGACACCCTCTCTACACCTTCCAGGGAGTAAGTCCCATTAACTATAAAGGGACTGACTTCTGATTAGACAGGCAAGCAGGAATCCTCCTGGGCTCTCAGGGGACACCCTCTCCACACCTTCCAGGAAGTAAGTCCCATTAACTATAAATGGACTGACTTCTGAGTAGACAGCCAGGTCGGCATCCCCCTTGGCGCTTAGGGGCACCCTCTCCACACCTTCCAGGGAGTAATTCCCATTAACTATAAAGGGTCTGACTTCTGAGTAAACAGCCAGGCTGGGATACTCCTGGGCGCTCAGGGGACACCCTCTCCACTCCTTCCAGGGCGTAAGTCCCATTAACTCTAAAGGTACTGACTTCTGAGTAGACAGCCAGGCAGGGATCCCCCAGGGCGCTTAGGGGACACCCTCTCCACACCTTCCAGGGAGTAAGTCCCATTAACTCTAAAGGGACTGACTTCTGAGTAGACAGCCAGGCAGGGATCCCCCTGGGCATTTAGGGGACACCCTCTCCACACTTTCCAGGAAGTAAGTCCCATTAACTATAAAGGGACTGACTTCTGAGTAGACAGGCAGGCAGGGTTCCCCCTGGGCGTTTAGGGGACACCCTCTCCACACTTTCCAGGGAGTAATTCCCATTAACTATAAAGGGACTGACTTCTGAGTAGACAGGCAGGCAGGCTTCCCCCTTGGCGTTTAGGGGACACCCTCTCCACACTTTCCAGGGAGTAAGTCCCATTAACTATAAAGGGACTGACTTCTGAGTAGACAGCCAGGTCGGCATCCCCCTTGGCGCTTAGGGGACACCCTCTCCACACTTTCCAGGAAGTAAGTCCCATTAACTATAAAGGGACTGACTTCTGATTAGACAGGCAAGCAGGAATCCTCCTGGGCTCTCAGGGGACACCCTCTCCACACCTTCCAGGAAGTAAGTCCCATTAACTATAAATGGACTGACTTCTGAGTAGACAGCCAGGTCGGCATCCCCCTTGGCGCTTAGGGGCACCCTCTCCACACCTTCCAGGGAGTAATTCCCATTAACTATAAAGGGTCTGACTTCTGAGTAAACAGCCAGGCTGGGATACTCCTGGGCGCTCAGGGGACACCCTCTCCACTCCTTCCAGGGCGTAAGTCCCATTAACTCTAAAGGTACTGACTTCTGAGTAGACAGCCAGGCAGGGATCCCCCAGGGCGCTTAGGGGACACCCTCTCCACACCTTCCAGGGAGTAAGTCCCATTAACTCTAAAGGGACTGACTTCTGAGTAGACAGCCAGGCAGGGATCCCCCTGGGCATTTAGGGGACACCCTCTCCACACTTTCCAGGAAGTAAGTCCCATTAACTATAAAGGGACTGACTTCTGAGTAGACAGGCAGGCAGGGTTCCCCCTGGGCGTTTAGGGGACACCCTCTCCACACTTTCCAGGGAGTAATTCCCATTAACTATAAAGGGACTGACTTCTGAGTAGACAGGCAGGCAGGGTTCCCCCTTGGCGTTTAGGGGACACCCTCTCCACACTTTCCAGGGAGTAAGTCCCATTAACTATAAAGGGACTGACTTCTGAGTAGACAGCCAGGTCGGCATCCCCCTTGGCGCTTAGGGGCACCCTCTCCACACCTTCCAGGGAGTAATTCCCATTAACTCTAAAGGGACTGACTTCTGAGTAAACAGCCAGGCAGGGATACTCCTGGGCGCTCAGGGGACACCCTCTCCACTCCTTCCAGGGAGTAAGTCCCATTAACTCTTAAGGGACTGACTTCTGAGTAGATAGCCAGGCAGGGATACTCCTGGGCGCTCAGGGGACACCCTCTCCACACTTTCCAGGGAGTAAGTCCCATTAACTATAAAGGGACTGGCTTCTGAGTAGACAGCCAGGCAGGGATCCCCCTGGGCGCTTAGGGGACACCCTCTCCACACCTTCCAGGATGTAAGTCCCATTAACTATAAAGCGACTGACTTCTGAAAAAAATAAGTCCTACCTTAAAAATAAGACCCAGTGTATTTTTTGAGCCAAAAAAAATATAAGAAAGTGTCTTATTTTCCAGGAAAGATGGTAGTAGAGCATTTGTGAGGCATCAGGGCCTTTGCAGTTGGGCTCTTTGTTTTACATTCAGTGGGCTCAGTCCAACCATAGCTCAGCACCTGTTAGTTCCTGGGATTTCATGGGTTTTTAGACAGATGATCCTGCAGGTCAAGCCCTTGGACAGAGAGATAAGCCATCCCTTGCCTCTTTGGATGGCCTATATGCTTTAGGTTAAGAGTAGTTGATCTATCTCTTTGACCCAAAATGGTGCCCTCCTAAGGCATCAGCTCCAGGAAGCCAATGTATAATTCAGGGCCTCTGAGAGGAATTTTATCAGGGGGTACAAAATGTCTTTTGGGCCCCTTTGCAACGAGGGAGTGGTGAAACAGAGCAGGGGAGGGTGGTGATGGGCAAGCAGAATGGGGCAAGGAGGGGCAAAACAGGGTATGGTGAGGCTAGAGACAGCTGGAAAAGTCTTTGGAGCCCAAGTCTACCAACCCATATGGCATCAGTAGCGTCCCCAGCATCCCGTGCAGGCAACAAGTCTGAGTAGATAGGAAAACATAAGATCCCAGGGAATTTCTGGGTCCCCTCCTTTGGCTCCAGGGCCCCCTTTGGACCTTGGGCCCAGGTACAAATTACCCCCTTTACCCCCTTCTCCTAGGCCCTAGTATAATCCATTTATGACTTCTCAGAAGGGCTTCTGTCATCTTGGAGGGTGTAGTAAGTAGCTCAATTCAAACTTCAGCACATCATGTGGCTGCTATGAAGAAGGCAAATTCCATGGTAGGGGTCATTAGGAAAGGTTTAGAGTATGCTAGTATTATATTGTAATAGAGAGATTTCTGGGACTTGGTCTCTGGGTCAAATTGCTAAACAGACATAGACTTTTTTTATAAGCATATAGAAAAATTTATTTACATGCTATTTACAGATTAAGAATAGATTAGGATGGATACAGATTCTAAGTTACCCCATGGTAGATCTTTGATTTCTTCACCGAACCACACCCAAAACTCCTGTACTTGTACTCTATGAAAAACAAGTGACCCATGTAATATTCATGTCACTTCCCTCTCCTTATTTGGCATACTGGTGCATGGTTCTAGCCCTCACTGGGAAATCTGTTATCCATGTATGGAGAAGTTCTGGCTTGCACTTTGATTTCACAAGACCCTGGAATGTTCCTTTTGGGAAAGCTATGACACACATGTTTTTCTCTCTCTGCAGGTCATCTTGACATTTTCTACCTTGTTTTTAACAGAAAAACACTAGTCATGTTTTTCCTAATGTTCCTCCTCTGAGAGAAGTTAGGTTAACCCCTAAACTTGTCCGAGTGGTAAAGACCAGAAGTGATTGTGAGGAGCTCCAGAAGGATCTCTCCAGACTGGCAGAATGGGCAGCAAAATGGCAGATGCGCTTCAATGTCAGTAAGTGTAAAGTCATGCACATTGGGGCAAAAAATCAAAACTTTAGATATAGGCTGATGGGTTCTGAGCTGTCTGTGACAGATCAGGAGAGAGATCTTGGGGTGGTGGTGGACAGGTCGATGAAAGTGTCGACCCAATGTGCGGCAGCAGTGAAGAAGGCCAATTCTATGCTTGGGATCATTAGGAAGGGTATTGAGAACAAAACGGTTAGTATTATAATGCCGTTGTACAAATCTATGGTAAGGCCACACCTGGAGTATTGTGTCCAGTTCTGGTCGCCACATCTCAAAAAAGACATAGTGGAAATGGAAAAGGTGCAAAAGAGAGCGACTAAGATGATTACGGGGCTGGGGCACCTTCCTTATGAGGAAAGGCTACGGCGTTTGGGCCTCTTCAGCCTAGAAAAGAGACGCTTGAGGGGGGACATGATTGAGACATACAAAATTATGCAGGGAATGGACAGAGTGGATAGGGAGATGCTCTTTACACTCTCACATAATACCAGAACCAGGGGACATCCACTAAAATTGAGTGTTGGGCGGGTTAGGACAGACAAAAGAAAATATTTCTTTACTCAGCGCGTGGTCGGTCTGTGGAACTCCTTGCCACAGGATGTGGTGCTGGCGTCTAGCCTAGACGCCTTTAAAAGGGGATTGGACAAGTTTCTGGAGGAAAAGTCCATTACGGGTTACAAGCTAGGATGTGTATGTGCAACCTCCTGATTTTAGAAATGGGCTATGTCAGAATGCCAGATGCAAGGGAGGGCACCAGGATGCAGGTGTCTTGTTATCTGGTGTGCTCTCTGGGGCATTTGGTCGGCTGCTGTGAGATACAGGAAGCTGGACTAGATGGGCCTATGGCCTGATCCAGTGGGGCTGTTCTTATGTTCTTATGTTCTTAAATCTATATCAATCCTTCGTTTTTTTCTTGACTAAAATAAACATCTTGGTGTTTATCTTGGTCACACTTTTATACTACTGATTTAGGGACATACATGTTTGTTTGAACTCTTTTGCTAGGCCTTTGTTATGTTGGTGCATTTTGCTTCTTTATGTTATGCAGCTGTATGTATATATTTAACTAAAACAATGAGTTTTAACTACACTTTCTTAAGTGCACTTTAACTCTCTGGTATTGGAGCTTTACTAACTCTAGTGTCTTGCATTGCCTTGGAAAGGTACATTCTTGATACTTGGGAGACTAACTATGAAAGAGAACGCGTTATGATGACAGAAACTATAGCAAGAAAGAGAGTTGCTATATCAATGGTGTAGCTTAAAGAATACAACGCAGCTTTTAGGAAGTTTCTTGTAACATGCAAAGCTGCTATTGATAGCAGTAACTGAGATATGTGTTTAAACACATGTTTTTTTGCATAAAGTGTAATATCTTTAGTGAATCAATATGTAATTTTAACACTTGATTTAGTAGTACTTCTACATTTGTTACACAATGCAGATTTTGCTTATGCAACGAACATCTGTGTCACTTGATGCTGTGCATCCATGGCTGCTTACTTCAAAGGCCTTGTTATCTAAGCTAACTTAAGTCTCTTCAGACATAAGTTGTCTTTAGATCAGTGCTTTAGTTAGAAGCTAGCTCATTTTATGGCCGACACAATGCTTAAATGCACACTATACAACTCTTTAAAAGAGTAATATTCTGTAAAAGAAGTATTTTAGACTTTGCAAATCTATTTTTTTTAACTTTAATAATACTAAGGACAGACTACTTTATTTGTGAATAGTATACTTAACTAAAGCTATATGAAAATGCTATTTCATGTAGAGATACTTTGTGTTTACTAACCTTAGAAAAAACTTTATAAGACTTTATGAAAAGAAACTCATACTTTTGTATAGCTTAACTTTTTAAAACTTAGGTTATACTAGTTATGTCTTATTATGGCTAGACCTTAATTACTTTACTCACACTCAACTAATAAGGAATGTCTTGCAAAACACTTCTTTCTGGGAAATAGGGAAACACGTTTTAAGAGCTTCCCCTTTTACCTACATTTACCCACACTTGCAGTGTTTTTGGATTTCATTACCTTTAACTAGGTGTAATAGGTGTGCAATAGGTTAACTATGTTTATGTCTTCTTAGCTTATTTTCCTCTTATTGCTCTTTTGATTGATTAAAATCAAACAATAACAATTTGGTTACACTTCAGGCATTCCCCATACAACTTAACTTTTACACATTCATTTATTAATAAGAAAACAACAACATTGCAAAACATAATACAAATCAACATAATGAACAATTATGAAATATGAAATGTGAAAAATATTAGAACAGTGGAAAACATTTTAAAACATCACATCACAACAGACTACAAACACAGTTGTAATCATTAAAGAAAGAGTCTATTAAGAAATTATTTGGAAAAGTCTATGTTTTAAAATAGTTCGTTGGAAAAGTTCAAAGTATTGCTCCATAGGACATTAACTGTTTTAGTAATCTTTCTTTTTAAACAAAGTCACAAAGTCACAAAGTCTATTTTATTTTTTTTTCTTTGTGTGCAGGTAGTAGTTTATTCTAAATGGATAGCTTCTACGCTTTATGATTATTTCTTTAAACATAAGCACTTGGTTTACTTGGAAAAGAATAAGCTCTATACAAATTAACAAGTTTGTATACAAAACAACAAATTTGACAAATTATTAAAAGACAGAAAACATTTCACTTGTTTCCGTATGGCCTTGCAGGCTTCAGTTTAAACTTTGAAACGTAAAGGAACTCATTTTTTTTTCTTTTCTTTGAACGATCTTGGTCAACTTCTTAGAAACTTTTGGCTTATTTCCTAGAACTTTAGCACAGAACTTAGATCATAAAACTTTGTTTTACATACAAGCCTCTGTTATTTCGAGCATACAAAATGAACTTATAAGAAATAAAACAGACAGATTAAAACAAACTCACCTAAACTTATTCTTTTTGTATTTTGTGAATGTATCGTGCTGCTTGTTTGAACTTGGAACGTTGAGGTTCTTTTTTTTTAATTATTATTTTAAGGATTATTTACTTAAATCACTTTGCTCCTGCATTTGCAAATTTTTTTCAACCTTCTTTTACATATACTTGATAAGCATGCTATTATACATGGTAGATAATAAAAAAAAAATACTAACGAAAACACACATATGCTAAATGGCAAAACACAGCAAAATTAATTACTTCATGTAATACTTAATCTATACTGCCAGCAGAAGCGTCCTTCTGATGGCAGCATCATAAACAACATAACAGCACAGTGGCACACTAATAGAATAGGCCACTCCGGTACCAGAAGAGAACTGGAAGGGGTTACAATCTGAACTTTAAGATGACAATAAAGTAGCATAGCAAGGAAATTTTTTCTTTAAGAGATTATTACTTTTCTAATTATTATTTCAATTCTTTTACTAAGAATGAATAAGTTAATTATGCTCATTCATTTCTAATTTATATCACAATTTGGCTGTGCTCTTAAAAAAATTTCCTGTAGTTAGCTTACACAGACACTGTTAACACATATTTATACTGTTGTGCACTTTTAACACAAAGGTAACTTTTGATAGAAATTGCAAAAGGGATTTAAAAACCTTAGGAATAGACCTCAACACATGGGAAACCCTGGCCTCCAAGTGGCCTGCTTGGAGACAGGCTACAGCATGGCCTCTCTCAGTTTGAAGAGACACTTTGCCAACAGACTGAGGCTAAGAGGCAAAGAAGGAAGGCCCATAGCCAGGGAGACAGACCAGGGACAGACTGCACTTGCTCCTGGTGTGGAAGGGATTGTCACTCCCGGATTGGCTTTTTGGTTACACTAGACACTGTTCTAGAACTACCCTTCAGAATGCGATATCATAGTCTTTTAAGACTGAAGGTTGCTATAGTAGTAACTAAACATACAAACTATTTAAGCCTTGCATTTTCGCAACATTAGCTTTACACATTCAAATGCACACAAATTAATTTACCCTTTCTTAAAATCAGCACCTGAGCAACTGGCAAAGACTAGATGTGGGGCTGATTTGACAAGGATACACACAACAGAGACACAGCCTAGAAATCAAGGGATAAAAATTTCAAGGGATAAGAAAGGAAATAGGACTGTCTTTGGGGACTGGGTACAGAACTCAGGTTCGGAGTGCAGCTAAAAAAGAAGCTGCCATGGAATTAGACACACGCTCTGAAAGGATCGATTCAGGGTTCCTGAAGCACAAAGGCGTTCCAGAGGTCTCTTCGCTGCCACTTCCTCCTTATGCTAAGAAAGGGCTTTGGAGCTACAAGGGTCCCTGGACTGCTAGGCGTGTGCTGTGCTGGTCTCAGTCTAGAATTTACTGGTGGGACTCCTCACCCTCCTTTTGGTGGGGGTCACTTTTGGAGCTATTCTGCTTTCTGCAGGGATCCTGTTGGGATTTTGATTCTTACGTCATTCTAAGTTTCTGCACACTTAGGCATACTACTGCACAGCCCACTTGCACAATGTTACATTAATCTCACTCTAGCTGGGCTACTGCCTCATCCTTACAGCAAAGCCCTCTACAAGAACTTGCTAGCAATCCACTACTAGAGCTCTGGCTGCTGCTGCACCCATAACAGTGATGCTTTAGAAAAATCTGGGTTTGAGGACCGGGGTATGAGGGGACAGTTCTGGGACTCAGGCACAGAAATAATAGGGCAGAGGTTGGGACTGAGAAACATCAGCTGAGCTAGCTAAGCCAACTAACTTTAGGGGACTAGCGTTTTTTTCTTCTTCTTTCTATTAAAATGTGGCTACTTCATTGTAGAGAGGTATGCAATTGCACATCAGGCTCTCCCAGAATACAGACTCACTGGCATGTACTGCAGCTTTAAATCCTATCAGTAACTAGGTTAGGTACAAAGATGCATCCAGGAAGAAAGAAAACTAGTGTTATTACTCACTTAGCAACATAGCTTACCCACACTGACACTTCTTACTTAAGATCACGGTTGTAGGAAAGCTAGAAGAGATTCATTTAGGTTCAGTCAGCAGAGGAGAGTGTTATGAATATGTATGGTTTAGACTTAGTAGCATTGCAAAGCCTGAACCAAAATAACCTAGCAACCTAGAGGGGCTTGCATTCCTAGCTGCAAGGAACCTACAACTCACAGAAGGTGACAAGGTGGCACTTCCGTAGACTGCCAGGAACCTACTAGAGTGGAATGCAACTGTAGACCTCCAATGGGAAGGGGAAACTAAGGGGATAGCTTTGCAAATTGCTTTTAGCCCTACTGAGGGAAGACTTTGTCTTCAAGGGTTTTAGACACTCTATCAACTGCTGCTTTTGCAACTTTTTGCAACCTAGGTACTCAACAAGTAAAATCTCTTTTTACTATGTTGGTTCATTGTTTATTGGGAACAAAAGTTCAGAATCTTGCCTTGCCGTTCAGCAAGCTACTAAAATCCTCTTTGTGGACTAGTAACTTGAGGTGCAGCCTTTAAAACAATCATTTCAAGCATTATTTTACTTTCAAGTAAAATCTTTTCAATTTTTTTTTTTACACATGATTGCGCAGAAAGGAAAAATTCTTACTCGAACTGAGCAGATCACAGTTAAAAATAGCTGCAACAGGGAGCTTACGCAACTAGGCTGGGAAATTGCTAAACAACTGGTGAACACTCAGACAGACAATTTTAGCTTAATTTTTACTAAAAGCACAAGCAGGAATTTCTTTCTTTTAACATTTAAACTGAAAAAACTCAGGACTTTCTAAAGTCCAAAAAACATGTATAACTAGGGAAACTTAGATTTCCCTCGCCTGGCCAGGCTGAAAACTGGAGTGACTCCACTCACTGTTAAAAAAATTACTGCCGTTAACTTAGCTGACTTTACTTAGAAGTCAACTAGAAGCACTAATTGCAACCAGAAGAATTAGAGAAGTTTACGTACTCTATTTAGACAATAGGAGATAAGGCACATGTGATAGACAACATGAAACAAAGAAACATGAAATAAACAGGCATCATAAAGTCAAAATCATAATGAGTTCATTACTTAAGTTCACAGTCACTTTGGAAGTGATGCTTACTAACGTTTGCATAACAATTAGCAATTTCTGTGAGGGAAGAACTTTGACAAAGAGCACTTCATAATACTACAGCATGTATTATATTTACTTATCACTCTCATTCTTACACTTTACACATGTCTATGGACTTCAAACATTCTAACACATTACTCACTTTATATACACTTATAAATAGCATATTTCACATTACATATGCTTATAATTTACAGCTCTAAAGTACATGCAAAAGAATTAAACATTTCATACTTACTTCAGACTTCCCTCCATTCTGAGGTTTCTAACACTGAAAGCACACTCACAATACAATCTTACCTCTCTTCTCTTCAGATGCCACGATAGCCTTACTACTTCAGGTACTAACTTCTGTTAGATCTCATTGTTGAATCAACACTGGTCACATTGTCTTTTTTAACTTAACTTTCCGCGTATTCGCTCCTCCTAAATTCTTACTTTGCCCCATTTTCTTTTTAACTAGCACACAAGCACACAGCTCTGTTATAACTATTAACTCACTTTTGCTTAAAACAACACAGCCTTAGACAGGAAGCAGATTTACTGACTATTTTTAGGAGAACTGCCAAGTTGCTACGCTGCTAAAGCGAATTTTTAACTACAGAAACTGCTTGAGTCACTCTAATATTTACAAATTTAAACTCTTTCTCTGTCTCTAAAAGGACAGTGAGCATTAATTAAAGATTGCTTACTAACTTTCCTACAGGTATGTCTACCACACACAAGGGTCCAGACAATGTTTTTTACCTGTTTCACCGCAGTTCTGGCCACCCAGAACTGGAACCTGTCTTACTCAGACAGTAAAATCACCGGGGATACACACAATTTTCCCTGAGGGCCCTTATTTACCCAACAAGGTTTACTTAAGGTACCAGACAAGTACACCTGCTCCTATTGTACCCTGTTCTTCCTTGTGGTAGGTACCTTGTACATTACTGTACTTCTGTACCCTGTACTTACCTTGAGGTCCACACCCTCATGCAGCAACTCCACTGCAGCTCCACTGCAACAACTCCACTGCAGCTCCACTGCAGCAACCTCTGGTCGACCAGACAGACAGACACTTAGACAACACTTACCTGCTTGCACCACTCACACCATTAGACATCATGTGCAATCAGGGGAGAAATCATCATGTACAGGGAGAACCTGTATCCCATGTCTTTTCCAATTTAAGTTGCTTGGTTGTTTTTTTTCCCAACTGCTTAGCAGAGAACAACCAGAGCCCCATCTGGGTCAGCCAACTAATAGAGAGATTTCTGGGACTTGGTCTCTAGGTCAAATTGCTAAACAGACATAGACTTCTTTATAAGCATATAGAAAAATTTATTTACATGCTATTTACAGATTAAGAATAGATTAGGATGGATACAGGTTCTAAGTTACCCCATGGTGGATCTTTGATTTCTTCACCGAACCACACCCAAAACTCCTGTACTTGTACTCTATGAAAAACAAGTGACCCATGTAATATTCATGTCACTTCCCTCTCCTTATTTGGCATACTGGTGCATGGTTCTAGCCCTCACTGGGAAATCCATTATCCATGTATGGAGAAGTTCTGGCTTGCACTTTGATTTCACAAGACCCTGGAATGTTCCTTTTGGGAAAGCTATGACACACATGTTTTTCTCTCTCTGCAGGTCATCTTGACATTTTCTACCTTGTTTTTAGCAGAAAAACACTAGTCATGTTTTTCCTAATGTTCCTCCTCTGAGAGAAGTTAGGTTAACCCCTAAAATCTATATCAATTGTCCCCATAGAAATCTTTGGTGTGGCCACATTTAGAATAGTGCTAAATTCTAATTCATATTTGTCAAGGGGCACAGACAGTGAACAGCTTGGCATTGTCATTTGGTGATTCTTGGCTTTGGGTCAGGGTGAATACCCTGAAGCAGCGGTTCCCAAGCCTTCCGGCGCCATGAAATATCTTCTCCTCCTTGGTGGCTTACCATATGCTGCTCCTTCTTGCAAGACCCTGGAGCCAACTTCTGGGCCGGTGACCCACACTGTTTTCTGGTTATCGGAAGTCACTTCCAGATTGACCAGAAGCCTTCTGGATGCGGGCCATTCAAAGGCTCATGGAGGCCGATACACTGGAGGCCGATACAGTGAGTTTCACTCACCACTGCCTCCTAATACTTCTATAATGGCTCCTTTTGGAGGAGGGTCCAGATCACAACCCACCTGGAATGAGCTCATGACCTTCTGGTGGGTCACAACTCACCATTTGGGAAGCCCTGTCCTAAAGTGTGACCAGGTGCGCTGCAAGGAGAATCTATTGAATCAATCAAAGTTCGCCGGAGTAGAAGACAAGGTGGCCAGTTCTGCCCTCCCAAGGGAGAGTGATTGAGAAACAGAGGAAGAGTGACAATGATAAGCAATCTTCAACGGGTTAGTCCAGTGATTTTCAACCTTTTTCATCTTGCAGCACACTGGCAAGGCACTAAAAAGGTCAAGGGAGACCATCAGCTTTTTGACAATTGACAAGGCACATTGTGCTATCAATGGGGGCTCACATCCCCCAATGGTCCTATTGATAAATGACCCTCTCCCTAATTCCCGTGGCCCACCTGGGGGCCATTTGCAGCACACCAGTGTGCCATAGCACAGTGGTTTAAGATGGATGGATTAGTCAGTGGAGGGAGAGAGAGAGAGAGAGAGAGAGAGAGAGAGAGAGAAGGAGAGAGAGAGAGAGCGCACACGCATTTGTTCCTTTCTCCTGAGGAGTCCTTGTCAACCATATGGCTAGAGATGTTTGCAAATGTATGTGTTTATTTATTTGAAAATTTGTGGAATAAAAATACAAAATGGGTTTTTTACTCACAACTGAATACACTCTTCCAGTGCTACTCACTCATTAACTATGGATAGAAGAGCTGGAAAAACACTTCTCATCTTGTGAAGGGTCATCTTGACCTGGGGTCACTTGGGACCTGCAGAGCCAGCGACATCCCTGGGACATGTCCTTGTGGATGCAGAAATAGGATTGGCCCTGGGAAGGGGGTTGGGATTTGGCGGGTAAAGCTGCTGCAGAACCAGTCCCCTTCCTGGGCCCAATCCACCCTCCTCCCTGCCTCCATCACCTCCCTGTTCCGCCCAGCCCGCCCCACCCCCTCCCCACCACCCTCCTGCCCTCTGCATGATCCTACTTGGGGCAGCCAACACCTGGTGTCTGTCGCTGTGCAGAACTGGTCGCTCAATGCTTCTGGCAGGGCCAACCCACACTCTCCAGCAAGACTTCCAGAAAGTGTGTCTTTGCCTCTCTTCCTTTCACATAACAGGATCACTGAAGCAAGCACCAAGCAAAGGTAAATATGTGCAAGAAATGGAAGTTTGTGGAGAAACTTTCTTCTGTGACAGCCCCTTCTTCAAGATAGCCTGCGGGAAGTGGTCCGGCCTGGGCTTCTTCTGGAATGTGGAGTCATTTTCTCTGTTCCCTCACACAAGACATGAGGACTACTTAGAGTAACTAGAGTAGAGGATGATGCCCTCTGAGTAGGGGGTGACCGGGAGAAGAGGCAGGGAAATGGGTGGGAGCTGGGGAGCAGAGGAGCTCAAAGCCAATTACACAGAATGTGGTCTCATTTGTTTGGTATGAGACAGCATGGAACTGCAATTGGAGGGGAGGGGTTGGCCCCCATCAGACTGGATCCCATTTGCAGCACTCTTGAGCATTAAAACAAAAGGGGGGATCCATGAAAGCCAGTGGAAACTGTTTTCTTTTTAAAGCAACACATTGGGAGTGGTGTGTGGAATCAGAAATCCCTGGGGGAAGATGCCAAACCCCCCTGTTCCTCACTACATGCTGACCCACCCCTTTTTGCTGTATTGAGAAGCAAAGGCACACCAGGCCATGTTATGCATTCTGAGTACAACATACCCCAGTCTGTGGCACAACAGTACTCCAGCAGCTGAGTCCAGTGCATTCCCTGACAACATCTGCTCTTCCTCCCCTTCTCTGTCCTGCAGTGAGTGTGACTCTGGACCCCGACACAGCACATTCCAGCCTGGTTCTGTCTAAGGATCTGAAATGTGTCAGCTGTCGAAAGAGCCAGCAGAACCCGCCTGACAGTCCTGAGGGATTTGATAGAATGCTCTGTGCACTGGGCTGTGAGAAATTCACTTCAGGAAGACACTGGTGGGAGGTTTGGTTGGAGAAGCTGACAGAAGGGGGATATGGGGCTGTGGGGGTTGCGCAAGAGTCTCTCATGAGGAAGGGACATTTCAGAAGTAGTTCTTGTGAAAGAGTCTGGGCTGTGGGGAAGAACGCAAACCAATTTCATCTATTCTCGGCTCTGACATCCCCTGAATGGACCCTTTGCCTTTGAGAAGTGAGCCCAGGAAGATCCGGGTGTTCCTGGACTACGAAGAGGGTCATGTGGAATTTTTTGACGCTGACACAGACTGCTGGATCTTCACTTTCCCTCCAGCCTTGTTCTCTGGGGAGGGGATCAGACCTTTCTTCTGGGTGGGGCGGGAGTACATCTGCAGGGTTGAATCTTAAGGAAACTCCCCAAGGTGCTGCTGCTGCTGCCACCTTGAAAGGAGGACATACTCTAGCATTCTGCCTCCGTAGCGAAAATTATAGCAGGCAAAGAGTGTGGCATCTGTGGCTTTCATACATGACTTTTGGTTCAAGCTCACAGTGGTTAGAACTGAGCTACAGCTTTGCGCTCTAGTATCCCGCTTAACAAAAGAAGGGGGGAGGTGTTACAGGCTGTGCTTTTCAGACAGGCATTAAAATGCACACGCAGGGGAATTCTGTTACATGTGCAGTGGCTAATGATGCAGCAAACACTAGTTTGGTGGGGAAGGAAGAGGAAGGCGAGGGAGATTGTGCAGCCAGAACTTGATGGTGGGAATATTTTTACCACTATAGGGAAGCTGAATGCAGTGTTCCTTGCCACTGATATGACCAGACCCTAAAGGTAAGCAGTTGCTATGTACAAAGAAATGAGAGAGGGGGGAATACCACCTTACAGAGGAAAGGGAGTACATGGTGGCATAAGCAAGGGGTGGAGAAGATGGTTTGATTTTTTTGTCCTAATCTCCTTAATGCATTTATGGGCATTTGTGAGTTCCACTTGACTTCAGATGCACAAAGAAACAAAGATATGTTATCACACACACACACACACACACACACACACACACACACACACACACACACAGAGGAGTCTGAACTGAACTGTTCTCTATGGCCACAAAGTAACATTACTCAATCTTCTTGCCCCACCATCATCTCGGGGAATCTAGCTGAAGCTTCTCAATTCTGCCGACAATCAGAGACTGATGATGAGAGGTCTCTGGAAGGCTACTTGAGGGCTGCTCAGGGGCTGGGGTCAGCCAAGGGAAGGAACCAAGAGACAGGTGGAGGAGGAGGATAGGTGAAGCAACTCCATCCCCACTGATGAACTCTGAGGCCTCATTGTTGGGCCAGCAACCTTCAATGTGTCCAGGGATAGCCAGCACAGAGAAATTGCCATCAGTACAACCTTCGACACAACAAGGGATATTCAGCATGGAGGAGGAAACATCAGATGTTGGAGATGTAAATGAGCCCTCGCTCTCGCCCAGCCCCACAGACTTCAAGATTCAGGTCCACAAAGTTCATAGAGTGTATGATGAAGAGGGTCCCTTGGAAACTAACCCCATTTTCCCCATAGGCTCACTGATTCAGTATCCGCTAATTCGCTATCTACTAGGTTTTCCAGGAACCTAACCCTAGTGGATAATGAGAACTGACTGTATATACAGTACATTGCACTGGAGTGAGAAACTACTGATGGTCCCTTGATATCAGATGCAGGGGAGGGCACCAGGATGCAGGTTGTGTCTGTTGTCTTGTGTGCTCCCTGAAGCATTGGTGGGCCACTGTGAGATACAGGAAGGCGGACTAGATGGGCCTTTGGACTGATCCAGCGGGGCTCTTCTTATGTTCTTATCCACTGGGGTTCTGTTAAAAAAAAAAAAATCAGTGGATTAAAAAAAACACAAAAAACAGTGGAGGGGCAAGAAACCTGGAAGTGGTGTGGAAGATTTTAGTGGTTTACCTGTTTTATAATCTTTCTATTAAATCTTATATCCAGTGAGTTATCCTAAGGAGCCAGAAATGAATAATACTCTGCAAATTTACAGCTGAGGGCCTAGTGTCATGGCTGCAGGCAGAGGCTTGCAGCTCTAGCTTAAAGCCTGCCTACGCAGCAGATCAAGTCAAAAACCTGTTTATCACCAAAAGCTCAGTCAGCTGGGGCCCAGAGACTTTTGTTGGAAGGTCAGATATGGGAAACAAGACGTTCAGGGCAAGGTGACCTCCAGATTTGAAAATTGTGAAAAGTCCCAGGATGAGAACCAAGTTACATCAGAGTGTCTCATTAAACTTGTTTACACATTGTTATAAATTTGTGTGCAAAGGGGAGGTTACTTGGGGGCTGGCCCTATGTCCTGATGGTCTTGTTTCTGTCTTGTATGGCATATCTGCTGGAGCAATAAAGATGACTAAAGAACAGTACAAGTCTCTGTCATTCTATAAGAACATAAGAACAGCCCCACTGGATCAGGCCATAGGCCCATCTAGTCCAGCTTCCTGTATCTCACAGCGGCACACCAAATGCCCCAGGGAGCACACCAGATAACAAGAGACCTCATCCTGGTGCCCTCCCTTGCAACTGGCATTCTGACATAACCCATTTCTAAAACCAGGAGGTTGCGCATACACATCATGGCTTGTACCCCATAATGGATTTTTCCTCCAGAAGCTTGTCCAATCCCCTTTTAAAGGCGTCTAGGCTAGACGCCAGCACCACATCCTGTGGCAAGGAGTTCCACAGACTGACCACACGCTGAGTAAAAAAATATTTTCTTTTGTCTGTTCTTACTCTCCCAACACTCAATTTTAGTGGGTGTCCCCTGGTTCTGGTGTTATGTGAGAGTGTAATGAGCATCTCCCTATCCACTCTGTCCATCCCCTGCATAATTTTGTATGTCTCATTCATGTCCCCCCTCAGGCGCCTGTTTTCTAGGCTGAAGAGGCCCAAACGCCGTAGCCTTTCCTCATAAGGAAGGTGCCCCAGCCCCGTAATCATCTTAGTCGCTCTCTTTTGCACCTTTTCCATTTCCATTATGTCTTTTTTGAGATGCGGCAACCAGAACTGGACACAGTACTCCAGGTGTGGCCTTACCATAGATTTGTACAATGGCATTATAATACTAGCCGTTTTGTTCTCAATACCCTTCCTAATGATCCCAAGCATAGAATTGGCCTTCTTCACTGCCGTCGCACATTGGGTCGACACTTTCATCGACCTGTCCACCACCACCCCAAGATCTCTTTCCTGATCTGTCACAGACAGCTCAGAACCCATCAGCCTATATCTAAAGTTTTTCTTTGTTCTTTCTATTTTTGTTTAACCCATCTATTCTATTCTATTTTGAATATATTCAATATAGATTCAAAATAGATTCTATTCTATATTTTCATCTATTCTATTTTGTTAACCCATCCATAAGAACATAAGAACATATCTTATGTTCTTTGTTTTTCTAATTTCTTTGTTTTTCTATTTGGCTGCTCATCTAAAAGAACCAGGAAAAGAAATTTCTATCTATCAGTGGGTCTTTAAATCTAAGACCCACTTCCAGGTTTCTTGCCTCTCCATTGCTCCTAATGGAATAAGGTCATGTCTCGACATCCCCAGAGGTTTGATTCTGGGACTGCCTGCTGATACCATAAAATGTGTTAAATAAAAGTGAGTTGGCATCCTTCAATCTTGGAAGACTATGGTATCGCGCTCTGAATAGTGGTTCTGGAACAGAGTGTCCTCTCTAGTGCGCGAAGCCTGGGTAAAGTAGATATGGAGGATAGACTGTTACCCATGCAGCAAATCCCCCCTCTCCACATCGCTGAAATGGTCCAATGGAAAGGCAGAAGCCAATACGGTTGGTTCCAGCGGCGTTGCAGGAGTTGCCAGAACGTGACTGTGTTCAGCTATGAACTGCCTCAGGGACTCCGGCTCCGGATTTTGCCTCGAGGTTGACTCCTGAAGCCTTTTCCATAACTGGATGTAGCCACAAGGCAGTGGAGGTTTGGGATCAGAGTTTTCCTTCTTTCAGATGAGCTGCCTTCCCAGGCTCAGGAGTCCCACCTACCCGGTGGTTGTTTAGTTGCCTCTTATGACAAGTACAGCCAAACTGAGGGCCTATTCTTATCCCCAGCCCCCAGGGGAAGTTAAATAAAAGCAGTTTAAAATAAAATAAAAAGTACGTCCCTTCTCAATTGTGGTTTAAAAACACCTTTTTTTATTGTTGTAGAGAAGCAGTCAGCAATTAGAAATGCAAAGGGCCCTCTGCCTTTGCCTGGCTCAGCTGAAGAATGGAATGATCACTTGCATGACTGTCTCTCTACAACAGTAAGAAAAGCAGTTGTTTTTTAAACTGGTTTTAAAGGGATGCATTTTTCCCCCTTCTCCAGGGATCAGCACATTCCTTCTCATTTGCAGTGGCCATTTGAGTTGAGTCAAATCCATGTATAAAAAATCCATGTATAACAAGGTTAGACCTGTAGTTCACTTCTTCCTCTGTTGAGGACTGTGGCAGTATACCTCTGGTCTGTGCCTTCAAAGCCAAGCTCCAGGTTTGCTCATACAGCATTTGCCTTGCAGGGAGCTTCAGGGCCCAATCTTATCCCATTTTCCAGTGCCGGTGCAGCTGTGCCAATGGGACATGCCCTGCATCCTGTGGTGGGGAAGCAGTCAGAGAGGCCTCCTCAAGATATGGGAACACTTGTTCCCTTACCTTGAGGCTGCATTGTGGTTGCACTGGTGCTGGAAAGATGGATAGGATTTGGCCCTCAAGCGTTTGTTTTACAGCTCAATGCTAGGCATGCAGGCAGGGCCGCAGCAGTAAATGACAGAAGGGGGAGATGTTTACAGTACATCTAGTTCCTCAAAAACTGTGGACTGAAATGCAGGATATTGCATAACAGGGAGACACCCATACCAGGCAATCTCAACAGCAGCATAGTGAGGCAGCATAGGAAGCAAGCAGTCCCAAAAGAAGCCACAGACACAGCAGGTTCTTTGAGCATAGAAGCATGTATTGAAAGAAGCAGGCAGGAAAGCAGTCATCAAACAGTCCAAGGTCAGGTATACAGCAAGGCAGAGTAATGATAAGCAGTCCAAGTCAGTATCCAATCCAGCAGTGCCTCACCATAGCCATCCACCTCCACCACAACCCACACCAAGAGACTGCACCAGCCACCTTATATTCCAGAGCCCACCAATCACAAACAGGGGGACCTCATCATCTTGTGACTGTTTGGTCAGGAGGTCTGGTCTAGAGGGTTGAGCCTCCAACTGCCTGAAGATAACATCTGAAGGTCGCCAGGAGGCCATCGGCACCATGAACGGCAAGACCTTGAAGCAGCTGACAAGCTGAGCCGAGTTATTCCACCTGCTCTTTGGAAGGAGCTGCTTGTCAGCCAGTGTGGGAGGAGGCCAGAAAGTGATACAGGCCACAAAAGTTCCATCTGAAATGCTGGGTAGTTCTTGAAAGATAGAACCTTTCTTTAATTGTAAAAATCCCTACGGGATTTAAACAGCCTGCCCATGTAAACCGCCTTGAATTGAAGTCTGAGGAGAAATCTGATGACCAAGAAAGGCGGTATATAAATACCTGTATTATTATTATTATTGGTGATTGGTTGTCCTAAGGAAATTCAACTGTACAAAATGCACGTCATATCTCCATTTATTTGTTCCGCTTCAATTCAAATGTGCCATTTTAAAATTGAAATTTTTATCTCAAACATTTCAAATTCAAGGATTTCGGGCATTTTGTTTTCTCCTGGTGGTTTTAATTTTTAATACTGTAAATATCCCACTATCTAGATGCAAGATGCAAATAATCAGATGGCTAAGTATGTATGTATGTATGCATGCATGTTAAAAATTAATACTAACACTGCAATCCTATTCACATCAAAGTCAGAAATAATCCCCCTCCCAGTCTTTCAATGGGACTTTCTTTTGGGTAAGTATGTATAAGATTGCAGCCTTACTTGCCTTCAAGATGGTGTTGTATGGATTGCATTAATCACGTGAGTGCCAGTAACACTCAAAATACTATGCAAATTCAAAGCATTTTTATTCCGTATCACACTCACATCCCTTGCTAGTGCACAGCACGCAGCACCACAGACAGGACATATGCTGCATGCTCTTTTTGGAGGAGATCCTCCCTGGCCTCTGATGAGTCTCCTCCGCATAAGTCTGAAGAACGTCAGGGGGCACATTGGGGTGGGGAAAGGGGGGATTTGGGCATGTGCAGCTGCCACCAAGATCCTCCCCTTCCACTCTTGAAACACCTTCTGACTTGCTTGCTCCCCACCCTAATCCTTCCCTGATTCTCCCCTGAACCACCCCCACTGCCAAGGTGCCTGGGAGCCCCTGTTGCTCATTCAGGGCCTCCAGTCATTTGCACTGGCAGCTCCGACATTCACAGCAGTGGCTCAGCTTTCAAGAGGTTGGACCAGAACTTAAGGAGCAGAGTGTGAGATCCACCACCATAAGCCCCAGATAGGATGGGGGGATGTTGCCATACACAACATCCAGAGGAAACCTGACAGTGGGATCCCCCAGCATCTTGTGCCTCAACCCAGCTTCTGTGGAGGATCCCTCTCCCTTGCCCTTAGTTGTTATTCCAACTGGATGAGAATTGCAGTGAATGTTTCTGGAGCCAAGCTTTGACTGACCAGTGAGATAACAACATCATAAACAAGCAACATCCCCCCCCCCACACACACACACAATCTGAAGAGCTTGGGTCCATTCGATCACAGCAACATTCAGTGAAGGAGTCTCCTAGATTCTGGACCAACCTCAACACCAACCCAACAGCTTTTTCTTGGCATCTGTGCCCTATGTCTTCAGAACCATGTTTTTGGATTATTTAGGTCAAGATACATGCTGCTTACATAACCATTTGCATTCCAAGATATAACCTCCTTTCACCAATATATGACTCTCCAGACTGGCAGAATGGGCAGCAAAATGGCAGATGCGCTTCAATGTCAGTAAGTGTAAAGTCGTGCACATTGGGGCAAAAAATCAAAACTTCACATATAGGCTGATGGGTTCTGAGCTGTCTGTGACAGATCAGGAGAGAGATCTTGGGGTGGTGGTGGACAGGTCGATGAAAGTGTCAACCCAATGTGCGGCGGCAGTGAAGAAGGCCAATTCTATGCTTGGGATCATTAGGAAGGGTATTGAGAACAAAACGGTTAGTATTATAATGCCGTTGTACAAATCTATGGTAAGGCCACACCTGGAGTATTGTGTCCAGTTCTGGTCGCCGCATCTCAAAAAAGACATAGTGGAAATGGAAAAGGTGCAAAAGAGAGCGACTAAGATGATTACGGGGCTGGGGCACCTTCCTTATGAGGAAAGGCTACGGCGTTTGGGCCTCTTCAGCCTAGAAAAGAGACGCTTGAGGGGGGACATGATTGAGACATACAAAATTATGCAGGGAATGGACAGAGTGGATAGGGAGATGCTCTTTACACTCTCACATAATACCAGAACCAAGGGACATCCACTAAAATTGAGTGTTGGGTGGGTTAGGACAGACAAAAGAAAATATTTCTTTACTCAGCGTGTGGTTGGTCTGTGGAACTCCTTGCCGCAGGATGTGGTGCTGGCGTCTAGCCTAGACACCTTTAAAAGGGGATTAGACAAGTTTCTGGAGGAAAAATCCATTACGGGGTACAAGCCATGATGTGCATGCGCAACCTCCTGAGTTTAGAAATGGGTTATGTCAGAATGCCAGATGCAAGGGAGGGCACCAGGATGAGGTCTCTTGTTATCTGGTGTGTTCCCTGGGGCATTTGGTGTGCCGCTGTGAGATACAGGAAGCTGGACTAGATGGGCCTATGGCCGGATCCAGTGGGGCTGTTCTTATGTTCTTATATGCCTTTAGTTACTCACCCACAATGCAGAGAAGCAGGACAGATAACCCAAGGAGAAGAATCTTATTCATCTTCCATGGTTTCACAGGTGCAAAGAAGGACGAAGGAGAAGGACTCTGGCTTATCTACAGGTTTCAAATGAAATATCTATAGGTTCCAAGTGCAGCAAGATCTCAATTTATTTGCTAAGGGGAGAGGCTAATGGATGAGGAGAGAATATTTCATTTCATTTCATTCACCTTTATTGGCATAAACAATCTAACAAGAAAACAAAATTAAAACATTCAGGGTAACCACCAATCATTGATCAGGCAAAGAAATACAGAGGAATTTATGCCTTGAGAGTGCTTTAAATATATAGTTTGCTACATTTGATGAGCAGCACTCATTTCTCCCGTCTAGCAAGTACCGGACCAAGTCTGTATCTGAACCTTGAAAGCTTTCCAGGAATTGATATAGAAATCGATGGCATAAATCAACATAGTGGGTGCAATACAAAAGTACATGGGTCAAGGATACTTTTGAGGTCAGGTCACAAGAACATGACTGAGGACTTTCCAAAGGTCTATTAAATCTTGCTCTTAGTACATTAGTAGGTAAGATATTAAACCTACCCAGTGTAAAGGCTCTACGGATCTGAGGTGAACACATGAACAGTTGTAAATAATACTGCCAATAGTGTCTGCCAATAGTGGTGCCCACCAATCTGGGTCAACGTTGAATATATCAAGGGAAAGGACGTCTGGGTCCGCAGCCTTCCCAGGTTTCAAAAGGAGAAGAAGCTGTTTTACTTCAGACTCAGATACAAGAGGCTAAGGGGAGAGGCTAATGGATGAGGACAGAATATTAAGTTCATATGAGAAGACAGGATGTTCTCAAAATGTGATTCCTCCGTCCCAGAGGAAGGCGTCTTCAGGGAACAGGTGTGATGAAACTCCCTGATATTTTGAGAACCAGAAACCTTTTTTTGTCACACTAAATTAGTCTGCAAAGTTTTCTCGGCACCAGACTTGTTTTGCATGAGGAGAACTAGTGCTGACAGACAAGCAGAGACAAGAAGGTCTGCCCAAGCTGGCAGTGCTGCAAGAGGCGGAAGGTGTTTTCTGTCTGTTAGGAGAGTCGGGGGAGCTGTTTGGTCTGAAGGTTTAACCCTTTGTGCACAGGCAGTAAAGAAGCCCAGCAGCACCCAGGGGTGGCCACCCAAGTCGAGTTGTGAAAATGCTGTTTTTTCATGACTTGTTTTGATTTGAGTTACGGATGTTGCTGACCTCGACTTGACTCACGACTCAGGGCCAGTCTGTCTGTCTGTCTGTCTGTCTTTCTTTCTTTCTTTCTTTCTTTCTTTCTTTCTTTCTTTCTTTCTTTCTTTCTTTCTTTCTTTCTTTCTTTCTGAGGCTGGGGAAGGGACCAGAAGAAGGCAAGGTCAGCCCTGCCTGCTCACCCCCCCCCCCCGGCTGCTTATGTACCTCTGACCCAGGCCAGTTCTTCAGCCCAGTACCCTGAGCATCACAGGCTGCACTGTGCGGTCCTGTCCTCCACCTTTACCTGGGCGAAGCCTCATTGACTGCAATGGAACTTCTAGGTAGACCTTCGAAGGACTGGGTGATAATGATCCTGGCTCCTAAGGGGGACCCTCCCTCCTGCTTGCTGCTTCTGTCCCGTCAGGCTGTCTCCTCTCTCCCACCTTGGTGAGCCAGACACCTCCCTGCCCCTGTTGGTCTGTGGCGTGCTGCTCGGTGCTCCTTCTGAAGGCAAAATCATGATCTGAAGGGGGAGACACTGGGGTTCATATGCAACCAGTCATTTTTCTGCACTGCTACACTCCAATCACACCTTCTGTTTACATAATCAACTGGTGGTTGAAGTGAAGGACTTCTGCGCATCACTGACTGCAGATGGGATGGGAGCATCAGGGGAGTGTTAGATGAGAACTCGGACACACACACACCCCACCAGCTCCCTTTTCTGTGAAGTCATGTTCAGGGAAGCCCTTGACTTGTGACTCATCTTGTTTTTCGTAATGACTCATGAGTTGACTCAAAATGACTCTATGGGCGCAATCCAGAGGCCCCTGCTCATTTGGAGTAAGCCATGTTGGCGCATGGAGGTTGGGTCAATGCAAGGCTCTGTGTTGGATGGGAGAGAGGCATTCCTAGGTGCAGGGCGGGTGAGCAGTGGTAGATGGGTGGGGAGTGGGAGGCGGGGCTGGCATCAGGCATAACTGCAACCAACCCCTGTTCATGGGCAGATCAGTACATCTTGTGCCCCTCCCCTTTTCCCACCTGACTAAAACCCCAGGGCTCTCCAAACACCGGCCCAGATGCGACCTGCAGCAACATAAGAACCTAAGAACATAGGAAGAGCCCCGCTGGATCAGGCCATAGGCCCATCTAGTCCAGTGTCCTGTATCTCACAGCGGCCCACCAAATGCCCCTGGGAGCACACAAGACAACAGACACAACCTGCGGTCTGGTGCCCTCCTCTGCATCTGGCAATCAGAGGCAGCCTACATCTACCTTGCACATACCTACTATGACTTGTAACCCGTAATGAACTTATATATATTTTTCCGTAATGAAAAATATATATATTTTTTTTCAGAAGTCAGTCCCTTTAGAGTTAACATGACTTACTCCCTGGAATTTGTGGCAAGAGTGTCCCCTCAATGCCCAGGAGGATGCCTGCCTGCCTGCCTGTCTACTCAGAAGTCAGTCCTTTTATAGTTAATGGGACTTACTCCCTGGGAGGTGTGGAGAGGGTGTCCCCTCAGAGCCCAGGAGGATGCCTGCCTGCCTGCCTGCCTACTCAGAAGTCAGTCCCTTTATAGTTAATGGAACTTACTCCCTGGAAGGTGTGGAGAGGGTGTCCCCTAAGAGCCCAGGGGGATCCCTGCCTGGCTGCCTACTCAGAAGTCAGTCCTTATATAGTTAATGGGACTTACTCCCTGGAAAGTGTGGAGAGCCTCAGAGCCTGGTAGGCAGGGTGGCCTTGCTTGCTGCTTCCCACCTCAGCTCCTCCTCAGTGTCCTCTGACCAAGGTAGCATAGCAGGCGCTTTCTAGGTGGGGCGCACAGGAGTGCAGCATTTCCAGTCATGTTGTCCACCCACCCGAGGACCCCTTCCACCCCCCCCCCCATCCAGGCCCTGATCATAACTAGGTCTTATTTTCAGGGTAGGTCTTATTTTGGGGGAAACAGGGTACATGCTGAGTAAAGAAATATTTTCTTCTGTCTGTCCTAACTCTCCCAACACTCCGCTTTAGTGGATGTCCCCTGAACATCCCTCTATCTGAACAACCCTGAACAACCCTCTATCCATTCCGTGTCAAGCCTCTGGTCCCAAGTGGGCCTGTGGCCCGCTCAACCGAATGCAACCGGGGGGGGGGCTGTTCTGAGGGCTGGGAAAGCTGTGCAGAGCCTCCCTGTCCCTCAGAATGCCTAAAATCATCTCTTCCTGGTTTTTCCGAAAAACCAGAAGTGCTGTTTTGGGGTCCTCTGAAGACCTTAGAAGGCTTTGGAGGGTCGGCAAGGCCTCAGAGCAAGCTCTGAGTGTTTGCTGTGACGTGCTGGTTCTGAGGTATTTGCTCCTGTACCTGTACATGCTTTGGGGTGGGGGAATGGGAGTCCATTTCAGTGTGTGCTTTATTTCTTATGGCATGTATTCATGCTTGGAAATATCCTGGAACTTTGAGTCCATCACTCATTCATTCATTCATTCATTCAAGCTTGGTCTCTAATGTTTTTATTTAAATTTTATATTTAAAATTTATTTTCTGGCCTTTGATATCGTGTCAGGTATTTGTTTCGGCCCTCTTGCCCAAAAGTTGAGTGCAGTGGTTCTCACACATTTAGCACCAGGACCCACTTTTTAGAATGAGAATCTGTCAGGACCACCAGAAGTGATGTCATGACCGGAAATGACATCATCAAGCAGGAAAATTTTAACAATCCTAGGCTGCAATCCTACCCACACTTACCCAGGAATAAGACCCATTGACTATCATTGTTAAAAGAATATACATAGTAGTTTGTTAAAAGTACAGGTCTGTAACCTTTCCCCAAATGCAGTCACATACCATGGTAGCATCAAGTCTAATATATTAAAAATAAAATATTGAAATTAATGGGTTCCCACCTGAAATTGGATCACAACCCACCTAGTGGGTCCTGACCCACAGTTTGAGTAACACTAGTTTAGAGACTCCTGTTTTAAGGCAGCAATTCAGGCTGCGGTACTATTTTTACACGTCATGTTTTAGTAGACATTTTGGTTTTTAGTTACAGCAACATAAGAACATAAGAACAGCCCCACTGGATCAGGCCATAGGCCCATCTAGTCCAGCTTCCTGTATCTCACAGCGGCACACCAAATGCCCCAGGGAGCACACCAGATAACAAGAGACCTCATCCTGGTGCCCTCCCCTACATCTGGCATTCTGACTTAGCCCATTTCTAAAATCAGGAGGTTGCGCATACACATCATGGCTTGTACCCCATAATGGATTTTTCCTCCAGAAACATGTCCAATCCCCTTTTAAAGGCGTCTAGGCTAGACGCCAGCACCACATCCTGTGGCAAGGAGTTCCACAGACCGACCACACTCTGAGTAAAGAAATATTTTCTTTTGTCTGTCCTAACCCGCCCAACACTCAATTTTAGTGGATGTCCCCTGGTTCTGGTATTATGTGAGAGTGTAAAGAGCATCTCCCTATCCACTCTGTCCATTCCCTGCATAATTTTGTATGTCTCAATCATGTCCCCCCTCAAGCGTCTCTTTTCTAGGCTGAAGAGGCCCAAACGCCGTAGCCTTTCCTCATAAGGAAGGTGCCCCAGCCCCGTAATCATCTTAGTCGCTCTCTTTTGCACCTTTTCCATTTCCACTATGTCTTTTTTGAGATGCGGCGACCAGAACTGGACGCAATACTCCAGGTGTGGCCTTACCATAGATTTGTACAACGGCATTATAATACTAGCCGTTTTGTTCTCAATACCCTTCCTAATGATCCCAAGCATAGAATTGGCCTTCTTCACTGCCGCCGCACATTGGGTCGACACTTTCATCGACCTGTCCACCACCACCCCAAGTTCTCTCTCCCGATCTGTCACAGACAGCTCAGAACCCATCAACCTATATCTAAAGTTTTGATTTTTTGACCCAATGTGCATGACTTTACACTTACTGACATTGAAGCGCATCTGCCATTTTGCTGCCCATTCTGCCAGTCTGGAGAGATCCTTCTGGAGCTCCTCACAATCACTTCTGGTCTTTACCACTCGGAAAAGTTTGGTGTTGTCTGCAAACTTAGCCACTTCACTGCTCAACCCTGTCTCCAGGTCATTTATGAAGAGGTTGAAAAGCACCGGTCCCAGGACAGATCCTTGCGGCACACCGCTTTTCACCTCTCTCCATTGTGAAAATTGCCCATTGACACCCACTCTCTGCTTCCTAGCCTCCAACCAGTTCTCAATCCACGAGAGGACCTGTCCTCTAATTCCCTGATTGTGGAGTTTTTTCAGTAGCCTTTGGTGAGGGACCGTGTCAAATGCCTTCTGAAAGTCCAGATATATAATGTCCACGGGTTCTCCCGCATCCACATGCCTGTTGACCTTTTCAAAGAATTCTATAAGGTTCGTGAGGCAAGACTTACCCTTACAGAAGCCATGCTGACTCTCCCTCAGCAAGGCCTGTTCGTCTATGTGTTTTGAGATCCTATCTTTGATGAGGCATTCCACCATCTTACCCGGTATGGATGTTAGGCTGACCGGCCTATAGTTTCCCGGGTCCCCCCTCTTTCCCTTTTTAAAAATAGGCGTGACATTTGCTATCCTCCAATCTTCTGGCACCGTGGCCGTTTTGAGGGACAAGTTGCATACCTTAGTCAAGAGATCTGCAACTTCATTCTTCAATTCCTTAATAACCCTTGGGTGGATGCCATCAGGGCCCGGTGACTTATTGATCTTTAATTTATCAATGAGGTCTGAAACATCTTCTCTTTTATTTTTTTATTTATTTTATTTTTTTATTTTTTTATTTTCTTACTTTAAGACATGGGTACAGGAAAAATCACAAACATATATGTACAGGGTAATACACAAGGGAAAAAACACCAGGAAATCGCAGAACTGTAGCCGATACTCTTATGTTTCCCTACCTATCATCCTTGAATAACTTATTGTTTATCTAACCACTCACACAATGGTTTCCACAATTTCTGTATTCTCTCTATTTCGCCATCTCCCAATCTTTCTGTCAATACATCTATTTCGACCATCTCATATAATTTCTCAATCCACATCTCTACAGTGGGAGTATCAGGGTTCTTCCACAATCTAGCATACACCAATCTCGCTGCAATAATTGCATACAACAAAATATGTCTAAGAACATTGTTATAACTTTCAGGAAAAATACTCAAGAGAAACAGTTCTGGTTGGAAATGTATTTCACAATTAAAAATAATTTGAATAGTTCTATATATTTTTTGCCAAAATTTTTTGGCCTTAGGGCAAAGCCACCACATATGATAAAAAAAACCTTTCACCTCTTTGCATTTCCAACACTTATCGCATGTGCCGGGATACATTTTTGCTAATCTATCTGGAGACAGCTACCATCTATAAAACATTTTGTATATGTTTTCTTTCATTGTTACTGCCTTAATTATCTTCATATTTCTCTTCCAAAGCTGGTCCCAATGATTCA
Source organism: Tiliqua scincoides (assembly GCF_035046505.1). Taxonomy (NCBI): domain Eukaryota; kingdom Metazoa; phylum Chordata; class Lepidosauria; order Squamata; family Scincidae; genus Tiliqua; species Tiliqua scincoides. The sequence goes on from NC_089822.1 coordinate 256,857,082, forward strand.
TTGTTATATTATGTCCAATATTTTTTGCCCATATAATCATTACCTCTTTTACCGATTCGTCTACCATTTCCATACTCAACAGATATTGATACATCCTTCTGATATAATTTTGCTCATTTGATAAAAATATTTTATCAAATTCCGTCTCCTCTGGGTAGATTCCTTCTTTTTTATCTTTCAACCATCTTGTTTTAATCTGTAACTCCGTCAACCAATCCAGTTCAATCCCTTTCTCCCACAATACCTCTTTTGAGTACATAACTGCTTTCTCATCTAATAGTTCATCATATCTCCTATTCTGTGAACCTCGCAACCACATTGGCCTAGTATCAATTTCTAACAGTTTCACCCATCTTGGAATCTTCTCTTAAAAACTTTATATCTGATTTGTTCCCAGACAAACAACAATGCTCTTCTTATCAGATGTTGTTTAAAGTAACTATGATATTTGGCTTTATCATAAATCAAAAAGGCATGTGGACCAAACTGCAAATCGTGTAGTTCTAATTTTAACTCTCTAGATTTTTCAGCTTCTGCCCAATCGTTTATCCAATTTAATGCCGCTGCATAGTAATAAATTTCCCAATTTGGCATTCCGAAACCAGCTCGTTCTTTCACATCTTGTAATAATTTCATCTTTATTCTAGCTTTTTTCCCTTGCCAAATGAAATTAGCCATCATTTTATTCAAATCTTGAAAGAACACCTTTTTTAATAAAATTGGGATTGTCTGAAATAAGAATAATATTCTTGGCAGTACATTTGACTTAACTGTTGCTATTCTACCCAACAATGATAAATTTAATCCATTCCATCTTTTTATGTCTTTCTTAATCTCCATCATTAACTTTAGATAATTATGTTCCATCAACTCACTACATTTACCTGATACAGTAATTCCCAAATATTTAACTTTCTTTGTGATATTAATACCAAATTCCTGTAGTTGCTGTTTCTCTTGTTTTCTCATATTTTTCACTAATATTTTCGTTTTATCATAATTTATCTTCAATCCTGCCATTTTACCGTAATCTGTCAGATTCTCTATCAAATATTTTAAAGACTGGGTTGGATTCTCCAAGATAAAAGTAAGATCGTCTGCATAAGCTTGAATTTTAAATTCTTCATTTTGGACCTTCACTCCCACAATTCTTTCATCTCTTCTTACTATATTATTTAATATTTCCAGAGTTATAATAAACAGTAATGGAGATAGAGGGCATCCTTGTCTTGTTCCCTGCTGGATTTCTATCATTCTTGTTATGTCACCATTTATCTTTATTCTTGCAGTTTGTTTGGTATATATCTTCTCTATAACCCTTATAAACTTTGGCCCAAAGTTCATCTGGTACATTTGTTGAATCATAAAGTTCCAATTTACTCTATCAAATGCTTTATGCGCATCTATGAAAATTAATCCTAATTTTTTCTCTGAGTGTGCCTCAAAATATTCTATTATATTAATAATAACTCTCACATTATCTTTTAAGTGTCGTTTTGGCAAGAAGCCCGTTTGATCTTGGTGTATTATTTGCAGCAGAACTCTCTTTAATCTTCCAGCCAATATTGATGCAAAAACCTTGTAGCCTGTATTCAAAAGAGAAATTTGAAACATCTTCTCTTTTAACCTCTATCTGACTTAACTCCTTAACATCTTTTGAAACATCTTCTCTTTTAACCTCTATCTGACTTAACTCCTCGGTTAGGAGGGGCCGTTCGGGCAGCGGTATCTGCCCGAGGTCTTCTGCCGTGAAGACAGATGCAAAGAACTCATTTAATTTCTCTGCCATCTCTAAGTCTCCTTTTATCTCCCCTTTCCCTCCCTCACTATCCAGAGGGCCAACCGCTTCTCTGGCGGGTTTCCTGCTTCTAACATATTTGAAGAAGCTTTTATTATTCCCCTTAATGTTGCCGGCCATGCGTTCCTCATAGTCTCGCTTGGCCTCCAGTATCACCTTCTTACATTTCTTTTGCCACAGTTTATGTTCCTTTTTATTCTCCTCATTAGGGCAAGACTTCCATTTACGGAAGGAAGCTTCCTTGCCCTTCACAGCCTCTCTAACTTGGCTGGTTAGCCATGCGGGCACCCTCCTGGATTTAGTGGAACCCTTCTTTCTTTGCGGTATACACCTCTGCTGGGCCTCTATTACTGTTGTTTTAAGCAGCCTCCATGCACTCTGGAGAGATTGGACTCTTTTTACCCTCCCTTTCAACCTCCTCCTAACCAGCCTCCTCATTTGAGGGAAGTCCGCCCGTCGGAAGTCAAGGGTTTTTGTTAGAGATTTGCCTGGTATTCTTCCCCCAATGTGCACGTCAAAACGGATCGCAGCATGATCACTGTTCCCCAATGGCTCAGTAACGTTTACACCTCTAACCAGGTCCTGCGTACCGCACAATATTAAATCCAGAGTCACCTGTCCTCTGGTGGGCTCCGTGACTAGCTGATCTAAGCCACAGGCATTCAGCACGTCAAGAAATCCGGTTTCCTTATCATGACCAGAACACAAATTGACCCAGTCAATGAGGATAATTGAAGTCCCCCATGATTACAACCCTGTCCCTCCTTGTCACCTCCCTGATCTGTTTCCTCATTTCAAGGTCCCCATCAGATTTCTGGTCTGGAGGACGATAGCACGCCCCCAGTATTACATCGCTGCACAAGCCTGGTAATTTAACCCACAGAGATTCTATGGTGGAGTCGGACCCACCTTCAATCTCTACTTTGCTGGATTCTATCCCTTCCTTAACATAAACGGCCACCCCACCTCCAACACGCCCCTGCCTGTCCCTCCTGTAGAGTTTATAGCCCGGGAATGCGGTATCCCACTGATTCTCCGCATTCCACCAGGTTTCCGTTATGCCCACTATGTCAATGTTTTCCCTTGTTACCAGACATTCCAGTTCTCCCACCTTTGCTCGTAGACTTCGGGCATTCGCATAAAAGCATTTATACACGGAATGCCCCAGGATGGGCTGCTTATTCGCTCCTTTGTCCCCGCATCCTCTCATTGTGCCAAACCGTCTATCACATCCCATCACCCTACCTTTCCCAATTTCTTCTCCTACTCTGCCTTTGTCTTGTTGTTCTCTAACCTCCCCATCCTCATCCCATAGGGATGAGGAGTCCCGAACCGGATGCCCCTCGGCTCCTGTCGGCCTTCCTCCAGGGATCAGTTTAAAAGCTGCTCTGCCACCTTTTTAATGTTATGCGCCAGCAGTCTGGTTCCATTCTGGTTCAAATGGAGCCCGTCCCTCTTGTACAGGCCCCGCTTGTCCCAAAACGTTCCCCAGTGCCTAACGAATCTAAACCCCTCCTCCCTACACCACCGTCTCATCCACGCATTGAGACCCCTGATCTCCGCCTGCTTAGCTGGCCCTGCGCGTGGAACAGGTAGCACTTCAGAGAATGCTACCTTTGAGGTCCTGGCTTTCAGCTTCCTGCCTAAAAGCCTAAATTTGGCCTCCAGGACCTCCAGCTACACTTGCCCACGTCGTTGGTGCCGACATGCACCACAGCTGCTACCTCTCCCCCAGCACTGTCTACTAGCCTGTCTAGACGAGAAGTGATGTCCGCAACCTTCGCACCAGGCAGGCAAGTCACCATGCGGTCCTCACATCCGTCGCAAACCCTCCTCTCTATGTTTCTAATAATCGAATCCCCCTCTACAAGAAGCCTCTGACCCCCCTCCCGCCGAGGAGTATCCCGAGTGCGCTCGGATACGGGCCCATCCCCTGGAGAAGGGATCCCCCCTAGGGGATTGTTTCCCTCCTCTCCAGAATGACGTCCTCCAGTCCCGAGACTTCCCACCCGGGCAGGCGAGGAGCTGCACGCCTGAGGTTGGGACGAAGCCTGATCGTCCCCGGAAGTCTCCCCACGGTCCTCCTCTGGCTGCCTGCGCTTCTTCAGGTCGGCCACCAAGGCTTCAAGGGAGCGGACGCGTTCCCTGAGACCCTGGAGCTCCTTGCACCGAGGACACACCCATGACTTATGCCCCAGAGGCATATAATCATACATGTGGCACTCGATGCAGAACACTGGATAGCCTCCACTCTGCTGCTGGCTGTCTGACTGCATAGCTTTTTGTTGTTGTTGTTGTTGTTGTTTTATTTAGGGGTCCTTTTAAAAACCGTACACTGGATAGCAGCCCTTTTCTCAAGGGAAGAGGAAGGGCAGTGTATGGGGCCCTGGCCTCCTCGCCCTGCTGCTGAACTCGCCCAGATGCTAAACTCTCGTGCCTTGCCTGGCACTTAGTTCCCGAGGCACTCGGTTCCCAGAGGCCACACGCGTCTGCAGAGAGCCTCACGCGATGGCCCGCCTAGCTTTATACTCCTGGCTGGCTCCTCCTCTCTCCTTCCTTCCTGATTGAAAGGGGGCTGGCCTTCCTAGGTGAGTTTACAAAAGCTCAGGAAGGCAAACGGCTGCTGATGGACGTGACCTACTCTGCAGGCTCCTGAATGGACTGCTTGGATTAGCCTAATGGGGCTCTTAATGGGTTGGGAATTGGCCCTTCCTAGGTTCTTTCCCTCCTAGTTCTGTTCTCTTAGGCTGGACTGTTTTTGTAACCTCAAGCTAGTTTTTATTTGGGTTTGTTTAATTATTTATTGCTCTCTAGATCCTGTGCCCAGTTTACTGACCTGTTTAGGTTATGTTCTAACTTAGATTAAGTTTAACCTGGGTTAAGTATAGGTTTAATTTAAACAAGTAGAAAAACCTGCTTTCCACTTTATCCTCCTCCCTTCCTTCGATTAGGTGCTACCTTAGGTGCAGCTAACTTTCAACTTTGATTTAAATGCCTGACCCTTGGGCTCTTACTCACGAGTAGGACTCTGCTCCTGCTCAGAGTAGACCTATGTACCTCCCTTAGGTGCTAACTTTCAATTTTGATTTAAGGTTGCTTTAAAGGTAAGGTTAAGGTTAGAAGACAGGGAGTTAGAAAGACAAAGCGTTAGAATGAGTACACTTACCTCCTCCTCCTGCTCCTCCTCCTTTCCTTCTCCAAAACTCAGAGGTCTCCTTGCCTTCTCCTCGCCCAGATGCTAAACTCTCGTGCCTTACCTGGCACTTAGTTCCCGAGGCACTTGGTTCCCAGAGGCCACATGCGTCTGCCACCTTAGTCAAGAGATCTGCAACTTCATTCTGCAACACTCATCACAAGACAGCAAGGAGCAGGTTTCAAACTGCGGAAGGTCCTGATTAGTCTCACTTTCTCAATCTCTTAGTCATAATTACATATAAATGTTGAAACAAATCAGAACAATATGAGCTTCAAAAGAAAAACACATTTAAATAATGAAATGCTGCATAAACAATGAAAGCATTGGGAGTATAGCAGGTGTGGAACATACTATATCTGTTTACACCTTTCAAAAGCCTGAGTAATGATGAGGAGCTGTAACTTTACTACACACACCAGTGCAATGGTGTCAGCCCAAACTGCTCACCAGTTCTCCAACTGGAACAAGAGTCTAAAATGTCCTAAGAGATGGGGTCAAACTGGAGAGAAATGGCCAAATCTGGTTCTCAAAATAACTTGAAGCAAATTCAAATAGGGATCACCGTTGGTGTTTTATAACACAGATACCTGTACACGTATAACTGACATAGAAACATCAGCGGGATAGATGAAACTTACAGTGCAATCTAGGCATGTCTACTCAAAAGTAAGTCCCACTGTGTTTAATGGGCCTTACTCACAGGAAAGTGTGTATAGAACTGCAGCCTTATTCTATCAACATAATTTGGTATCAATGTAGCAAGAGCCAAAGTGGAACCCCAACTAACTCCCAGAAAGAGAAGAGTAAATAAGCAATATTCTTCCAAATCTCAAATAAAATAGAGCAAGCCAGCTGGCAGAATAGTATCAAAAGGGGAAAAAGCAGACGTGTGTCTTGAAGAAAACATTAGTTTTATCTGGATAGGTAGTTACATGGTGGAAGCAGCAGGTTCCTAGAATAAGGTGAAGCCTTTGAATGGTTCTCCATGACCTGGGATGTTGCAAAAGGGTCTGCCTCTTTTTATAACTGGTGCTTTCTAACTGGTCAGGTTGGCAGCTCTGAGGGAAAGTGGGGGAAAGCCTTCCAGGATTGGAGCAGTGTGTGGGGGAGTTGTGCAGCATGCAGGCAAGAGTGTCTTTCCTTTGGGTTTTGTTATTTGAAGCATAGTCTTTTAGAAGCCATGCTTCTCAACTAGATAGTAAAGCCCAAAGGACTTGCAGTACAATCCTACTCATGTCCTCTCAGAAAGCCAATTGCCTTTAATGGAACTTTCTCCAAAGTAAAAGCCTAACCCAATGCATGTGTACTCAGAAGTCAGTTCCATTCTAGTCAATGGGGCTTCCTCCCAGGCAGGTGTGGATAGGATTGCAGCCGGGCTGCCCAATCCTGAGCTGCCCGGCACCCAGGGCTGCAGCAGCATGAAAAATGACTGCATCCTGAGCACAACCTGGGCAGTGCCGGCGGCTCCTTCATCCCCTTCCCCCAGGCAAGGTGAGTAGCCCCGCAATGGGGCTACTTGATTCTATAGTGACCCAATGATTGGCGTTGAATCAAGAGCCTCTGTGTTGGGCCACTGGTTGGACACAGTGGCTCACATCCGGTGGAGCTCTGCTCTGGTCTTGATTCCCTCCTGCCCCACTCCCTCCCCCCAGTACACCTCCTCCCCAGCCTCCAGCCATCCTGGAACACCTCCTCCCCACCTCCCCCAGGCCCCCACCAACCTCTCCACCGCCCAGCAGTCCAGACATGTCTTACAGCATGTTTGCGACAGTGTGTGCTGGTGGTAAGCTGACGTGCACTTTATGGGATTGGGCCCTAAGTGTAGTATGGGGGTGCCAAATATTTATGGGCCCGGGTGACGAATGACTTTCGTATGCCTCTGTTGGCGTTCAATGGCATTTCATATTGTACAACACATGTATATGGACAAGCGTGATCTTTTCTAGCAGTGTTTCCCAAACTGTGGGTTGGGACCCACCAGTGGGTCACAAGCCGATTTTTGGTGGGTCGCAAAAAGTGTTTGAAACTTTTAAAAAAATATCCTACTTTGCAAGCACCCGTGTCTGGTTTACAGGAAAAAAAATAGCTGAAATGCTAACCTGCGGTATGAGGTAATCTTCACACTCCCCAAATTAAAATGTGTCATTTTCCTATTTTCTCTAGTAATTGGCGTGTCACAGATCACGTGTGAATCCAGTTTCAGCCTGTCTTTGTGGCCTGGAACTCCCTGACCAAACATCTTGCTCTTTAGTCCAGCCTTTTGGGTACCCTGGTATGATGGTAGAGGTTTGAGTCCTTGAACTCCATTTCTAGAGAGTCTAGCACAGTGCTGCACAAACCGTGGCCCACGGGCCAGATCTGGCGTTTAGCCGAATCCTTCCCTCCTGTGACTGGCACTCACCATTCCAGAGCGCAGCAGGATTTCATGTCCCCAGATAGGGACAATGCGATGCTCTGGCAAGTCGCGTCTTGGCGGACATCTGGGTGCAATGCTTGCCACAGATGTGACTGGCCAGACCGGTCAATCTGGGGACAGGAACTGCAGGGCTCCAGAGCTGAAAGTGTCAGTCACACCAGGGACCGCATTCTGGACATGCAGCAGATGCGAGTTTGAGCGATGCTGGTGTAGCAAATACCCCCCCCCCACACACACACACGTACTACATGTAAGGTCTCTAGCAGCCTTGGGGTCAAAAGATCTATTAATTCTGCCTAGGTTTTCCTCCTTTTTCAGATCCAGTGAGTTGTGACAGATTGTCATTTTAAAAGGTGGCTCCTAGAGCTAAAAAGTCTGGGAAGCCGTTTTATACGATATAAAAGCTGGCAGATTCTGATGGTTTGTATTTAAATGGGCTACTCATAATGGGGCTCCTCAAGTTTGAGCTGTCTATTCAGCCAGCACAGAGTAGAAAGGCCCTGGCTTGGGTCAGGAGGCCTGATGGGTGGTTCTGGATCTGGTGCCAGAGAAGGGACAATACTGCACCCATTCACCTATCCACTTTCTTCCAAAGACAGTTTCCTCCATATGGAGAGCGCATGGGCAGAGAGTCTGTGCTTGCTTGTCAGCACACAGTGGTGTAAGTTTTCATCATGCAAAATGAAAAGAGTTCAGACTTAATTAGTTGGTAAAAGAGTCGTTCAGTTCTCATAATAGCAGGAAGTTTTATCACACCTGTTCTCTGAAGATGCCTTTCTCTTGGATGGAGGAATCTCATGTTGAGAACATTGTGTCTTCTCAAATGATTGAGGGACTCCACCCTCATCCTTTACCATCTGCCCTTCAGAGGATAAATTAAGATATCGCTGTCCTGGGAACCTCTAAAGAGGCCACCCTCCTGCTTGATTTCCCTTTGTGCATTTGTAGTAAGTCCAAAAAGCAGATTGGCCCCCCCCCCGCCCCAAAAAAAGAACACAAGAATCAGTAACGTTGCAGGTATTGCAAAAATGGTTGAACAGAAACATGTGGGAATCTCTTAGGGTACAGCAAGAAGCGGATGGCAAATGGCACTGTGCTATCCACCTTCAGGTATATGGTGATTAGCAATGCTCTAGTTCTTGGAAGAGATGATTGACAGGTGGTCAAGGCAGACCTGTGCTATCCTTACGCAGTTTGAACCAATGGGAAGCAGCTCTGAGCTGAGCAGCTCATAGCCCACCATCCTCCTCCCAGCTGTATCTGCAAATAAGTACCCTTCCACCCTCCACAAGTGGAGGATAGTGGAGGGCAGGGCTTTTTTTGTAACAGAACCCACTGGAACGCATCGTTCCTGCACCTTTTTTTATGCAGTTCCCTGCAGGAAAAAATGAATGCAGCCATCTGGAAAGTGGAAGTGAGCCATAGCGCGCGTTTACTCGCAAGTAGGCATACTTGACATAGTCCATCGGAAAGAGGGCAGGCTGAGAGGAATCCAACGACACCAGAATGACCCCAATCCAATGAATGCAGCCTCCCAAAAACACCTGAGAGGGTCCCATCCCTCCAAGCTGCGAGCCTGAGCCAGAGCCAGACAGGAAGCCACGTTGCCCCATTTACTCATAAGAGCATAAGAACAGCCCCACTGGATCAGGCCATAGGCCCATCTAGTCCAGCTTCCTGTATCTCACAGCGGCCCACCAAATGCCCCAGGGAGCACACCAGATAACAAGAGACCTCATCCTGGTGCCCTCCCTTGCATCTGGCATTCTGACATAACCCATTTCTAAAATCAGGAGGTTGCACATACACATCATGGCTTGTACCCCGTAATGGATTTTTCCTCCAGAAACTTGTCCAATCCCATTTTAAAGGCGTCCAGGCCAGATGCCATCACCACATCCTGTGGCAAAGAGTTCCACAGACCGACCACACGCTGAGTAAAGAAATATTTTCTTTTGTCTGTTCTTACTCTCCCAACACTCAATTTTAGTGGGTGTCCCCTGGTTCTGGTGTTATGTGAGAGTGTAATGAGCATCTCCTTATCCACTCTGTCCATCCCCTGCATAATTTTGTATGTCTCATTCATGTCCCCCCTCAGGCGCCTCTTTTCTAGGCTGAAGAGGCCCAAACGCCGTAGCCTTTCCTCATAAGGAAGGTGCCCCAGCCCCATAATCATCTTAGTCGCTCTCTTTTGCACCTTTTCCATTTCCACTATGTCTTTTTTGAGATGTGGCGACCAGAACTGGACACAATACTCCAGGTGTGGCCTTACCATCAATTTGTACAACGGCATTATAATATTAGCCGTTTTGTTCTCAATACCCTTCCTAATGATCCCAAGCATAGAATTGGCCTTCTTCACTGTCACGGCACATTGGGTCAACATTCGCTATTAATCCATCAGCCTTGTCCCAAAACGTTCCCCAGTGCCTAACGAATCTAAACCCCTCCTCCCTACACCACCGTCTCATCCACGCATTGAGACCCCTGATCTCCGCCTGCTTAGCTGGCCCTGCGCGTGGAACAGGTAGCACTTCAGAGAACGCTACCTTTGAGGTCCTGGCTTTCAGCTTCCTGCCTAAAAGCCTAAATTTGGCCTCCAGGACCTCCAGCTACACTTGCCCACGTCGTTGGTGCCGACATGCACCACAGCCGCTACCTCTCCCCCAGCACTGTCTACTAGCCTGTCTAGACGAGAAGTGATGTCCGCAACCTTCGCACCAGGCAGGCAAGTTACCATGCGGTCCTCACATCCGTCGCAAACCCCCCTCTCTATATTTCTAATAATCGAATCTATAATATATATATATATATATATATATATATATATATATATATATATATATATATATATATATATAAAAGTCAAGAGTTGTTTTAGGAAAGGCAGCACTGAGATGTCTCCATTCCATAGCTAAATAACTAAGCAAATTGTATATGTGGAATCTCTACAAAATGTGTTGCTTTGGCATTTTGTCAACCCTCCTCTGTTGCTAATTCCTGCTAAGTGTTCCCTGAGATTCCATCCCTCAGTTATATATATATGAGAAATATATATATAATATATTTCTAATAATCGAATCTAGCTTAAAGCCTGCCTAAGCAGCAGATCAAGTGAAAAACCTGTTTATGACTAAAAGCTCAGTTGGCTGGGGCCAGGGACTTTTGTTGGAAGGTCAGATACGGGAAACATGTCAAGATGTTCAGGGCAAGGTGACCTCCAGATCTGAGAATTGTGAAAAGTCCCAGGATGAGAGTCAAGTGACATCAGAGGGCCTCATGAGACTTGTTCACACATTGCTGTAAATTTGTGTGCAATGGGGAGGTTACTTGGGGGCTGGCCCTATGTCCTGACGGTCTTGTTTCTGTCCTATATGGCATATCTACTGGAGCAATAAAGATGGACTAAGAACAGTACAAGTATCTGTCATTCTATTTGGCTGCTCAGCTAAAAGAACCAGGAAAAGAAATTTCTATCTATCACTTCTGAGCAGGCATGCATAGGAGAGGGCTCTGGGGGTGCTATCCCATCCACACTCACCTGGCAGTAAGCCCATTGACTGTAATGGGCTGTCTTCTGAGCAGGCATGCATAGGATTAGGCTCTGGGGGTGCTATCGCATCCACACTGACCTGGGAGTAAGCCCCATTGACTATAATGGGGTTTACTTCTGAGCAGGCATGCATTGGATTGGGCTTTTGGTTGCACCCTTTTCTCAAATACACAAGCAGGCAATTGTCATTTCCCTCCTCTCCTCCCCCACCCCCTTCCCCAGGCATATTCCCCCCCCCCAAAAAAAAATCTCACCATCACAGTTAGCAACTCTCTTACTGTCCCTCCCCTCACTTGTCCGCACCTTCCAAAGATACAGATTCACTGCCCCACATTCTCTCTCTCTCTCTCTCTCCCCCACCCCCAGTTTAATCCTGCACTTGCTTCAATCCCGTCTCCTCACTGCCCCTCACCCACTACGTGATCAGCCTGCCCTGTCCTTGCCAACACTTTCTGGCACTTTGGATAAGAATTTGAACAGAGGATTTTTCCTCCTTTTCAGAAAGCACATACACTTCCTTCTCCATGCTTCTTGTCAATTTTTTTTTTGCCATGTCATGATTTAATTGTATTAATTTTATTAATTCAAGATTAACTGTAATGTACTAATTTAATGGACGTAAAAAACTGGTAGTGTGCCTTGACAATTTTAGGGTCTTGTCAGAGCTGAAAAAGGTTGAAAATGGCTGTTCTAGAGAGAGTGCATCTAACATGTCTAGGAGGCTTTAAGTTCCCATGGGGCTGTATAAAATGCTTCTATGGTTTCAAACGTTGTGTGGAGACATGGAAATGTGTTTGGCACACTTGCGCATACGTTGCAGAATGGTAATATTGTTCAATCATTCTTCATTTCTGTTCAGATATCTCATGACACCCTTGTTTGCATAAGGAGGATCACCCCGGCCCACGATTACAGATTGTCAAAAGCTCTATTTTGCATTTACTTTGAAAGTTATCATCTCTCCTCCATTGATTGACACGCCAAGAGGGTGCTTGTTGTTTTAACAAGCATGATTGTCCTACAATCAGTTAGTGGTCATTGAAAATAGATCTTGGGAGTTTCAAAGTGTGAAATGGCAGGGTGGGCACGGAATGGTTTCCAGGGCCAGTGCTTGAGGCTCTAGGCAAACCCTGCACTGCCTTGTACTAGTGATGGGTCATTGTTTTTCACGCCTATGGAAGGTGAAGCTTCGCTACAAAATTACACTGTCAGCCACTCACACCCCCAAGTGAGGATTCAGACATTCAGGAGGAGGAGGAGGTACTTGCCCTCTATTGCATTTGTCAGTTGTGCAACAACTGGTAAGCGAGAATGGCATCATAGGTCTTTATACTGAGGTTACAGCTGATAAAGTCCCAGTAACCGGTGCATCCATGTCTTGTTTCATGATATGCTCCATCTACTAAAAGAAAGACAAGAATGTCAGCAGGGAAGCTCTTGTTTTGGAAGAGAGAGCAATCTCATAAACTAGCAGGAAGCCAGAGGCACTGCTCTTTGTGAAGCCCCTTTGAAGCCAGAGCCTGTGGCAACAAGACCCAGGCAGTGTGAACTGGAGATTCCGGAAGAGGCAGAGCGAGGATGTGATCTGGGAGAGACTGCAAGGGAAGCCAAGAGGAAGAGCTGGCCGTACATTTGCATATTAGCTCAATTATTATTATATATATAGAGAGAGAGACATTGCAAATGTCCCACCCTAGCAGGACTCAGATTCCCAACCGGAATCCCCACCCCACCACCACCCCAAGAGGGGATAGGACAGTACAATCCACACAGGTAAGGAAAGGAAGAGGAGAGCCCCAAGATGCAATTCATCAAGTTCCGAGTCCCATCCCATGGCCCCGAGCATTAAGGGGTCCCTGCCATATACCACAGCCAAAAGCAGGAAGTAGCTGCCCAATGGATCTCCTAGCATTCCAACAATTGCATCATCTGGTCACTCATGGTAACCCGCTGGCTTTGCGTGACTTCAGCCTTGCCACAGGGGGCTGACAGTGATCCCCCACAGAGGGTTATTGAAGCCTCCCGGAAAAGAAAGGAAAGGATCCAAGCCCCCATGCCTCTGCCCCCTCCTAAAGAGCACACCCTGGTGGCACTGCTCCCCCTCACAAACACTGAGCTTGCCTCTCAAGACAGGGAAGAGGTGTGTCTGATGGTGTTGTTTATTCCTTGTTACTCTCTCCATGTTCCCTACAGGCAGCCACCCAAAAGGTGAACACATCGCACCAACCCCAAGGACAGCTGACAGCCCACCTACACCATCAGTAAGAGCCCAGGTGCCTCTCAGCAAGGATGCTGACCTAGCCCACCCAGTCAGGCCCCTGTGGCTTTGCAAACTCTGTGGCAGGCAATGGACTAACTGGTTCAGCCAGACCACACTGGCACCTGTTTCCTGGCTGTCTGATTGAACACTGGCAGTAGCACAACAGCCATGGTCAGAGGAGATGGTTGTCAACACTTGCATGTTTCTCTTCCGGATGCTGCTATGTCTCCGATGTTGTTCAATAGGAATATTGACATGATCACACTTGTCCTCTCCATGTTAGCAAAGAAGGAACCCTTCCTGTAGTTCACACATCTGTGCCTGCAGCCAGAACAGCACAGTGAGCAGCCATCTCCTCTGGTAGCATAGCTACAGGAGAATCAGGGTGCCTTGTTACACAACATAAGCTGTTCCATCCCCCTTGCTGTTGGAGCCATTTGGGAATGGCTCCAATGGCGAGACGGGTGGGGAGCTTCCACAGCACGTTGAGGTGTCCTGCAAAACTTAGTGCTGTGACCCCCATAAAAACAGCCCCACTGGATCAGGTCATAGGCCCACCTAGTCCAGCTTCTGTATCTCACAGTGGCCCACCCAAAGCCCCAGGGAGCACACAAGACAACAAGAGACCTGCATCCTGGTGCCCTCCCTTTAGGGGTGCCCTCCCCCTATAGCTATTTATTTATTTATTTATTTATTTACTTACTTACTTACTTTTCTAAACCACCACTTTTCAATGGGGTTTTCATAAATTTATTCTGTGAATAAATTCTCCTCAGCCACCAGCTGTGACTTTCAGTGTGGTTATATCTTCTGGTTATATTGAGCTTCAGTAGGCAATCATAAGGCTGGACAGGTCCTCAAGGTCTTTCTCTGCTTTTGCCAGCTGGCCTTCTCACACACTCCCATGCTTCTCTTACTGCATGGCTAATCCATTAAACAGCAACTCTGTCCTGCCACAACAGGTTCTGCAGCTTGTCACAGCCTGGCATTCCATCTCCCATCGAAAAACACAACCACCTATTCTCCTGCTTAGCTCTTTAGGCAGTAACCACAGTTCAACCATCAGCCACACTCTTATCTCCTCACCCTAGTGTCCAAAGAATGCCCACCAGTTCAGGAAAGTCAACAGCTGAAAATCTCTGGACTAGAGTATATGACCCTATATTGTATATTACAACTGAAATCTGTGAAGAAATGAAACCATTTTAACCCATTTGTACACATTTGATCCCTTTTGTATATATACAACACTGGGCCAAATTGGTTTAATTGGTTTTTATTATTTATTTGTAGGGTGCATGGGTAGTTGCTATGGCTTCATCTGTTTCATCTGCTGACACCATACCACCTATTTCACCTGCCCAGTACGCTTTTAAAGCAACTACAATTTATAATTATATTGTAAAGTTTGAATAAAAACCCCTAAGACAGTTTTCTGCATTTCTGCCTATGGAAAACACCACAATAAAACCATTTCCACCCAGCTCTAGCAATTGGTCCCACTGGCTTAGAGCCGGCCCTGCCGAGGTGGGTTCAGAGCCACCCGCCCGACTCCAGGGCTGAGGCTTTGTCCACACATGTGCCTGGATGAGGTGTGAGAATAGATGGAGTCAGGGAAGGAGGCTGCTTGATATTCAACTTCTTCTGTCCCACTTCTAAGGCTAAGCTGGTTTGCAAAGTGGCTTCACATGGTGAGTATTAATAGCAATTGGAAAGGAAAAGCCAAAGCTATTGGGGCAGGGAACAGGTTGTCCAGAGGGGGTTGGGGCATTCATCAGCATCGCCTTCCTTTCCATTAAAGACAATGGCAGAGGCCGGGGCTTTGGGGGCTCAAATGCTCCTCTGCATTACCCTTTCCTAGGAGTAGAAAAGCAAATGTTTCTCTCTGGCAGGCCAGCTTGACATTTGCAGGAAGCCTGTGCAAATGGGGCTCTTGCCTCCCCGTGGCCTGAAGCGGCACAGTCCACATTTCCTTCTCATTGTGCTGCATTTGCAGAAGCAGCCCAGCTCCAGCCGCTTCTCCAAAGCAAACCAGATGTGAAGGTGGCAAACTGAGCAAAGATGGGCTCCCCTGCAGCTTGTCCCCCAGTATTGGAGGCATTCAATCTGGGAGCTCAGCTGAGGAGACACACTGGGGGTGGGGGTGGTGGGGGTATTTTTCTACACCTTCTCAGTTCTATGATCTCTTTTTAGTTAGTTAGTTCAAAAATTTGTGCATATAAGTAAGGTTTTGGTATTAATTTGAACAAGCACAATATTCCAACAATATTTTCATAGCCCAGTCCTATCCTCCCCCCCCCCCCACTGCATTAACAATGGGTGAGCTCAAGAGGGTGGGGCTCAAGACTGAGCAAAGATGGGCATTGGGCTTACTTGTGAGTAGACATGCATAGGGTTGGGCACAGAGGCAATTGTTGCCTGCCTGCGTGCTGATTGCCCAACCAGAGAAGCCCGGAGGAGCGGAGTGAGTGAGAAGAGGGAACCAGAAGCAGGCAGGCAGGTACACAGCCAGCGAGTCTGCTGAGGCCCCCAACCTAAGGACTGGCTGGCTCAAAAGGGTTCCTGAAAGTCCCTTTTCTGTGCCAGTTGGCCTGCAATTCCCCAAAGCGACCACCCCTGCACTTTGGGGCTTTTAGAGGAAGGGCGCTGGGTCACAATCCTATCCACATTTTCCTGGGAGTAAGCCCCATTGACTATAATGGGGCTTACTTCTGAGCAGGCATGCATAGGAGTGGGCTCTGGGGGTGCTATCCCATCCACACTCACCTGGAATTAAGCCCATTGACTATAATGGGCTGTCTTCTGAGCATAGGATTCGGCTCTGGGGATGCTATCCCATCTGCACTTACCTGGGAGTAAGCCCCATTGACTATAATGGGGCTTACTTCTGAGCAGGCATGAAGGTTTGCTACTGAAAGGAAGCCCAAGCCCTCCCTCCTGGCATTTATACACAGCTCTACTGCAGCCAAGATGGCAGCCTGCAGTCTTAGCGCATGGCACAGCTCACCTGCCTACTCTTCATCTTGGCAGGTGCTTAGATGCAGGAAGGAGTGTGTCTGATTTTCAGAGAGAGAACTGCTCGCTTTCATTGCAAGAGTGATGAGGACTGATCACTGCTCAGGCGGTTCATTGCTAACCCACGCATTAATACACAGAGTGGGAAGTTCTACGCTCAGGAGTGGCTCAAGTAAGAACTCAGACAGCATGCTGTGAAGCTGCAGGATGGCTGAAAAACTTTAGAGGACTCCCCCCCACCAAAAAAGAAAAAAAGATGCAAACGCTTTAGTGCAGTTTTGTAGCACTGGCTCACAGAAAGGTCCATTGCCGTAAAACCATTCTCAGGACTAGTCAGGCAGTGAAATTACTAGCTCTTCCAGCTCAAAACGGAGCCTCCATGCTTAGGGGGATTCTATGCACGGGAAGTTTGAGTTAGTTCAAAAATGTGTGCATGTAAGTTAGGTTTTGGTATTAATTTGCACAAGCACAATATTCCAATAATATTTTCATAGCCCAGTCCTATCCTCCCCCCCCCCCACTGCATTGACAATGGGTGAGCTTTATGAGGGTGGGGCGAATCAGGAAGGGAAAGGGGATTTAAATCCCCTTACAACTCCAGAAGCCTCTAACTTCACAATGGGACCACACTTGCATTTTGTGAGCACAAGTCTGAGGAAAGGGGCCAGGGAGGCCGCTCACTAAAGGGATATGGTCTGGCAGGTGCCAACACCACTGGATACGCCCCCCCACAGCCTCATGGTTCCCTGTCCTGCCCTCTTCCTGCTCCATTCCACCATTCCCCAAGCCCAGCCCACCTCTCCCGCTGGCTTGCCTGCTTTAGTGGCTGACCAGTGGTTCTTGCCGCTGCTCTGGCAACGTGCTACTCAGAATGCTACAGGAGTGTGTTTTCTAGCTGTTTTTCAGCAGCCAGTTCGGGTAAAACATGCATTCCACAGTGACTTCTGCCCATGGGATTGGGCTATGAATCACACATGTAAAATGACAGGTGCTGATATATTATTGTATTGTGTTTGCCCCAATCCAAGTGTGTCCTGCACAGAAATATGATCTAGTTACCATTGTTTGTGCTTTCTTGGGTTTGTAAGCCACATGAAAGCAGGGATGGCATCAGGAGACAGGCACTGGTCAATGACCCAGCCCCGTCAGGTGAACCACTGTCCACACCAGCCCTAGAACTCTCTGTACTGGTGGTAGCGTAGAATGTGCCATCGGGGGAGGCACGAGGGACCCAGTGTAGGGCTTTGGCCAAGAGCTATGCAGCAGCCCAGTACCATCAGGGCTCGTCAGATTCTCATGCACCCCTATCTAAGGACAAAAAGTGAGCAAAAAGGACATGCAGTACAATTTTGCCTGGGACTTACGTGATGATCTCACAGGAAGCAGCTCTCTGTGAGATGACCCTGCTGCTGCCAGGCAGTGAAGTTCTTCAACCCCATTTCCCCCTCTAGGTAATCCTCCTGATTTCCCAGCATCCATCCCTGCTCCTTGCTTGTGCCATCCTGCTCCTCTGTTCCCTCAAAAGGTGGAATTTCCTGCTCTTCTCTTTCTTTGTACACAGCAACTACTTATGTTTAGGATCTAATCAAACACATGGCAAGGAACATTGAGTTGCTTTTTATTTTGGATTTCACCTTCACAATAATTGTAAACGTATCACCACAATGCCGTTTTTGCTGTATGTTCACCCTCTTCCTTTCTCACCAAACAGTCCAGCTATGCCATTAATCGCTGCACACAGTCCCAGCACATGTAAGAGATTTCCCGTATGTGCACATGTTAATGCATGTCTGAAAACTGGCACACCTGGTAGGTTTGGATAGCAAAGAGCAAATCTGTAGCTCGGTTCGGAGCACTGCAATCTTGAGCCAGAAAATCAGATTCCACACTCTTTGCCTGCTGCAGCTTCTTCCAGAATGCAAGAGTCTCTCCTCTCCTGAAAGAGGAGGGTGGCAAAGATTGCTTTTGGCCCTTGGAATTTTCCTTCAGATTCAGCACTGCAAACTGACACCTTGCCCCACCCAGAAGAAGGGTCTGACCCCCTCCCCAGAGAATGAGGCTACAAGGTATATGAAGATCAAGTCATCTGCGTCAGCATCAAGAAATTCCACACGACTCTCTGCGTAGCCCAGGAACACCCGGATCTTCCTGGGTTGACGACTGAAGGTCAAAGGAGTTTTCCCCTGGGATGTAAAAGCTGACAAAGGATGATATCGATATTGGGATGAGCACTTCCCCACAGCCCAGATCCCCTCCTTATTATTAATGAGGAAACCTCCCTTCCTCCTGACAGATTCTCAAGCAATACCCAGAAGCCACCATTCCCCATCGTTCATCTTCTGCACTTCCAACTCCACCTGTCACCAGTGTCTTCCTGAAGTGAATCTCTCGCAGCCCAGTACACAGGGCACGTTATCAAATCTCTCAGGGTTGTTGGGCTGTTGTTATTCTCCTCACCCCCTCCCAAATCAGCAATACCAAAATGGCTTACCACTGCACCTGTGGTGGGACAACTGAGGAATCCCTGTTGCCAAGCCCACCTCCTTCTTGTCCCAGTCCTACCCTCTCCCCATCACACCTCCCCCACCATACTATCTGCCTTGGCAGCTTGCTGGTGATCCCCCAATGCACCCAGGAAAGCTCCCGCCTTCCCACTGGTACTCCAGTAGCATGCTGTTCTGTGCACTGCTGGAGTGTATTTAATGACTGTCATATGGTAGCTGCAGCTAACAGAACACATGTTCTGCTAACAGAGGTTCCCAAAAGATTGGGCCATCCTTTGGCTTTCACAACTGCATTTTTCTTTAAAAAATGTTTTGTTTATTTTTTACAGTTCCACACTGTCTTGTACCATCTCACACCAAACAAGTGAGGCCACATTTTATGTACCACCTTGTTTGGCTCTGAGCTGCTCTGTCCCCCAACTCCCTTCCTTCCCATTTCCCCTTCTCCAGGTATCATTCTCTTCTCCAGGTTGCCCAGGTACTTGTCTTGTGTGAGTGAACAGAAAAAAGGACTCCCTTTCCCAGAAGAGGGTTGACTGGACCACCTGCCTCAGGCTCCCTGGTGAAATGCCTGAACTAATGGATGCCACGAAGGAATGCTCCCCACCTCATTTAGATACCTGCAAAGAGTTATCTTTGCTTGGTCCTTGAGTCAGTAATCCTGTTATGTGGAAGAAAGTGAGACACTTGTGAGGACAATTCACCATAGTGACAGCAAATGCAATTGCAGAGAAAGGATCCACATCAGCTACTGGAGAACAACTCCAAAGACCACCTTCCTACAGGCTTCAAGCAAACTGGTCAAAGGTCTAAGAAAGAGTGGAAGAGTCTCTCTCATGCAGAAGGAGGTTGAGCACAGGCCGAGCCTTGGGTCAGAAAGCCCTGGCAAAGAAAGCACTTGGGTCCCAATTACTGGATTACTGCAAAATTATAATATTTCTCACCAAGGAGCCACTGCTCTGACATAGAATTTAAACATCAGGTGGGAGAAAATCCAGACATTGCATCATTTCTCAGTACTGGGTGTGAAGAAAGACAGTTTGCGAAGGGCTGAATCATCTTAGCGGATGAGCAAATAGGCTGTGGACACAAAAGAGGAGCCCCTCCTGGATTCTTCTCCACTGGGGACTCTTCTGATGAGGGGCGGCAGAAGAAGGGAATGTGGGAGGATCGTAAGGTGGAAGGTCACTTCCTCTTTTATCAAGTTCTAACTTTCCTGGCTCCAGTCGTCAGTGGACCAGGTATCATATGATTGTAAGAAGAGCATTTTTGAATCCAGCCCAAATCCCATCCAGCCCAAATCCAATTCTCACAGTGGCCAACTGGATTTGGATCCATTCTCTGCAATACCTTCACACGCTTCCATGGCTTTTTCAAACTTTTTCAAGAACTCCACTGTTTGGAAAGCCACTTCTGAGTTTCCATTCCAGTCCTAGAGAGAGTTCCAGTTGCTGCCTCACTTGCCCCTCCTGACACCTAGAAAGAAGATGCATGTTTCAAGTTCAGGGTGAGCTTAAGAACAACCCCAAATCCCCCTGCCATTCTTTGTGGGAGAAGGAGACCATATATCAATATATATACAAGGACAGTGAACCAACCCTAGAAGAACTTCACATGGCCCTGGACTCCCTTGCCTTTGGCAAGGCACCTGGAAAAGACAGCATCCCTGCTGAAGTCCTAAAATGCTGCAAAGAGATTGTCGTCACTGAGCTGCATGAAATCCTCTGTCTCTGCTGGAGAGAAGGTGGAGTACCTCAAGACATGAGGGATGCAAACATCATCACGCTGTACAAGAACAAAGGTGACAGGGGTGACTGCAACAACTACCGCGGCATCTCTCTCCATAGCGTTGTAGGAAAGCTGTTTGCCCAAGTTGTACTAAAGAGGCTCCAGGTACTTGCAGAGAGCGTCTATCCAGAATCGCAGTGTGGATTCCGAGCCAACAGGTCCACCACTGATATGGTATTCTCCCTTAGGCAACTGCAGGAGAAATGCAGGGAACAACGACAGCCACTCTTTATAGCCTTCATAGATCTCACAAAGGCTTTCGACCTGGTCAGCAGAGACGGCCTCTTCAAGATTCTCCCCAAGATTGGATGTCCACCCAGGCTCCTCAGCATCATCAGATCTTTCCACAAGGACATGAAGGGCACTGTTGTCTTCGATGGCTCCACATCAGACCCTTTTGACATCCGAAGCAGAGTGAAGCAGGGCTGTGTTCTTGCACCAACCTTGTTTGGGATTTTCTTCGCTGTCCTGCTGAAGCAGGCCTTTGGAACTGCAACAGAAGGCATCTATCTCCGGACCAGATCAGACGGAAAGCTCTTCAACCTCTCCAGACTGAGAGCAAAATCCAAAGTCCAGCTGAAATGTCTGCGTGACTTCCTCTTTGCCGACGATGCAGCTGTCACTACCCACTCTGCCAAAGATCTCCAGCAGCTCATGGATCGTTTTAGCAAGGCCTGCCAAGATTTTGGACTGACAATCAGCCTGAAGAAAACACAGGTCATGGTTCAGGATGTGGACTCACCTCCCTGCATTACAATCTCTGAGCATGAACTGGAGGTTGTCCATGACTTTGTGTACCTTGGCTCAACGATCTCCGACACTCTTTCTCTCGATACCGAGCTAAACAAGCGCATCGGTAAAGCAGCTACCACGTTTTCCAGACTCACAAAGAGAGTCTGGTCCAACAAGAAGCTGACGGAACATACCAAGATCCAGGTCTACAGAGCTTGTGTCCTGAGTACACTTCTGTACTGCAGCGAGTCATGGACTCTTCGCTCACAACAGGAGAGGAAACTGAGCGCTTTCCACATGCGCTGCCTCCGACGCATCCTCGGCATCACCTGGCAGGACAAAGTTCTAAACAACACAGTCCTGGAACGTGCTGGAATCCCTAGCATGTATTCACTGCTGAAACAGAGACGCCTGCGTTGGCTCGGTCATGTCGTGAGAATGGATGATGGCCGGATCCCAAAGGATCTCCTCTATGGAGAACTCGTGCAAGGAAAGCGCCCTACAGGTAGACCACAGCTGCGATACAAGGACATCTGCAAGAGGGATCTGAAGGCCTTAGGGATGGACCTCAACAAGTGGGAAACCCTGGCCTCTGAGCGGCCCACTTGGAGGCAGGCTGTGCAGTATGGCCTTTCCCAGTTTGAAGAGACACTTTGCCAACAGTCTGAGGCTAAGAGGCAAAGAAGGAAGGCCCATAGCCAGGGAGACAGACCAGGGACAGACTGCACTTGCTCACGGTGTGGAAGGGATTGTCACTCCCGGATTGTCCTATTCAGCCACACTAGACGCTGTGCCAGAACCACCTTTCAGAGCGCAATACCATAGTCTTTCGAGACTGAAGGTTGCCAATACAAAATAATACAAGGACAGTGTACTGTCAAAACAAGGCAAGCAGCCGTAAGAGGTAGAACACAGGCGCCATGACAATGCAGGCTAAATCCATGGCATCTTCAGTTAAGAAAGCATATCTGGGCCAGGCAGTGTTGGAGCACTGCTCCAGTTTGCTAAAGCAGGCCATCTGAACCCTGGCCCAGGGGCCAGAGCCAGCATTCAGATGAACCCATCCGCCCAATGAGTAGACCTTATCATTCTGCCCGGGTGCCATATGTAGTCCTTTGATTGGAGGACAGGAATACTCTGGGCAGTTACATCTTCCCAGACATCCTGTCACAAAGTCTTCCGGGATGCTGGGCTGCAGATGTGACTGTCCAGAGCATCCCTGTCCTGTGATTGAGGAGGGCTGCATGGGGTGCCTGAGCAGGACAGTTAAGACACGGTCCAAATGGGGACTACGTGTCCAGTGTGCAGCAGTGGCGAGTTTGACCACCGTTGGAAAGGAGAGCAGTTATCTCTCTTCACAAGGAACACTACTTGATCTCAGGTGATACAAATCTTTTTCAAGTGTCTCAAGAACAAATACATTGGGACCTGGGTGGGAATGTGCCTCCTAGCCAGATCTATCACCACAGATGCACCAGCTCACAATGAGCCTCATCCCATTCGCTGGACAGAAGATTTGTCCCTGTGACTGAAACCCTGGAATGCTAATTCTGCCACTGCAGAGAACTTCTGATCTGGGGAGAGGGGGCTGTCATGATGGCAGTGAATACCCCTGTCTCCAGGTTACAGTCTAGATACACACCAATAACCGTCACGTCACCAGGCACCAATTAACCTCAGCGAAACTGAGAAGATTACTTCAACTTCACCTTGACAAGATGCAAACTGCATCACTTCCAGCCAAAACAAGCTTCTCTCAGCCCTCTGAGTCAGCAGAGTCCACTTACCAGGCACAAACCCCACGCCATTTCTAGGTTACACTATCACCCAATTTAAAAAGGGGGGAAAGCAACCTTACAGGTTCATTCTAGTTAGTAGCTATAACAAATTCCCCAGAGGTAACACATCTCTTTAGCCAATAATACCTACAAGCTCTTTAACTTCAAAAGAACATCATTGTTAGAAGCCAGTTGTTCCCAATGTTTTTTCACTTGCATTCCCTTTGGCAGCCCACCTCCACAAATTGTACGCCTCGTATTAGCAAAATGTTTGTAACTTAGCTGCTATTATTCCAAGTTGATATGTTTTCAACTGCTGGTCCATAACTACTGACCCATATTACAGTTTGATAGTCAAAAACTAGCAGTTGGTTGGGCTTTTGCAGCCAGCTAGCTGCCTTCCTTCCTACCTTGCCAGGCCCACAAAGCATTCTAAAACATATTTGCCTTTTCTCACCATTATTCTTTTTCAAGTACCCCTAAAGACCTGGCAAGTTCTCCTGGGGGTACACATACCCCAGGTTGGGAACCACTGTTATAAACTTATTAGTACTTAAGTGAACTTCCCACCCATCTCCCAGCCCCACAAGGAAGCAGGAGAAACACAATATACAAGGAGTTCCAAAGAAACATTAATACATGCATCTACAACATAACAAAGCTAGCTTATCTAAAACTACAGACTAATTACTCAGGTGCCCAGGGTGCACCATCTTCAGCCAGCTCTGCTATGCCCTGTGACACCATAGCACAGAGTTCAAAAAGCACATGTTCTAATTGATCATTCCAACAGCCAATGAAGTGATTTTGCTAAGTCCTTCTTGGCCAATCCCCAAGCAGGCTACATAACATTAAATTAGGTACACCTGTGTGTTCTCTCCAACTGGCCACCCTATGATCTTATTCCCCCTTAAATTCCAAGGGCAGCTTGGAACTGGGGGTGGCAGGTTTGGCAGCAGTGGTGTCCACTGAATTCTAATCCTCTTCTGGGATGGGTTGGGACAACCCTCCTGGAGCAAGGGAGTGAAATGATTTCATGGCCTGCTGAACAGCTCCTTGCTGTGTACCAAGGAACAGAGGCAGCTGCAATTCAGCCATAGCTTTTCACCTCCCTCCGAACTTGGCAACCATTCCTGCTGTTTTCCATTCTCTCCCTCCCCCCTGTCCTCTAACTGCAGCCCCCTCCCAGTTTTTTAACACTGTGGGCACAATCCTATCCAATTTTCCAGCTCCGGTGTAGCCACACTGCAGCCCCAAGGTAAGGCAACAAATGTTCCCGTACTTGAAGGAGGCCTCTGTGACTGCTGACCCACCACAGGATGCAGCGCATGCCCCATTGACACAGCTGCGCCAGAACTGGAATATTGGATAGGATTGGGTCCTGTGTCTCCCTCCAGGTAACCCTCCTGATTTTCCAATATCCATCCCTGTTCATTGCTTTTGCCATCATGCAGCCCTGTTCCCTCGTATGGTGGTATTTCCTGCTCTCCTTTTTCTTTGTACAGAGTAACTACAAACATTTAGGGTCCAGTTGAATGAATGGCAAGGAACATTGGGTGGCTTTTTATTTTTGATTTCCTCTTCCCTACAATTGTAATCATATCACCACAAGAAAGATATTGGTGCAGTCACCCTTGCCTCCCTCTTCCTTTCCCACCAAATCATGCAGCTGTGCCATTAATCACTGCACATGGCCCCAAAACATGTAATAGATTCCCCCTGTGTGTGCAGGTAGATGTATGCCTGAAGAGCACACCTGGTAGGTGTGGATATCAGAGAGCAAATCTGTAGTTCAGTTCTAAGAATTGCAATTGTGAGCCAGAAGTCATGTGTGAAGACCACAGATTCCAATCTTCTTTGACCCCAGGTATCAGATGCCTTAGCTATGCCACTGGCTGGGGGGAGACAGCAGAGAAAGTGGGTGGCAAGCTGCTGTGGAGAAGGCAGATTCCCTCCCCCCATTTTCACTTTTTAGCTGACATGTGATGTCAGTTACACTTGTGACATCACTTCTGGGGCATCATTTTCAGCTGGGGCATCATTTTCACCAGACTACACGATCATTAGCTACACCACTGGGCAGGGGTGGGTGGATTGGGTCCTGGGATGGAGGAGGGATTGGCAGTGGGTCCCCAGTTTCATATTTTATTGTGATACGGCACAAAAACTGTGGAAGACCACTGTTTTAGATGGTTCACTCAGTCTGAGATTCTGCTTGGTCAGCCGGCAACTTAAAGGTATATAAGCAGGACTGTTCCTAGACATGCGCAGGGACTGGGGTAACTCAACCATTGCGGGGCCTTGTGGAAGTGTGAAAAAGTCCCAAGGCTACAGGCAACTGTGATTCAACCAGTGACTTTTGCTACTACTTCAGTGACTACTTCAACACCCCCCTCCCCGGTTTTCAGCCCTAGTTCCACCTGGATAACTCTCCTGATTTCCCAAAGGACATCCCCCCTTTGCTGGTGCCATCATGTTCCCCCTTTCCCTTGGAAGATAGTATTCTGTTCTCGCCCTTTCCTTGTACATAGTAACCACTTACTTTTAGGGCCTAGTCATACGAATGACAAGAAACATTGGGTTGCTTTTACTTTTTATTTCACCTTCCCTAGAATTGTAAAAATGTGTGCACAAAATATTTTTTATTGCAGTTTCCCTCACCTCCCTCTTCCTTCCCCACCAAACAATTCATCTGTGTCATTAGCACATTGCACATGGCCCAAGCATACCTAACAGATTTCCCCTGTGTGTGTGTGTGTGTGTGTGTGTGTGTGTGTGTGTGTGTGTGTGTGTGTGTTTGTTACTGGGTGTTTTTCAGACATGCGTCAACACCCCCTTTTTCTGAGTGGATATGAAAGGTTCAGGCTGCAGCTCAATTCTAAGCGTTATGCTCTTGCGCCAAAATCATGGCTGAAAAGTGCAGTCTGCAGCCCTTCTCTGCCCATCTTTCATTATAGGGAGAAAGGGTAATGTCTCTTCCGCTCAGGGTGGCAACAGCTGTGTGTAGTGGCCCCCCCCCCATTTTCACTTTGTAACTGACATGTGATGTCAGTAACACTTGTGACATCACTTCTGGGCCATCATTTTGAGCTTGAGTGGATGAGGTTGGGATGAGTCCTTCCCCACAGCCCAGATCCCCCAGTCAGGACTACTGATGGATCCTCCCTTCCTCCGGAGAGACTCTCCCGCAACCCCCACAGCCCAACATCCCTCCTCTTTCAGCTCTTGCACCTCTACCTCCACCTCCCACCAGTGACTTCCTGAGGTGAATCTTTCATGGCCCAGCACACAGGGCATGAGATCCAATCTCTCAAGCTTGCAAGGCAGATCCTGGTTTTTGACTCCCTTTCTCACACTCTTCCAGTCCTCAGACAGAAGCAGCTGGAGATGCGCTGTGTTGGGATCCAGAGTGATACTCACTGCAGGACAGAGAAGGTGAGAAAGAGTGGATGATGTCAGCGAAAGGATCAATCTCTGCCTCTGAACAGCTGTTGTGTTATATGTTGTACACAGAATGAGTTTAGTGTGTTTGCTTTTCAACATAGTAATATGGGAGGGGAATAAAATGGGGACTGCAGTGGGGAGGAAGAGGGTTTAAGTCCTTTGCACAGGGAGAGGGTTTCTGATCCTGGTTCCACACCCCCATGTGCTGTTTTTAAAAACAGTTCCCATTGGCTTTAATGGATGTTTTATTCCTAATTTAAAAAAAATTCAGAGGTCTGCAGTTTGGACTCTGTGGCAATGTCCTCCCCACACTCCACTTGCAGTTTCCCCCTTTTTTCTAGAATACCATACAAAACAAACACACACACAAGTGATTACAAGTTCTGTGTAACACCTAGTTTGGTCCTGAGCTGCAACACTCCCCTTTGAGGAACACCCTCTTCCTCTCCATCCCCCTCCCCAGGGAACCTCATCCTCTACTCCAGCAAGCTCAGATACTCCTCATGTCTTCTGAGAGGGGAAAGGAGGAAATGGCACCTTTTCCCAGAAAGTGCTGGGCTGAACCCCCAGGCTACCTGAATAAGGAGTTCCCACAGAAGCATCTCCATCTACCATCACGTTACTTCCCTGCGCATAGTTACCTTTGCTTGGTGTTTGTTTCAGTGATCCGGTTCCATGGAAGAAAATATGACAAATTTAAGATGTGTTCATTATAGCAAAAACAAATAGGTCATTTCAGCGGTAGGAATCTACTTCAGGGAAACCTTCTTCCAGGCTTTGACCAAACTGGTCGAAGGCTCTAGAAACAGCAGCAAAAGTCATTCTGTCAAGCACATGCACATGCAGGTAAGAATAGATTCTAAAGGCAGAAAGCCCTGACAGGTGAGAGCCCTTGGGCCCAATTCTTGGATCATTTTAATATTGGCTGGCAGTTTTGGCTCCCAGTCGGGACTGGGAGGCCTGGCCAGTGTCACCTGGGTGGCCCGAAGGGGCATGCGATGGGGGCAGTTCTTGCCACTGCTGCTTAATTATTTGGAATGGCATTCTCCTCCCCAGGTAATTGTGGTATATTTAAGGGAGAACGACCTGGACCTGAGGACTTTGATGTCATTGAGGCTCCAGGCCCGCAGGGAGTTCTCATTGCTTAGAAGTTGGTTCCCGGGGATTGCTGTCCTTTGGTCCAATCTCCTCCCCCGGCATGTTTGGCGCGGGGCACAGAGCATCCGCAGATTAGACGTCACCAGGAAAAGAGTGAACGCTTACCTGGGGAGGGTAGTAGTTAAGCAGGGGAGGGCACCTGCTTAACTGCTTAATCCAACACCTTGCTATCGTGTTTAGGCAGCCTGCCCTGTTTCATGGAGATGTGGTGCATCTGTCACCAGTCGGTAATGACTTGTTTCTATCATCTGCAGCAGGGCTTGAAGGATTTTATCCTTGCGGGGACTGGGGACAACAAGCGCCAGGCTGTCCTCTCCTGTGGAAGGATACGTGCGGGGCTGGGTAGGTAGGTATCTGGCTCAGTGTCCATCTAAGGCAGCAGGAGGAGGGGTGAGTCTGAACCACTCCCATGATGCCTGGCAGGCTCCAGGAGGCAGGCAGGCGAGCCCCTTGCCTGGACTGTCAGGCCGGTGAGGCTCTGTCTACTGGTCTGAAGTCCGGCTGCCTTGCCCCCTTTGGGGGTGGCGTTGAAAGGCCTAGGCTGGCTGTTGACAGCTGGGGCCTGGAGCCAGGCGGTACGCCCAATGAGTTCGCAGGGGGAGGCAGACGGCTAGGACCGTTTCCCCCATATTGCCCCGCAGGCTCGATGTTGTGGTTATTGCCCTGCTGCAGTTAAGACTTAATAAAGTGGCCCATTTCCATCCAAGCCAAAGTCTGGTCTCTTTATTTGCGAGTATGGGGGTGAGTGTCTCTTACATGAAGCAAGTTTGTCCACCCCAACTATAGGCACATTCAGAGGTACTCATTATGACCAGGAACACTGATAGATGTGTCCTCCATGAATTGGTCTTCTCTTCTAAAACCATTTAACATGATGGCCATCACCATATCTTGTGGTAGCAGGTGCATTAATGATGTGATTGCGTGTGGATCACTTCACGACTCATGACGGTAACTCAGTGACTTGCTGCTCAATGTGAGAACTGAACAGCTGGAGCTGGGCTGCTTTGTGGTTGGGAATTGAAACCTCTATAACAGCTCAATGCTCATTCACACATACTAGTCTCCAGTGTTGATGTCATGTGTGAACCAATCCAAAGATACTACAGAACAAAACATGGCAAGTCTATTCCCCAGTAGATTGTGCATAGATTTTTAGATTGAGAGCCCTTTGGGACAGGAAGCCATTAGTTGTTTGATTTTCTCTGTAAACCGCTTTGTGAACTTTCCATTGAAAAGCAGTATATAAATACTGTGAATAATAATAGTAAGGCCAGGAAGAATCACCCAGTCTGCTCTCCTCCCTAGTACAGGAGCCATAGAACAAAATACTTACCAGGCATCCTTGGTTCCTCTGCTCTTCAGCCTCTTTCCATTTCACAAGCTTCTCTCTCTCTTTCTCCAGAGATGGCTGCTGTGCCTGGATTTTTTCCTGCACAAACAGAGAAGGTTTAATCCTGGGAGAATCAGCTCCTCTCTTCCTTTTAAAATCATGTTTATTGACATTTTCAGAGACTAATGAAGGTAAAATGCATACACAAAGATCATAGGTCAGTTGTGAGACCAAACTACATAGCATAACTTTGAAAATGAAGGTTGCCAGGTAAATTAAACAACCACCAAATATCTAGCCCAGTGGTTCCCAAATTGTGGGTTGGGACCCAATGGTGTCATGATCTGATTTTTGGTGGGCTACCAAAGGATGATTGAAAGATCAGATAATTAATTACCTCAAGCCCTGAGGCTACTGAAAAATCAGATACTGACACTGCAAAGAACTCAGTTCCCGTAGTTTGCAAGATAACTGCTAACTGCCCTGCGAGGAGCTGAGCTCCTGCAATTTGTAAGCATGTAGAGAGATAAAGGGCAGGAGGTCTGGTCAAGAGGGTAGAGCCTCCATTAGCCAGAAGATAACGTGAGAAGGTCGTCAGTTCGAGGACACCGGCAGGTCCTTGAACGGCTGAGAACGGCGAGACCTTGAAGCAGCTGTCAAGCCCAGCTGAGTGATTCCACCTGCTCTTGGTGTGAGCAAGAAGCATCTTGGCTGCCCTCCATGTGAGAGATGGAGCTGCTTGTCAGCCTGCCTGGGAGAACTGGAGGCCAGAAGTGAGACCAAACCAGGAAGATCCATTCTGAAATGTTGTTGGTTCTTGAAAGAGAGAACCTCTATGATTGTAAAAATCCCCTTGAGGGATTTAGAAATGTTGTTGGAATAATGTGCTTGTGCAAATTAATACCAAAACCTAACTTATACGCACACATTTTTGAACTAACTTGAACTTCCTGTGTATAGAATCCCCCTAAGCATGGAGGCTCCATTTTTGGCTAGAAGAGCTAGTAATTTCACTGCCTGACTAGTCCTGAGAATGGTTTTAGGGCAATGGACCTTTGTTTGAGCCACTGCTACAAAAATGCACTAAAGTGTTTGCATCTTCCTGATTTTTTTTGTTTGGCAGGGCGGGGGGGGGGGGAGTCCTTTAAAATTTTTCAGCCATCCTGCAGCTTCACAGCATGCTGTCTGAGTTCTTTCTCAACCCACTCCTGAGCGTAGAACTTCCCACTCTGTGTGTTAATGCGTGGGTTAGCAATGAGCCGCCTGAGCAATGATAAGTCCTTATCACTCTTGCAATCAAAGCAAGAGGTCCTCTCTTTGAAAATCAGACACACTCCTTCCTGCTTCTAAGCACCTGCCAAGATGAAGAATAGGCAGGTGAGCTGTGCCATGCGCTAAGACTGCAGGCTGCCATCTTGGCTGCAGTAGAGCTGTGTATAAATGCCAGGAGGGAGGGCTTGGGATTCCTTCCAGTGGCAAACCTTCACCTGAACCATTTGCGTATGTGTCTATGGTAAAAACAGATTTTATTTACCTGTTCTTGAGATATGCGCTGCTTTTCAAAAAGATAACTCTTATGTACATTGAGAGGAGCCTACATCTCATATTTCAACCTCAATGGTTTGTCCAGGAAAAGAATAAAAAAAAAAAGTTCTGTATCCCAAAAGGGCTCACAATTGAAAAAAGACGCACAAGTCAGATAGCATTAAAGAGCCACTGGTAGTGCTGCTGTGCTGGAGGGAATGGGAATTGTTGCTTCCACCCCCCCCCCCCCAGCGAAAGAAAAGAAAGCAGCAGGTGAAAGGCTGTGAGCTGAGGCACTGCATGACTCCAAACATTTTGGGCCCCGGTTTAGATTGGGCCTGCTTTGCAATGTTTTTCCCACTGCATACTGAGGGTCTTACTCTGTGTCCTATAGCAGCCATTGGGCCTGTGGATGGCAAGGAAGCCACTGGAATATAAACCACCTTAAGGGTCTCTTAGGAAGTGGGAAAGCAGCTTGGACACGGCCGGAGAAACAACAAAATACTTCAGAGCACTTTGCGTTTGTTTGTGGTCCACCTACTTCTTTTTGCCTTTACAGCTCAGATGAGGGATGTATCTTCTGGAAGATGGAAAAGAAGAAAGGCCACAGCCACTAATCTTGAGAGGAAACACAACATTTTCACCCCAATCCCATCAGACAGTTGAATCTCATCAACGGTTTTCCATTCATCCAGTTGGCCAGGTCTCTGTTCCGTCACAGAGCCCACCTGGCGTCCTAACAGGAATTGCTTTGCTTTCTTACCCCAGATACAGGTGTCCCCCTCAAGGCAGTGTGGGCCATTCAGGCTTCTGGTATTGGGCCTGGTTGGGGGTGCTGCAGAGGGTCCGCTTGAGCCCAGGTTTTCCACACGGGGGTCAGGATTAGCCCTTACAGGCTCTGATTTGGGTCCACAGAGTTGCTGTCATTGGGCTTGACCCCACCACTACAAGGTCGGCAGGCGTGGTGCTTTGGAGGACCCGTCTGGAGGCTGTGCTGGCCTCTCTTCTGATGCCCTGGAGCCCCCTCAAGACCCCCCCCGGGTGAGGAACAGGCCAAGGATGGCTCGTGAGCTCTTGTAAGCCACTTCCAGGTCTTGGCTTGCCCCAGAATGCATCACACAACCCAGAAGTGGCAAAATCCACAGAGAGCGAACTCCACAGATGCTGCACTTGCAGATCAAGTGGGTCCACTGTACTAGGCATGTTGTCACTTTGGGTACACACAAGAGAAGGAAAGATAAAGGGGGCTTTTCCGTTGATACTGAGGCTGCATCAAAAATCAAGGTTCCCTGTCTGTTTCAGCTATTGCTGGAGTTGCAAGGCTAGACTGCCAAGGCCAGAGCCCCTCCTTGTTTGAAGGCAAGATGCTCAAGGCAGAAGGGGTTTTGTGATTCAAGAAGGGAAGCAGGACAAAAAAGATGGAGCTGCTCTCCTGGGGAAAGGGAGCACTGCGAGGCACTCCCCAAAGGATAACTGTCCAGACCGCTGGCATTCAGTTATGCTCTACGAGAGAAATGGAGAAGGCAGCTAAAATGGAAAGGGCAGCGAGTGGTTACTAGCCCTGGGTGCCAGCTTTGTACACTGGTCCTTTGGCAGCGGCTGGATTGGGGGTGCTTAATAGGGCACCAGTGGATCAACTAAAGATCAGAGCAGCAACAAGATGAGCAATGGAGAAGAACAGAAGACACAAGCATCAGGTAACTTGGTTTTTAATATAATTTTCTCCTGCAGGATACTGTTAGCACACACGCTCTGAAGACACACACTGTGAGGACAAAAAGGAACGGGGATACCTGATCAGTGCCAGTTCTTTGGTCACATGCTTAGGTAATGCTGGACCACCAGAATTCACTAATGCCGGTGCATTTGTTGTTGCTGTTCTTGTTGTTGTAACCTTTATTGGCATATTCTACCAATCTGTGTGCACCCATGCTTTGGAGACCTGCACAGCACATCTGCATATGCATGCCCAGAGCCCTTGCAGTCTTTGGTTGTGATGCACACACCCACAGACTGTCACCTAAGAATAAAAGGAAGCAGGACATCTCTTGAAGGTCGTCCTGTTCTGCAGAACGGATTTACTGAGACTAATACACAAAATACAAGCAGTAAAATAAAATTCTATTAGTTTACAGAATTAACTTTTATTTAATTATCATTATCATTATTATTATTAAAATTTTAATTACAGTTTAAATTATTTTAATTAATAAGCTCCTGGCGTAGGTTGGAGGGGGGTTTCTCCCATGTTGTACTCAGGTACCTACTTGCTGGGCCTCTGGGTCATCCCTTTCCATCCACCTGTGAAGATGCTGTTGCCTGGTTTGATCGTTTTCCCCCTGTGGCCTCAGATGGGCATGGGGGGGTATAGGGCAGCCCCTTCCTCTGCATAGGACAATTTCCTTGGGTTAGTGCATCCTCTCACTAAATCTAATGAAAGAATCTGGAGTTGCTATTGCAGAGGGAGGGGGAAGACTGACAGTCTGCTGGGGGATCCTAAGACAAGACATCAGACAGAGGGCCCAGTCCTATCCAACTTTCCAGCACCGGTTCAGCCGCAATGTAGCCCTGAGGTAAGGGAACAAATGTTCCCATACCTTGAGGAGGTCTCTGTGACTGCCTCCCCACCACAGGATCACAGTCTCAGGACTGTCCATCATGACTTCTTCATAGAGCTGCCTCTGGTTGGGACTCAGCAGAGCCCACTCTTCACTGCTGAAATGCAGAGCAATGCCGGCGAATGAAATTGGGCTCTAAAAGGAAAAGGAGAAATGTCCTATTAGCCTGTCAGCCAAGGCTAGGATGCGATCAAAATTACCCCTGCTAACTGGGTAAGAGGCACTTTTTCAAGTGGGTGCTCCTTTTTTTAGCAGGGGGAGAGTAACTGGCCCACCTCACCCCAGCACTGTCTGTTCTAGTGGCTGTCTGCTGGTATTCCTTTGCATCTTTTTAGATTGTGAGCCCTTTTGGGACAGGGAGCCATTTAGTTATTTGATTTTTCTCTGTAAACTGCTTTGTGAACTTCTACTTGAAAAGCGGTATATAAATACTGTTAATAATAATAATAATAATAATAATAATAATAATAATAATAATAATAATAATAATAATAATAATAATAATCAAAAGGCACAACTGTCTTCCAGTCAGTGGCGTAGCTAGGTCATTTGACACCCAGGGCCCATAAATTTTTGTCACCCCATAGGACATAATTATTTATTTAATTAATTAATTCACATTTTTATAGCACCCTTCCTCTAAGCTGCTCAGAATTTGAAATGAATAATAATAATGGCCATAAAATAAATGCAGTAAATATTTCCCCACAAGCAATGGATAAAATTCTGCATCAAATGGAATATAACATGATGGTATTATTCCTAAAAGCCATGATTACCAGAATTTTGGTCACTAGGGTGTCACCCCCCCTCCCCCAGGAATATCTAATTGACCTGTTTTGAGTTAAGGCAGTGGTTTGCAAACTTTTAATACTGGGAAACACTTTTTAGAATGACAATCTGTCCAGGACCCACCAGAAGTGATGTCATGGCTGAAAGTGACATCATCAAGCACAATAAAATAAATAATTATAAATCATTAAATTAAAGAAAAACAAATTATTAACAAGGGCAAGCCAGCCCTGTTTCACCAAGTGAATTTTCTCTGTAACCTGCCTGCAATAACCCCCCCCCACACACACACACACAAATATCAGTGAGATTTTCAGCCCTCCCCAGTGCCCAGTTCAGTGTAACTTCTTATCGTTCAAGCATATCACCAGCAGGACCCACCTGGCTTTACAAGCCTAAAAACAAATAAAATGGACCTTCCCAGCTGAAGCCTGTTTTATTCTTTGGGGGGAGGCTGCCTTCAGGAGCATTTGTTGAGCTCCATTTTCATCAGATTGGGACCATGCAGCCAGCCTTGCATTCCCCTTTGCCTGACTTGACCAGAAGCCATGGCACGTTTGCTTACTCACGAGTTTCTTGCAAGGACTGAACATTTTTACATTGGAGAACACATTCTCACGCACATCCCTCTCAACTCTGCACTTCCATTTCTACCTTCTGGGCTTCCAGCTCCAATGAAGATCCTCCAGTTTGATGAAGGGAGACTCAGAGATTCTCCCTTTATCCCTCCCTCGATCCAGCAAAATTACAGGTGCAGAATTGAGAAGCCCCATTATGGGGCTTGGGGTTTTCTTTGGGGGAATATGGAGGGGGCTTTTTTAAAAGTGAAAATGGGGGGAAATCTGTCTCCTTCCCCCAGCAGCTTGCGGCCCACTTGCTCTGCCACCTCCCAAAGTAAGCCTTTATTGGTTCCCTGCTGCATAATAATAATACCTAAATAGCTTTCGGACAATCAGTCTCACTGGTCATTTCTGAGTTAACAAAATCCAGTTTTTGTTACATAATGCAGTTGTGTTTTTATTTTCTGGTTTTTTGGCTATAACGTTTGATGGAATAGAGATATTTTGATGTGCTTCTTTCATTGTATTCTGCATTAAATGGTATATAACATGATGGTATTATTAGAAAATATCAAGGTTTTCACAATTTTGGCCACTAGTATCAAGTATGTGTTAAGTGACTTGTGCAGCAAATTTTGGTGCAATTTTTTTTAACAGGAGCCTTCCAGCTTTATATATCTTCTGGCCTCACCAAGTCTAAATCCAGCACTGCAGGGAAGCCTTTGTCTGGGGCATGTAAAGGTCTCGCCTTTCCTGTTATGCGGATTCAGATTTGGGAAGGGAACATCAGTTGGGAGGAGAAGACAATGAGAACAGCAGGGGATTTTGTGTGCTTTGCTCCCAGGAAGCTATATGACTCCCCCTGCTGAGCACTGCTAGTTACTGCATCCAGCTTGATCAAGCTCCCTCCCTGGGCAGCTCCAACCAGAGCCTGGTATTTTTCACCAGCCGGCTTGCTTGATGTTCTCTTCTCCACCCCTTCCCCATCATGTGGAATTCCCATTTCTTTTGGGTTTTAACTTGATGATTATATATTGACTTCTTGCCTGCTTATTCTCTGTTCACTGGTAATTCAATAGGGGTCATATTTGATGGCTAGCAGTTGCTACTTTGACCAAGAATGGCTGCATTCTGTGTTCTGCGGGGAGGGGAAAGTTTTACCCACATGACTCCCCCCCCCCCCCGGCCTGGCTTCCTTAGCCTGGGAAATTTCCCACCCAATAAGTCCAGGAAGCAGAGAGCAGGAGATGTGTGCTGAGTGGTCACCTGTAGCTGCAACACCACCACCACCACCACCACCCCTCCGGTTTGGCTCCCACATCTCCTTGCAGTCACAGGATTGGAACAGGACAAGGGCAACTGCAGGAATCTTTCAGATGCCAAAACATATTTACATGTCTCCACACAACGTTTGAAAACATAGAAACATTTTATACAGCCCCATGGGTGCTTAAAGCCTCCTAGACATGTTAGATGCACTCTCTCTAGAACAGCCATTTTCAACCTTTTTCAGCTCTCTGCACACTGACAAGGCACTAAAATTGTCAAGGCACACTACCAGTTTTTTACTTCCATTAAATTAGTACATTACAGTTAATCTTGAATTAATAAAATTAATACAATTAAATCATGACATGGCAAAAAAAAAATTGACAAGAAGCATGGAGAAGGAAGTGTATGTGCTTTCTGAAAAGGAGGAAAAATCCTCTCTTCAAATTCTTATCCAAAGTGCCAGAAAGTGTTGGCAAGGACAGGGCAGGCTGATCACGTAGTGGGTGAGGGGCAGTGAGGAGACAGGATTGAAACAAGTGCAGGATTAAACTGGGGGTGGGGGAGAGAGAGAGAGAATGTGGGGCAGTGAATCTGTATCTTTGGAAGGTGAGGACAAATGAGGGGAGGGACAGTAAGAGAGTTGCTAACTGTGATGGTGAAATTTGGGGGGGAGGAGAATATGCCTGGGGAAGGGGGTGGGGGAGGAGAGGAGGGAAAGGCCTGCTTGTGTATTTGAGAAAAAAGAGTGCAACTCAAAGCCCACTCTTATGTATGCCTGCTCAGAAGTAAGCCCCTTTATAGTCAATGGGGCTTACTCCCAGGTGAGTGTGGATGGGATAGCACCCCCAGAGCCCAATCCTATGCATGCCTGCTCAGAAGAAAGCCAAATTATAGTCAATGGGGCTTACTCCCAGGTAAGTGTGGATAGGATTGTGACCCAGCGCCCTTCCTCTAAAAGCCCCAAAGTGCAGGGGTGGTCACTTTGGGGAATTGCAGGCCAACTGGCAAGGAAAAGGGACTTACCGGAATGCTTTTCAGCCAGCCAGTCCTTAGGTTGGGGGCCTCTGTGTACCTGCCTGCCCGCTTTTGGCTCCCTCTCCTCACTCACTCCGCAGCTCCCACCTCCTGGCTCCTCCAGGCTTCTCTGGTTGGGCAATCAGCAGGCAGGCAGGCAACAACCACCTTTGTGCCCAACCCTATGCATGTCTACTCATAAGTAAGCCCCATAGTAGCCAATGGGGCTTACTCCCAGGAAGGTGACAATCAGGTTGCAGCCTGAGTCGTGCTCAGCAGCAGGCTTGTTCTCCCTGCTTCTCCCGCACGCAGCTGCTGCCTGCCTCCTCTGATCCTGTGGCACACCTGTATTTGAGAAAAAAGAGTGCAACCAAAAACCCAATCCTAAACTGTACACACCAGCTCACTACCGGCACGCACTGTTGCAATCATGCCATAAGGCACATTTGCAGGCCTTAGCACCGGTGCTAGCCCAGCGCTGGCCAATGCTGGCTTAGCACCAGGTAAGCACGGAGCTCCACCATTCAGCGGTCGCATGAACCGCCAAGCAGTGGAGAGGTAGGTGAAGGTTTGGGGGAAGGCGGGGAAGAGGTATTCTGAGGAGGCGGAGGTGGGCTGAGGATGGGGGGGAGGTTTACCAGGGGAGGGAGGTGGGACAGGTGGGCATTTGGGGAGGAGGCATTTTGGGGAGGGGGGAGGCAGGCTGGGGTGGGGAGAGGGCGGGTAGGAGCTGTGCCGGCAGGAGGGAGCAGGACGGGAGGGAGGCAGGACTGGCAGAGCTTTGCTCCACTGGATCCAGAGCCTCCATGTTGGGCTGGCCACCCAACATCGAAGCCATTGATTGTACGCTGACCTTTGGGTTGCCATATAATTGAGTAGCCCCATTGTGGTATTACTCTCTTTACCCAGGGGAAGGGAATGAGGAGAACTTTCCCCTCCCCGCAGAACACAGAATGCAGCCATTCTTGGTCCAAGCAGCAACTGCTAGCCATCAAATATGACACCACTGGAGCCGCTGGCAGCTGCCTACAGTGCTCAGGATGTGGCAGCAGCCATTTTCTGCGCCGCTGCAGCCCCGCATACCAGGCAGCTCAGGACTGGCTGTGAGTCTCCCATTCTTTTCTGACCTGAGATGGCGGATTGAGGAAGGGGCTTATGTGGTGTTGTGCACCTCTGCTGCTGAATCTGTGCAATCCCAGGCATGTAGGCATGTCTATACAAAAGCAGGCCCCAATGGGTATAGGGTGGTAGTCTTAGTGCTGACAGTGTGTTAGGAGCGGAGCAGAACATAGAAGTGAGTGACACAAACCCTCTTAGGAGATCCTGTTCTAAGTAGGAAAAACCAGAAAGTAGTGTAGGAAAACAGCCAATGGTTTCTGGTGTGACTAGTTAGAACGAGGATCTCCAGAGATGCCAAGGAGCTTCCACTTGCTAAAACTTGAATTTCCAAAAACAGTGGGAAGTTTCTAGATTTTACTAGTTGGAATAATTAGTTGGAAGCAATGCTGATTTTTGGTTTTGACTGCAATGTTTGTGTGTGTATACAAAGATACACATTCTTATTATTTTGAATCACAGAGTGATTATTTTGAATCACAGAGGAAGTGGCACATGGGAGCAAACGGGAAGAAGCAAATTGTGAAAGCAAGCAGTAGCAGAACAGGAGGAACTGGGGGGTGGCAATGCACCCCTTCTGAATGGACCAGACAAAAAAACAGTCACTGCTCGGAGGACGTTTATTGAAGAGCGGAGGGAATCAAGTAATCAGCAGAGGGAGTGCAAAGCATCCAAGAGAGGCATTTCTCCAAAGCCAAAGATTTGGGGGATGGTTCAGGGATTATCCCCCCACAGGCAGCTTCCAGTTCCAGCTTCCACAATTAGCACCTCTGCTGTGCTGGACACCTTCACACCACATTCTTTTCAGAACTTGCTTCCAGATGGAGAGTAAAGGGCGCAGGTGTTTGCAGGATAGCAAAAGCACCCAGAAAAACACAAACCACCTTGTAAAAACCACCTCGGTAGCACTTGCTTTCACCATAACTCACCAGTGCAAAAGCCCTTGCACATCTCTGTAGAGCCATGATAGCCACCTATTTGCTCACCACTGATAAAACCATGCACCTCCTGCTCCTCTTTTGAACATACAG
The DNA here is from genome assembly GCF_035046505.1 of Tiliqua scincoides. Classification (NCBI taxonomy): domain Eukaryota; kingdom Metazoa; phylum Chordata; class Lepidosauria; order Squamata; family Scincidae; genus Tiliqua; species Tiliqua scincoides. The sequence goes on from NC_089822.1 coordinate 256,895,984, forward strand.
TAAACCTGCAGTGCAACCCCAGGCAAGTAGGCATGTCTATTCAAAAGCAAGCCCCACTGACTTTCATGGGTCTCACCCCAATGTCAGCGAGTATAGGGTGGCAGTCTTAGTGCTGACAGTGTGTTAGGCACTGAGCAGCACATAGAAGTGAGTGATACAAACCCTCCTTAGGAGATCCTGGTTCTAACTAGAAAAAACTAGAACGTACTGTAGGAAAACAGCCAACAGGAAAACAGAACTTTCGGTTTCTAATGCGACTAGTTAGAACGAGGATCTCCAAAGATGCCAAGGAGCTTCCACTTGCTAGAACTAGAATTTCCAAAAAACAGTGGGAAGTTTCTAGTTTTTACTCGTTGGAATAATTAGTTGGAAGTAATGCTGATTTTTGGTTTTCACTGCAATGTGTGTGTGTATACATATATACACATACTCTATTATTATTATTATTATTATTATTATTATTATTATTATTATTATTATTATTATTATTATTATTATTATTACTTCAAATCACAGAATGATACAGGAGGAAGAGGCACATGGGAGCAAATGGGAAGAACAAATTGCGGGCCTCTTTTTGTCATATGTGCTCCCTGAAACATAAGAACATAAAAACAGCCCCACTGGATCAGGCCATAGGCCCATCTAGTCCAGCTTCCTGTATCTCACAGCGGCCCACCAAATGCCCCAGGGAGCACACCAGATAACAAGAGACCTCATCCTGGTGCCCTCCCTTGCATCTGGCATTCTGACATAACCCATTTCTAAAATCAGGAGGTTGCGCATACACATCATGGCTTGTACCCCGTAATGGATTTTTCCTCCAGAAACTTGTCCAATCCCCTTTTAAAGGCATCTAGGCCAGACGCCAGCACCACATCCTATGGCAAGGAGTTCCACAGACTGACCACACGCTGAGTAAAGAAATATTTTCTTTTGTCTGTCCTAACCCGCCCAACACTCAATTTTAGTGGATGTCCCCTGGTTCTGGTATTATGTGAGAGTGTAAAGAGCATCTCCCTATCCACTCTGTCCATCCCCTGCATAATTTTGTATGTCTCAATCATGTCCTCCCTCAGGCGTCTCTTTTCTAGGCTGAAGAGGCCCAAACGCCGTAGCCTTTCCTCATAAGGAAGGTGCCCCAGCCCCGTAATCATCTTAGTCGCTCTCTTTTGCACCTTTTCCATTTCCACTATGTCTTTTTTGAGATGCGGCAACCAGAACTGGACACAATACTCCAGGTGTGGCCTTACCATCGATTTGTACAACGGCATTATAATACTAGCCGTTTTGTTCTCAATACCCTTCCTAATGATCCCAAGCATAGAATTGGCCTTCTTCACTGCCGCCGCACATTGGGTCGACACTTTCATCGACCTGTCCACCACCACCCCAAGATCTCTCTCCTGATCTGTCACAGACAGCTCAGAACCCATCAGCCTATATCTAAAGTTTTGATTTTTTGCCCCAATGTGCATGACTTTACACTTACTGACATTGAAGCGCATCTGCCATTTTACTGCCCATTCTGCCAGTCTGGAGAGATCCTTCTGGAGCTCCTCACAATCACTTCTGGTCTTCACCACTCGGAAAACATCTGGTGGGACACTGTGAGATACAGAAGCTGGACTAGATGGGCCTCTGGCCTGATCTAGCAAGGCTCTTCTTATGTTTGGCTGACAAGGGAGGGCACCAAGATGCAGGTCTCTTGTGATGTGGGGTGCTACCTGAGGCATCTGGTGGGTCACTGTAAGATGCAGGAAGCTGGACTAGATGGGCCTGATCCAGCAGGGCTCTTCCTATGTTCTTATGCAAGCTGAGGCTTGGGATGCCACCTGCACTGAGCGGCTGCTTGAAGCACCCATTGAACTAACTTCATTAATGGGCTACCTGAGAGACACTGTGCGGCTGAGAGTAACCAGTGAGCTTTACACACGATCAGGGATTTGAACCCAAGCCTGTCCAGTCACTGTGTTGCCCCAATATGCTGCCATGCTAGGCTCCACAGAGCACACTGGATCAGGCCAAAGGTCCAACTAGTCCAGCTTGCTGCTTCTCACAGTGGCCCACCAGATGCCTTTCCCTGAGCACACAAGACAAGATACCTGCATCTAGTGAATGCATCTAGGAAATCCCTTTGCCACTCCTTGCAGCTGGCATTCTGAGGTAGCCTACTTTGAAAACCAAGAGGTTGCAAGTACGTTTTACCCCCACACCCGCAATAAAGACACAAGACTTTGGCTTGGATGAAAATGGGCACTTTACTGAACATTAGCTGCAGCAGGGCAATAACACTGAACATCAATCGTGTGGGGCCATATGGGGGAAACGGTCCTAGCTGTCTACCTCCCCCTATATACTCATTGGGCGTAAACCTGGCTCAAGGCTTCAGTCGACAATCGCCAGCTGAGGTCTTTCAACACCACCCCCAGAGGGGGCAAGGCAGCCGGACTTCAGGCTAGCTGGCCGAGCCACGCCATCCTGCCAGTCCAGGCCAGGGGTTCGCCTGCCTGCCTCCTGGAGCTGGTCAGGCATCATGGGAGCAGTTCAGACTTACCCCTCACCCTGCTGCCTTGGATAGACACCAAGACAAGTCCCTGCCTACCCAGCCCTGCACGTACCCTGCCATAGGGGATGACCGCCTAGCACTTGTCCTCCCCGCTCCCCACAAGGAGGAACTCCTTCAAGCCCTGCTGCAGGGCAATCAAAAACAAATCATTACCCACAGGGGACAAATGCACCCCGTCGCTATGAAAGAGGGCAGGCTCCTTACCCAATAGATGGGTGCCTGATAACTGCCCCGCCCTGTCCAACTACTACCCTCCCCAGGTAATCATTAACCCTCTTCCTAGCAACATCTATCCTGCGCACGCTACGAGCTCCACGCCACACGCGCCGCAGAAGGAGGTTAGACCAGAGGATGGCCATCCCCGGGAACCAGCTGTGAAGCAACGAGAACTCCCTACACACCTGGAGCCTCAAAGATATCGAAGTCCTCTGGCCCAGGTTGTTCTCCCTTAAATATAACAAGATTACCTGGGGAGGGGAATGCCGTTCCAAATAATTAAGCAGCAGTGGCAAGAACTGCCCCCATCGCATGCCCCTTCAGGCCACCCAGGTGACACTGGCCAGGCCTCCCAGTCCCGACTGGGAGCCAAAACTGCCAGCCAATATTAAAATGATCCAAGAATTGGGCCCAAGGGCTCTCACCTGTCAGGGCTTTCTGCCTTTAGAATCTATTCTTACCTGCATGTGCATGTGCTTGACAGAATGATTCTTGCTGCTGTTTCTAGAGCCTTCGACCAGCTTGGTCAAAGCCTGGAAGAAGGTTTCCCTGAAGTAGATTCCTACCGCTGAAATGACCTATTTGTTTTTGCTATAATGAACACATCTTAAATTTGTCATATTTTCTTCCACGTAACAGGATCACAAAGCAAAGACCAAGCAAAGGTAACTATGCACAGGGAAGTAACGTAGTAAAAGTCATCCCTGAAGACTTTGTGACAGGATGTCTGGGAAGATGTAACTGTCCAGAGTATTCCTGTCCTCCAATCAAAGGACTACATATGGCACCTGGGCAGAATGATAAGTTCTACTCACTGGGCGGATGGGTTCATCTGAATGCTGGCTCTGGCCCTTGGGCCAGGGTTCAGATGGCCTGCTTTAGCCAACTGGAGCAGTGCTCCAACACTGCCTGGCCCAGATATGCTTTCTTAACTGAAGATGCCATGGATTTAGCCTGCATTGTCATGGCGCCTGTGTTCTACCTCTTACGGCTGCTTGCCTTGTTTTGACAGTCCACTGTCCTTGTATATATATTGATATATGGTCTCCTTCTCCCGCAAAGAATGGCAGGGGGATTTGGGGTTGTTCTTAAGCTCACCCTGAACTTGAAACATGCATCTTCTTTCTAGGTGTCAGGAGGGGCAAGTGAGGCAGCAACTGGAACTCTCTCTAGGACTAGAATGGAAACTCAGAAGTGGCTTTCCAAACAGTGGAGTTCTTGAAAAAGTTTGAAAAAGCCATGGAAGCGTGTGAAGGTATTGCAGAGAATGGATCCAAATCCGGTTGGCCACTGTGAGAATTGGATTTGGGCTGGATGGGATTTGGGCTGGATCCAAAAATGCTCTTCTTACAATCATATGATACGTGAGACTGTTCCACTGACGACTGGAGCCAGGAAAGTTAGAACTTGATAAAAGAGGAAGTGACCTTCCACCTTACGATCCTCCCACATTCCCTTCTTCTGCCGCCCCTCATCAGAAGAGTCCCCAATGGAGAAGAATCCAGGAGGGGCTCCTCTTTTGTGTCTACAGCCTGTTTGCTCATCCGCTAATATGATTCAGCCCATCGCAAACTGTCTTTCTTCACACCCAGTACTGAGAGATGAGGCAATGCCTGGCTTTTCTCCCACCTGATGTTTAAATTCTATGTCAGAGCAGTGGCTGCTTTGTGAGAAATATTATAATTTTGCAGTAAACCAGTAATTGGGACCCAAGTGCTTTCTTTGCCAGGGCTTTCTGACCCAAGGCTCGGCCTGTGCTCAACCTCCTTCTGCATGAGAGAGAGACTCTTCCACTCTTTCTTAGACCTTTGACCAGTTTGCTTGAAGCCTGTAGGAAGGTGGTCTTTGGAGTTGTTCTCCAGTAGCTGATGTGGATCCTTTCTCTGCAATTGCATTTGCTGTTGCTATGGTGAATTGTTCTCACAAGTGTCTCACTTTCTTCCACATAACAGGATTACTGACTCAAGGACCAAGCAAAGATAACTCTTTGCAGGTATCTAAATGAGGTGGGGAGCATTCCTTTGTGGCATCCATTAGTTCAGGCATTTCACCAGGGAGCCTGAGGCAGGTGGTCCAGTCAACCCTCTTCTGGGAAAGGGAGTCCTTTTTTCTGTTCACTCACACAAGACGAGTACCTGGGCAACCTGGAGAAGAGAATGATACCTGGAGAAGGGGAGGTGGGAAGGAAGGGAGTTGGGGGACAGAGCAGCTCAGAGCCGAACAAGGTGGTACATAAAATGTGACCTCACTTGTTTGGTGTGAGACGGTACAAGACAGTGTGGAACTGTAAAAAATAAACAATCCGCACTTTCTTTTCTGTTGTGCAGTGAGTGTGATTCTGGATCCGGACACAGCACACCCTAACCTGGTTGTGTCTGACAATCTGAAGAGTGTGAGATGCGGAGACCCATATGAGAACCAGCCTGACAACCCTGAGAAATTTGATAGCGTGCCCTGCATGCTGGGCTGCGAGAGATTCACTTCAGGAAGACACTGGTGGGAGGTGGAGTTGGAAGTGCAGAAGATGAACGATGGGGAATGGTGGCTTCTGGGTGTTGCTTGAGAATCTGTCAGGAGGAAGGGACGTTTCCTCATTAATACTAAGGAGGGAATCTGGGCTGTGGGGAAGTGCTCATCCCAATATCGATATCATCCTTTGTCAGCTTTTACATCCCAGGGGAAAACTCCTTTGACCTTCAGTCGTCTACCCAGGAAGATCCGGGTGTTCCTGGGCTACGCAGAGAGTTGTGTGGAATTTCTTGATGCTGACGCAGATGACTTGATCTTCATATACCTTGTAGCCTCATTCTCTGGGGAGGGGGTCAGACCCTTCTTCTGGGTGGGGCAAAGTGTCAGTCTGCAGTGCTGAATCTGAAGGAAAATCCCAAGGGCCAAAAGCAATCTTTCCCACCCTCCTCTTTGAGGAGAGGAGACACTCTTGCATTCTGGAAGAAGCTGCAGCAGGCAAAGAGTGTGGAATCTGATTTTCTGGCTCAAGATTGCAGTGCTCCGAACCGAGCTACAGATTTGCTCTTTGATATCCAAACCTACCAGATGTGCCAGTTTTCAGACATGCATTAATATGTGCATACAGGGGAAATCTCTTACATGTGCTGGGACTGTGTGCAGCGATTAATGGCATAGCTGGACTGTTTGGTGGGAAAGGAAGAGGGTGAACATACAGCAAAAACGGCATTGTGGTGATACGTTTACAATTATTGTGAAGGTGAAATCCAAAATAAAAAGCAACTCAATGTTCCTTGCCATGTGTTTGATTAGATCCTAAACATAAGTAGTTTATGTGTACAAAGAAAGAGGAGATCAGGAAATTCCACCTGGTGAGGGAACAGGGGAGCAGGATGGCACAAGCAAGGAGCAGGGATGGATGCTGGGGAATCAGGAGGATTACCTAGAGGGGGAAATGGGGTTGAAGAACTTCACTGCCTGGCAGCAGCAGGGTCATCTCACAGAGAGCTGCTTCCTGTGAGATCATCACATAAGTCCCAGGCAAAATTGTACTGCATGTCCTTTTTGCTCACTTTTTGTCCTTAGTTAGGGGTGCATGAGAATCTGATGAGCCCTGATGGTACTGGGCTGCTGCATAGCTCTTGGCCAAAGCCCTACACTGGGTCCCTCGTGCCTCCCCCGATGGCACATTCTACGCTACCACCAGTTCAGAGAGTTCTAGGGCTGGTGTGGACAGTGGTTCACCTGACGGGGCTGGGTCATTGACCAGTGCCTGTCTCCTGATGCCATCCCTGCTTTCATGTGGCTTACAAACCCAAGAAAGCACAAACAATGGTAAGTAGATCATATTGATGTGCAGGACACACTTGGATTGGGGCAAACACAATACAATAATATATCAGCACCTGTCATTTTACATGTGTGATTCAAAGCCCAATCCCATGGGCAGAAGTCACTGTGGAATGCATGTTTTACCCGAACTGGCTGCTGAAAAACAGCTAGAAAACACGCTCCTGTAGCATTCTGAGTAGCACGTTGCCAGAGCAGCGGCAAGAACCACTGGTCAGCCACTGAAGCAGGCAAGCCAGCGGGAGAGGTGGGCTGGGCTTGGGGAATGGTGGAATGGAGCAGGGAGAGGGCAGGACAGGGAACCATGAGGCTGTGGGGGGGGCATATCCAGTGTTGTTGGCACCTGCCAGACCATATCCCTTTAGTGAGCGGCCTCCCTGGCCCCTTTCCTCAGACTTGTGCTCACAAAATGCAAGTGTGGTCCCATTGTGAAGTTAGAGGCTTCTGGAGTTGTAAGGGGATTTAAATCCCCTTTCCCTTCCTGATTCGCCCCACCCTCATAAAGCTCACCCATTGTCAATGCAGTGGGGGGGGGGGAGGATAGGACTGGGCTATGAAAATATTGTTGTAATATTGTGCTTGTGCAAATTAATACCAAAACCTAACTTACATGCACACATTTTTGAACTAACTCAAAATTCCCGTGCATAGAATCCCCCTAAGCATGGAGGCTCCATTTTGAGCTGGAAGAGCTAGTAATTTCACTGCCTGACTAGTCCTGAGAATGGTTTTACGGCAATGGACCTTTTTGTGAGCCAGTGCTACAAAACTGCACTAAAGCGTTTGCATCTTTTTTCCTTTTTTGGTGGGGGGAGTCCTCTAAAGTTTTTCAGCCATCCTGCAGCTTCACAACATGCTGTCTGAGTTCTTACTCGAGCCACTCCTGAGCGTAGAACTTCCCACTCTGTGTATTAATGCGTGGGTTAGCAATGAACCGCCTGAGCAGTGATCAGTCCTCATCACTCTTGCAATCAAAGCGAGCAGTTCTCTCTCTGAAAATCAGACACACTCCTTCCTGCATCTAAGCACCTGCCAAGATGAAGAGTAGGCAGGTGAGCTGTGCCATGCGCTAAGACTGCAGGCTGCCATCTTGGCTGCAGTAGAGCTGTGTATAAATGCCAGGAGGGAGGGCTTGGGCTTCCTTTCAGTAGCAAACCTTCATGCCTGCTCAGAAGTAAGCCCCATTATAGTCAATGGGGCTTACTCCCAGGTAAGTGCGGATGGGATAGCATCCCCAGAGCCGAATCCTATGCTCAGAAGACAGCCCATTATAGTCAATGGGCTTAATTCCAGGTGAGTGTGGATGGGATAGCACCCCCAGAGCCCACTCCTATGCATGCCTGCTCAGAAGTAAGCCCCATTATAGTCAATGGGGCTTACTCCCAGGAAAATGTGGATAGGATTGTGACCCAGCGCCCTTCCTCTAAAAGCCCCAAAGTGCAGGGGTGGTCGCTTTGGGGAATTGCAGGCCAACTGGCACGGAAAAGGGACTTTCAGGAACCCTTTTGAGCCAGCCAGTCCTTAGGTTGGGGGCCTCAGCAGACTCGCTGGCTGTGTACCTGCCTGCCTGCTTCTGGTTCCCTCTTCTCACTCACTCCGCTCCTCCGGGCTTCTCTGGTTGGGCAATCAGCACGCAGGCAGGCAACAACTGCCTTCGTGCCCAACCCTATGCATGTCTACTCACAAGTAAGCCCAATGCCCATCTTTGCTCAGTCTTGAGTCCCACCCTCATAAAGCTCACCCATTGTTAATGCAGTGGGGGGGGGGGAGGATAGGACTGGGCTATGAAAATATTGTTGGAATATTGTGCTTGTGCAAATTAATACCAAAACCTAACATATGCACACATTTTTGAACTAACTAACTAAAAAGAGATCGTAGAACTGAGAAAGTGTAGAAAAATACCCCCATCACCCCCACCCCCACCCCCAGTGTGTCTCCTCAGCTGAGCTCCCACATTGGACGTCTCCAATACTGGGGGACAAGCTGTAGGGGAGCCCATCTTTGCTCAGTTTGCCACCTTCACATCTGGTTTGCTTTAGGGAAGTGCCTGGAGCTGGGCTGCTTCTGCAATTGCGACACAATGAGAAGGAAATGTGGACTGTGCTGCTTCAGGCCACAGGGGAGGCAGGAGCCCCATTTGCACAGGCTTCCTACACATGTCAAGCTGGCCTGCCAGAGTGAAACATTTGCTTTTCTACTCCTAGGAAAGGGTAATGCAGAGGAGCATTTGAACCCCCAGCCTCTGCCATTGTCTTTCATGGGAAGGAAGGCAATGCTGATGAATGCCCCAACCCCCTCTGGGCAACCTGTTCCCTGCCCCAATAGCTTTGACTTTTCCTTTCTAATTGCTATTAATACTCACCATGTGAAGCCACTTTGCGAACCAGCTTAGCCTTAGAAGTGGGACAGAAGAAGGTGAATATCAAGCAGCCTCCTTCCCTGACTCCATCTATTCTCACACCTCATCCAGGCGCATGTGTGGACAAAGCCTCAGCCCTGGAGTCGGGCGGGAGGCTCTGAACCCACCTCGGCAGGGCCGGCTCTAAGCCAGTGGGACCAATTGCTAGAACTGGGTGGAAATGGTTTTATCGTGGTGTTTTCCATTGGTAGAAATGCAGAAAACTGTCTTAGGGGTTTTTATTCAAACTTTACATTATAATTATAAATTGTAGTTGCTTTAAAAGCGTACTAGGCAGGTGAAATAGGTGGTATGGTGTCAGCAGATGAAACAGATGAAGCCATAGCAACTACCCATGCACCCTACAAATAAATAATAAAAACCAATTAAACCAATTTGGCCCAGCATTGTATATATACAAAAGGGATCAAATGTGTACAAATGGGTTTAAATGGTTTCATTTCTTCACAGATTTCAGTTGTAATATACAATATAGGGTCATATACTCTAGTCCAGAGATTTTCAGCCTTTGACTTTCCTGAACTGGTGGGCATTCTTTGGACACTAGGGTAATGAGATAAGAGGTGTGGCTGATGGTTGAACTGTGGTTACTGCCTAAAGAGCTAAGCAGGAGAATAGGTGGTTGTGTTTATCGATGGGAGATGGAATGCCAGGCTGTGACAAGCTGCAGTACCTGTTGAGGCAGGACAGAGTCGCTGTTTAATGGATTAGCCATGCAGTAAGAGAAGCATGGGAGTGTGTGAGAAGGCCAGCTGGCAAAAGCAGAGAAAGACCTTGAGGACCTGTCCAGCCTTGATTTATGATTGCCTACTGAAGCTCAATATAACCAGAAGATATAACCACACTGAAAGTCACAGCTCGTGGCTGAGGAGTCTGCGATTCACAGAATAAATTTATGAAAACCCCATTGAAAAATGGTGATTTAGAAAAGTAAGTAGGTAAGTAAGTAAGTAAGTAAGTAAGTAAGTAAGTAAGTAAGTAAATAAATAAATAAATAAATAAATAGCTATAGGGGGAGGGCACCCCTAAAGGGAGGGCACCAGGATGCAGGTCTCTTGTTGTCTTGTGTGCTCCCTGGGGCATTGGGTGGGCCACTGTGAGATATGGGAAGCTGGACTAGGTGGGCCTATGACCTGATCCAGTGGGGCTGTTCTTATGGGAGGTCACAGCACTAAGTTTTGCAGGACACCTCAATGTGCTGTGGAAGCTCCCCACCCATCTCGCCATTGGAGCCATTCCCAAATGGCTCTGACAGCAAGGGGGATGGAACAGCTTATGTTGTGTAACAAGACACCCTGATTCTCCTGTAGCTATGCTACCAGAGGAGATGGCTGCTCACTGTGCTGTTCTGGCTGCAGGCACTGATGTGTGAACTACAGGAAGGGTTCCTTCTTTGTTAACATGGAGAGGACAAGTGTGATCATGTCAATATTCTTATTGAACAATATCGGTGACATAGCAGCATCCAGAAGAGAAACATGCAAGTGTTGACAACCATCTCCTCTGACCAGGGCTCTTGTGCTATTGCCAGTGTTCAATCAGACAGCCAGGAAACAGGTGCCAGTGTGGTCTGGCTGAACCAGTTAGTCCATTGCCTGCCACAGAGTTTGCAAAGCCACAGGGGCCTGACTGGGTGGGCTAGGACAGCATCCTCGCTGACAGGCAACTGGGCTCTTACTGATGGTGTAGGTGGGCTGTCAGCTGTCCTTGGGGTTGGTGCGATGTGTTCACCTTTTGGGTGGCTGCCTGTAGGGAACATGGAGAGAGTAACAAGGAATAAACAACACCATCAGACACACCTCTTCCCTGTCTTGAGAGGCTAGCTCAGTGTTTGCGAGGGGGAGCAGTGCCACCAGGGTGTGCTCTTTAGGAGGGGGCAGAGGCATGGGGGCTTGGATCCTTTCCTTTCTTTTCCTGGAGGCTTCAATAACCCTCTGTGGGGGGATCACTGTCAGCCCCCTGTGGCAAGGCTGAAGTCACGCAAAGCCAGCGGGTTACCATGAGTGACCAGATGATGCAATTGTTGGAATGCTAGGAGATCCATTGGGCAGCTACTTCCTGCTTTTGGCTGTGGTATATGGCAGGGACCCCTTAATGCTCGGGGCCATGGGATGGGACCTTGATGAATTGCATCTTGGGGCTCTCCTCTTCCTTTCCTTACCTGTGTGGATTGTACTGTTCTATCCCCTCTTGGGGTGGTGGTGGGGTGGGGATTCCGGTTGGGAATCTGAGTCCTGCTAGGGTGGGACATTTGCAATGTCTCTCTCTCTATATATATAATAATAATTGAGCTAATATGCAAATGTACGGCCAGCTCTTCCTCTTGGCTTCCCTTGCAGTCTCTCCCAGATCACATCCTCGCTCTGCCTCTTCCGGAATCTCCAGTTCACACTGCTTGGTCTTGTTTGCAGAACAAATCAAGGGCACAGTTAGTCCCTCCTATTGACAACCATCAGGGTACTATTAACTAGCTTTCTGTCTTACTCACTTAGCAAAAGTATTCCTGGCTGCTCACCTGTCACAGGACAGCAGGCTTGGGGTGCATGCTGCCCGGGTCTTGCTGCCACAGGCTCTGGCTTCAAAGGGGCCTCACAAAGAGCAGTGTCTCTGGCTTTCTGCTAGTTTATGAGATTGCTCTCTCTTCCAAAACAAGAGCTTCCCTGCTGACATTCTTGTCTTTCTTTTAGTAGATAGAGCATATCATGAAACAAGATATGGATGTACCGGTTACTGGGACTTTATCAGCTGTAACGTAAGCATAAAGACCTATGATGCCATTCTCGCTTACCAGTTGTTGCACAACTCACAAATGCAATAGAGGGCGAGTACCTCCTCTTCCTCCTGAATGTCTGAATCCTCACTTGGGGGTGTGAGTGGCTGACTGTGTAATTTTGCAGCGAAGCTTCACCTTCCATAGGCGTGAAAAACAATGACCCATCACTAGTACAAGGCAGTGCAGGGTTTGCCTAGAGCCTCAAGCACTGGCCCTGGAAACCATTCCGTGCCCACCCTGCCATTTCACACTTTGAAACTCCCAAGATCTATTTTCAATGACCACTAACTGATTGTAGGACAATCATGCTTGTTAAAACAACAAGCACCCTCTTGGCGTGTCAATCAATGGAGGAGAGATGATAACTTTCAAAGTAAATGCAAAATAGAGCTTTTGACAATCTGTAATCGTGGGCCGGGGTGATCCTCCTTATGCAAACAAGGGTGTCATGAGATATCTGAACAGAAATGAAGAATGATTGAACAATATTACCATTCTGCAAAGTATGCGCAAGTGTGCCAAACACATTTCCATGTCTCCACACAACGTTTGAAACCATAGAAACATTTTATACAGCCCCATGGGAGCTTAAAGCCTCCTAGACATTTGAGATGCACTCTCTCTAGAACAGCCATTTTCAACCTTTTTCAGCTCTGACAAGACCCTAAAATTGTCAAGGCACACTACCAGTTTTTTACTTCCATTAAAATACTACATTACAGTTAATCTTGAATTAATAAAATTAATACAATTAAATCATGACATGGCAGAAAAAAAAATTGACAAGAAGCATGGAGAAGGTGGTGGGGGAGAAGAGGAAGGAAATGCCCATTGCCTGCTTGTGTATTTGAGAAAAGAGTGCAACCAAAAGCCCAATCCGATGCATGCCTGCTCAGAAGTAAACCCCATTATAGTCAATGGGGCTAATTCCCAGGTAAGTGTGGATGCAATAGCACCCCCAGAGCCCAATCCTATGCATACCTGCTCAGAAGACAGCCCATTACAGTCAATGGGCTTACTTCCAGGTGAGTGTGGATGGGATAGCAATCCCAGAGCCCTCTCCTATGCATGCCTGCTCAGAAGTGATAGATAGAAATTTCTTTTCCTGGTTCTTTTAGCTGAGCAGCCAAATAGAACAATAGAGACTTGTACTGTTCTTAGTCCATCTTTATTGCTCCAGTAGATATGCCATATAGGACAGAAACAAGACCGTCTGGACATAGGACCAGCCCCCAAGTAACCTCCCCTTTGCACACAAATTTACAGCAATGTGTGAACAAGTTTCATGAGGCCCTCTGATGTCACTTGGCTCTCATCCTGGGACTTTTCACAATTCTCAAATCTGGAAGTCACCTTGCCCTGAACGTCTTGACATGTTACCCGTATCTGATCTTCCAACAAAAATCCTTGGCCCCCAGCCGACTGAGCTTTTGCTCATAAACAGGTTTTTCACTTGACCTGCTGCTTAGGCAGGCTTTAAGCTAGAGCTGCAAGCCTCTGCCAGCAGCCATGACACTAGGCCCTCAGCTGTAAATTTGCAGAGTATTATTCATTTCTGGCTCCTTAGGATAACTCACTGGATAGAAGATTTAATAGAAAGATTATAAAACAGGTAAAACCCTAAAATCTCTCACAGAAGTAAGCCCCATTATAGTCAATGGGGCTTGCTCCCAGGAAAATGTGGATGGGATAGCACCCTAAGAGCCCAATCCTATGCATGCCTGCTCAGAAGAAAGCCCCATTATAGTCAATGGGGCTTACTCCCAGTTATGTGTGGATAGGATTGTGGCCAAGCACCCTTCCTCTAAAGCCCCAAAGTGCAGGGGTGGTCGCTTTGGTGAATTGCAGGCCAACTGGCAAGGAAAAGGGACTTTCAGGGACCCTTTTCAACAAGCCAGTCCTTAGGTTGGGGGCCTCAGCAGACTCAGTGGCTGTGTACCTGCCTGCCCACTTCTGGCTCCCTCTTCTCACTCACTCTGCAGCTCCCACCTCCTGGCTCCTCCGGGCTTCTCTGGTTGGGCAACTGAGAGACACTGTGCGGCTGAGAGTAACCAGTGAGCTTTACACACCATCAGGGATTTGAACCCAAGCCTGTCCACTCACTGTGTTGCCCCAACGTGCTAACTGCCATGCTAGGCTCCACAGAGCATACTGGATAAGGCCAATGGTCCAACTAGTCCAGCTTGCTGCTTCTCACAGTGGCCCACCAGATGCTTTTCCCTGAGCACACAAGACAATATACCTGCATCTAGTGAATGCATCTAGGAAATCCCTTTGCCACTCCTTGCAGCTGGCATTCTGAGGTAGCCTACTTTGAAAACCAGGAGGTTGCAAGTACCCATCATGGCTTCTAGCCTGTGATGGTCGTTTTCTCCATAAATCTGTCCAATCTGCTCTTAAAGGTATTGAAGCTAGACACCAGCACAATAGCCTGTGGCAAGGCATTCCACGGATTAATTAAATAATTGGGTAAAGAAATAGTTTCTTTTGTCTGTTCTAATTCTCCCAAAAGTCAGTTGTAGTGGATGTCCCCTGGTTCTGGTGTTGTGGCAGAGGGAAAAGAACATTCCTCTACCCACTCTATCCACCCACTGCATAATTTACATCTCAATCATGTCCCCCCGCCCATCAGGTGCTTTTTTAGTAGACTGAAGAGCTTTTAAGATACTTAAAATATCAGGAAGCAGATCAACAAGAAATCAGCCACAGAGTTCCTCAAGCTGGTTACAGGAGAGTGTATTTGGAAGGAGCAGGGAATGCATCAGAGTACAGTTGGGTTAGACACGGCATGTTTCGTTTCTTGAAAGACTGGCTTATTCACTAGTGGTATACAGGGGGCGTGTTTTCATTACAGTGGTCAGTGTTGCAGCACTTGGTAACCACTTCAATAGGCCCACTTGTCACTGTTTTGTTACATGCATTGATATCAATGCTCCGAGTGCAGCCAGTCACCCAGTTTGCCCGCTGGCTAACTGAATGGGAAAAGAAAGCAGTTGTAAACGAGGGGATCAGTAAACATCACGGAAGGGAGTTGGAAGAAGGGAGGGCAGCCCCATCTAGCTCCCAACCTAGCTATGCCAGTTCTCAGTTAAGCCTGCCATTTTAGGGTAACAATATCTTACGTATGTAGGTTGCCCTTCTGAAACACTGTTCCTGTTCACAGGCATAGCAATAAGTACGTTTATTTTCTATCACCGTAGTCCCGTGGTTAAGGCACCAAAGACCCTGTGCTGAAAAAGAGAGAGAGAGAGTGTGTCATGACAGAATGGAAATGTGAGCATCTCATAGATTTTGCTTTTTTTGTATTATGCTTCCTAATGACTAAAGAAGAATACAAAATTGCCCAAGCCAGCCTGCCACCCTTACTGGTTTAGCAAAGCCTTTCTCTGCAGGTTTGGGGGGCCTCATTCATAAGTGACCTGACACTCCTTTTATTCTCTTCCTTTTGATTTTTCTAGGGAAGGAGCCCTACCCTGAAAAGTCAAATCAGACACTGAGGATTACAGGCAAGAGTGTAGGTGGGGTCTGGTTACTCATATGCCAAAGGCGCACTTTCCCGAAGGGGTTCACCTCTGTGCCTGGCCACCCCTCACCTGGCCTGCTACTGTTGCTCCTACGCCCTCCCTCCACCCATGACTCTGTAGGCATCCTGTGATGAACCAGATGATCAGGTACGGAACAAGACCAGCTTGTACTCCTCCTTGCTGGGCAATTCCTGAGTGCCCTGGCCCTGAGCCAGCCAAAGGGAGGAAGGAGCTGCAGCCATAGTGGATGGTGGACTCCCTGGCACTCCTGCAACAGCCATACAAAGGAAAACTCCTCTGTCTTTTTGGGTACATGGGGGGAGGCAAAGCTGTCAAGCATGTTAAGAAGAGCATATGTTTTTTGCCTGAGGCTCACCAGAAAGCTGCTGAAATTGTTAAATAGTTATACTATTAAGGCAGACACAACAACACAACTCTGGTATTGCTGATGGTGTCTTTCAGTAGGATTGCTTACAGCAACTGCACTCGCTTACACTGACATTTCACACCTGAGAAACTCACCATCTATTTTGAACAGATTGCACAAGAAGGACAAGACAATAGCTATTCACTAGAATTGGGGTGATAGTTAAGGGGCAAGGCTAAAGGTCTGGAGGGTGTGAGCAAACATGGTCTCAAACAGTAATGGATTCTCTTTTTAAAAAACAGCTGTCATCTCTGCCATTTCTCAACTGATCTGCTTATCATCGTTAGAGAGATGTGAGCCGCACCGGGTGATGCACACAGGGGGAGTGACACCACTACTAGCCAAGATTTTTGTATTTTTGAACAATACCATCATGTTATATAATATTTGATGCATAATTCCATGTGATATGCATGTTAAAAAATCACGTGGATGCTTAATGATGTCGCTTCTGGTCCTGACATCGCTTCCAGTGGGTTCTGACAGATTGCTAAAAGTGTGAGAAGCACTGCTGTATTCTATCAAAAGTTCTAGCCATAAGACCAGCAGGGCCGGGGCAATGCTCTATGACCACCCACTGCCTGGGGTTGCCCTGCCCACTAAATGGGAGGAGGTCCATCATGGGGATGACGCACTGGCCTCCTGCACTGGGTGACACAAACCCTCGTGATGCCACTGCTGCCTACTATTTGACAAGACGTGGTGCCCAAGGTGCAGATGCTCCACACCCAATGTCCGTTCGGCTGCTGGACTGTGTGTGAATCGGTTCACACGACTCCCCACTGCAGTACAAAGAGATCAGGAACCAGTTGTGGGGTCAGAAGGGAAGACTTAGATGCATTAGAGACGCATCTCAGCACAAGATCCTCTTTTGCCATATTCAGAGGTGTAGCAAAGGGAAGGCTGCTCTCTAAATACTGCAGACAACACAATGTGCCTTGTAAATGGCTCCTCCCCAGTTACCATCGGAACCATACTGGGCAGCAATGGCAATGCGTAGGAACACTGCCCCCCTTTAGCTACACCGCTGGCCACATTGTTCATGCGTTTGGGAGGTTCTCACTCCTATTGGTTGTTAGACTCAGATTCAGATATGGAGGCCTAAACATTGCTAGGGGGGAGAGGGAATGGAAAAGAGAGAGAGAGAGAGAGAGAGAGAGAGAGAGAGAGAGATATGCTGGAGGAGCAATGCCAATGGAAGTGAGTTAAATACAGGTATAACCTTTTTATCTGCAGATTTTTCGCCATCAGTTTTGCATGAGGAGGGCCCTTTAGATTCAAGGAAAAACATCCTTTAACAATAGCTTTGGTTAGCATTGCAATGCAGGAGAGCAGCAGGGGGCAATTAATTAATTAATTAATCAATCAATCAATCAATCAATCAATCAAACTCCAGCCACTTAGAAAAACTTTCCAGTACACTCCTAGGCAAATGACCCCTCTTTCCTCTTGCAGCATATGAAAGTAAGCAAAGCATTTCCTTTGCATTGTTTCCCAGTAAAGGGAAGGGTCACTGCCTTGGAGTGAAGCCTTTCTAAGCACCTGGAGAGCAATTGATTGATTCTCTGTCCACTGCTGCTCTCCAGCATTATAATGGTAAGCAAGGCCATGTTTCAACCGCTGAGCAAAGGGATATTGTTTTTGAAATGGATTTCATTTAACACAATTTTTGGCATCCACAGGAGTTCTGGGAACAGATCCCTCGCGGGTGCTGAGACTCGACCTGTAGTGAAATAGTGCCAAGAATCATGTGAGCAGTACAGGGGTAAACGTGTCTCCAAAAAGAGGTCATAGAACTGAGAAGGTGTAGAAAAATACCACCCCAACCCCCAGTGTGTCTCCTCAGCTGAGCTCCCACATTGAACGTCTCCAATACTGGGGGACAAACTGTAGAGGAGCCCATCTTTGCTCAGTTTGCCACCTTCACATCTGGTTTGCTTTTGAGAAGTGGCTGGAGCTGGGCTGCTTCTACAGCTTACATAAGAACAGCCCCTATTATTTGCACGTGTTTATACTGCCCTTCCTCCAAAGAGCGCAAGGTGGTGTATATGGTTCCTTCCCTTCTTTTGTTCTCACAACAACCCTGTGAGGTAGGTGAGGTTGAGAGAGAGAGTGACTGGCCCAATGTCACTCAAGAAGCTTCATGACTAAGTGGGGATTTGAACTTGGGTGTTCTGGATCTAACTTCCAAACAATACACCGTCCTGGCTAAGAAAACCCACTTTTGGTGACATAAGGCAGTTGAGTTTCCTTTTCAGATCATAAGAACAGCCCCACTGGGTCAGGCCATAGAACCATCTAGTCCAGCTTCCTGTATTTCACAGCAGCACACCAATGCCGCAGGGAGCACGCCAGAAAACAAGAGACCTGCATCCTGGTGCCCTCCCCTGCATCTGGCATTCTGACATAACCCATTTCTAAAATCAGGAGGTTGCACATACACATCATGGCTTGTAACTCGTAACGGATTTTTCCTCAAGAAACTTGTCCAATCCCCTTTTAAAGACATCCAGGCCAGACACCATCACCACATCCTGTGGCAAGGAGTTCCACAGACCAACCACATGCTGAGTAAAGAAATATTTTCTTTTATTAACTCTTCCATCACTCAATTTCAGTACATGTCCCCTGGTTCTGGTGTTATGTGAGAGTGTAAGGAGCATCTCTCTATCCACTCTGTCCATCCCCTGCATAATTTTGTATGTCTCAAACATGTCCCCCCTCAGGCGCCTCTTTTCTAGGCTGAAGAAGCCCAAACGTCATATCCTTTCCCCATAAGGAAGGTGCCCCAGCCCAGTAATCATCTTAGTCACTCTCTTTTGCACCTTTTCCATTTCCAACATGTCTTTTTTGAGAGGTTGTGACCAGAACTGGACACAATACTCCAGGTGTGGCCTTACCATCAATTTGTACAACAGCATTATAATATTAGCCGTTTTGTTCTCAATAGCTTTTCTAATGATCCCAAATATATAATTGGCCTTCTTCACTGCCACCGCACATTGGGTCGACACTTTCATCAACCTGTCCACTACCACCCAAAGATCTTTCCCCTGATCTGTCACAGACAGCTCAGAACACTATATGGAAAGTTTTGATTTTTTGCCCCAATGCGCATGACCTTACACTTATTGACATTGAAGCGCATCTGCCATTTTGCTGCCCATTCTGCCAGTCTGGAGAGATCCTTCTGGAGCTCCTCACAATCATTTCTGGTCTTCACAACTCAGAAAAGTTTGGTGTCGTTCATAAACTTTGCCACCTCACAGCACACCCCTGTCCCCAGGTCATTTATGAAGAGGTTGAAAAGCACCGGGCCTGGACAGATCCTTGGGGCACACCGCTTTTCACCTCACTCCATTGTGAAAATTGCCCATTGACACCCACTCTCTGCTTCCTGGCCTCCAACCAGTTCTCAGTCCATGAGAGAACCTGCCCTTTAATTCCCTGACTGTGGAGTTTTTTCAGTAGGTGAGGGAGCTGCAACACAATGAGAAGGAAATGTGGACTGTGCCGCTTCAGGCCACAGGGGAGGCAGGAGCCCCATTTGCACAGGCTTCCTGCACATGTCAAGCTGGCCTGCCAGAGAGAAACATTTGCTTTTCTACTCCTAGGAAAGGGTAATGCAGAGGAGCATTTGAACCCCCAGCCTCTGCCATTGTCTTTCATGGGAAGGAAGGCAATGCTGATGAATGCCCCAATCCCCTCTGGGCAACTTGTTCCCTGCCCCAATAGCTTTGGCTTTTCCTTTCTAATTGCTATTAATACTAACAATGGGAAGCCACTTTGCGAACCAGCTTAGCCTTAGAAGTGGGATTGAAGAAGGTGAATATCAAGCAACCTCCTTCCCTGACTCCATCTATTCTCACACCTCATTCAGGCGCATGTGTGGACAAAGCCTCAGCCCTGGAGTTGGGCGGGCTCTGAACCCACCTCGGCAGATCCGGCTCTAAGCCAGTGGGACCAATTGCTAGAGGTGGGTGGAAATGGTTTTACTGTGGTGTTTTCCATAGGTAGAAATGCAGAAAACTGTCTTAGGGGTTTTTATTCAAACTTTACATTATAATTATAAATTGTAGTTGCTTTAAAAGTGTACTTGGCAGGTGAAATAGGTGGTATAGTTTCAGCAGATGAAGCCATAGCAACTACCCATGCACCCTACAATTAAATAAAAACCAATTAAACCAATTTGGCCCAGTGTTGTATATATACAAAAGGGATCAAATGTGTACAAATGGGTTAAAATGGTTTCATTTCTTCACAGATTTCAGTTGTAATATACAATATAGGGTCATATACTCTAGTCCAGAGATTTTCAGCCTTTTTCAGCTCACCGCACACTGACAACATTGTCACTGCACATCATCAGTTTTTTGACAATTGACAAGGCACACTGCACTGCTGGTGGGGGCTCATATCCCCAAGTGGCCCTACTAATAAATGACCCTCCCCCAAACTCCCACAGCATTCTTGTGAATCATTCGCAGCACACCAATGTGCCAAGGCACAATGGTTGAATATCGCTGTCTTACATGCAATTTGATATGAAAATGTACTTAGATCCGTTTGGTTCATTGACTTACATGCACTTTCTAAGTGTGTATTTTGATTGTATTCCATTCTACCATAGAGATATAAAGGCTGTAATAAATACATTTTCTATCTCTAAGATTCTGGACCTCAGCTGTGAATTTGGGGCCCTGCAGCTTCTAAGACTGGCCCCAAACCTCAGGGTCAACCCAGTACCCTTTGCCACCCTCCCAACACAATCTTCTCTCATGAAAAATATGTTCTGAAGCATCTTTTGATCTGGAAATGCTTTGCAGACACATCTTGACTATTCTAGGCCTGTTCTTCTAAGCTCTTCTTCTATTCTGTGACCTGCTCTTCCCTGGACACCACCACCCCCATTTACTCACCCACAGCACCAAAAAGCAGAGCAGAGAGGCCAAGGAGAATCATCTTATTCATCTCGATCCAATAGCAGAGGTGGGACTCCCCAGGAGAATCAGGCAGGACTCTAGTCTCTCTGAGGTCCCAGGTGCCTCTAGGCAGGTGCAGGGTTCCAATTTATCCTCTAAAGGGAACAGGTAATGCATGCAAGGTGAGGGCGGGCCTGGGCATTATTCTGAGAAGAAGCACAATGTGATGATCAAAATGTATCTGATCTGACAGCAAATACATGAAGCTCCTTCTGGGAAGAGCAGCACAACAATGAATCCTTGTTTCCTGAACACAAGTCAGGTTGAGCCTCATTATTTGCATAGGTTCCATTCCCAGAACTCACACTGATGGCAAAAAAAACGCACCAGAGCAAACCATTTCGAAAACAAAGTTTCCTTGCTCTGGTGATTTAAAAACAGCCTTGCTGACCTTTGCAATGCCAGATTCGTGTATAATAAGGCTGGACCTGTATTGCAACCGTACCCAGCCATGGAGCTCGTCAAGTGCAAAAGTCAGATGTCCAAGGAATTGTGCTCACTGTCCACCAGCCCCACTGGACAGTGGAGGAAGGTCCTAGGAAGACCCCATCACCACTGAATGAAAGCTGGGTTTCTTGCCAGAATCATTCCTTCCAGAGACAGTCCCTGTACTAGCCCTGCCACTTGCTACCTATTTCCAAACAAAGCCAAATATCACTTTGACTCAGGATTTTAATTTCTTCATTCATCTACTGTCCCACCAAAGATGCATCCAAAGTGGCATACAATAAAAAATGAAGGCATTAGGGCAGGGGTGCCCAAACCCCGGCCCGGGGGCCACTTGCGGCCCTCAGGAACTCACAATCCGGCCCGCGGGGAGCCACCAGTCTCCAATGAGCATCTGGCCCTCCGAAGACTTGCTGGAGCCCATGCTGGCCTGACGCAATCGCTCTCAGTGTGAAGATGACTGTTTGACCTCTTGCATGAGCTGTGGGACAGGCGGTCCCTCCACTGCTTGCTGTTTCAGATCTGTGATGCAGCAGTGGCAGTGAAGGAAAGGCTAGCCTTGCTTTGTGCAAGGACTTTTATAGGCCTTGAGCTATTGCAAGACCTTCATTCATTGATACAAGTTCCATCTCTAATATATTCATTTATGTACATTTATTCACATTTGAAATGTAAATTAATTCGGCCCCCAACACAGTGTCAGAGAGATGATGTGGCCCTCCTGCCAAAAAGTTTGGACACCCCTGCATTAGGGCAAGGCTTGGATAGATCCATTTAGTTATTCAAGATATCCTCCATAGAAGATACCCTCCTCCAGTGCTTCTTTTGTGTAAAAAAAAAAAAAAAAGGTGCAGAAACTCACAACTTGTTAATCATTTATTTATTTATTTTTAAATCATTTTTATTGGAGAAATAGGTAATAAGATACAACTAGACAACACGTGATTAACACATACAGAGAGGATAACAAAAAGGCATTCAACACTATTGAATACAGATATATTAAAAATAAAATATTGAAATGAATGGGGACCTACCTGAAATTGGCTCATGACCCACCTAGTGGGTCCCGACCCTTAGTTGGCAACCTTCAGTCTCGAAAGACTATGGTATCTCGCTCTGAATGGTAGTTCTGGCACAGCATCTAGTGGGTCCCGACCCACAGTTTGAGAAACACTGTTCTAATGTAAAATGCACTAAAATACACTGTGCCTACAGTTATCAAGTTAAACACTCTTTGTCATTGGCAA
Organism: Tiliqua scincoides; assembly: GCF_035046505.1. NCBI lineage: Eukaryota > Metazoa > Chordata > Lepidosauria > Squamata > Scincidae > Tiliqua > Tiliqua scincoides. The sequence continues at coordinate 256,918,410 of NC_089822.1, forward strand.
AAAATAGTTCAGGACGATCTTTAATCTATAATCAAAGACTTGCAAAACTGAGGGTCAGAAAAACATTTTATCAAAATTTATGGTGGTTTTTTTTTTATGAATTTGGGTTGCTGATTCCAAAAATGGCCATAGCATAGGCTTCCTCATGAGGAAGCTCCTTGAACCATTCACTAACGAGACTATGCCATATTTCCAAAACTAGAAATGATAGGGGAAAACTGATGCCATTTTTGGAATCAGCACCCCAGTGGCGTCACTAGGATTCACGTCACCCGGTGCGGGAGGCCTGTGCGTCCCCCATGCAGTGGACAGGGCAACGCCCCAGGTGGTGGGCGTGGTGATGTACCATCACCCTGCCCCCACTGGTTTATTGGCTGTAACTTTTGGTAGAACACAGATATTTCATTCTGCATGAAATTACACATAGATTGATATAAAACATGATAGTATTGTTCCTCCAAATTCTGATTTTAGTGATTTTGAAAACTTGAAAAGTCACACACACCCCTGTGTCAACTTACTAACAACTTATGGTAGCATTTCTCAAACTTTTAGCACTGTGTTTTGCCAGATTCCAAGGCCAAGCTCTGCCTAGAGAATTATGCCCACTTTAAGCAAATTAGCTCCCCTTCTTTCCCCCAACAAATGACCCTGGTTCTGCCCTGCAGTCCTGCTGGACCCCACCTCCAGGGTAGCTCACCTGTTCAACCTACAGAGGTCCTCTCTCCTGTCAGCAGCCTCCCACCACTACAGCAGACCCTTGGTCCTCAGCAGGTCTTAGGCACAGCAGCCACACACCAAACTCCAGTGTCTCCAGCAGTGTGTTCCAGCAGTCTCCAAAGTCCATTCACCAGTCAGTCCATTAGCCATCAATTCCTTAGTCCATTACTCCAGTCTCCCCTGCCTCAATCTTTCCTCCTTCTGCTGCCCACAAACCCTTCCTGCCTCAGGTGCTCCTCAGATCCCTGAGGGCCCTATGGCCTTCAAGTGGCTGCAGCTGTGCAGCACACTCCCTGGAAGCCCAGGCCTTACCCTTAAAGGGGCCACTGCTGACACCTCAGCCTACCTCCTTTCCAGATCTGCCGCGATTCCAATACACACCGGGACCCACTTTTTAGAATGACAATCTGTCCAGGACCCACTGGAAGTGATGTCATGGCCAGATGTGACATCATCAAGCAAATTAAAATAAATAATTATAAATAATTAAATTAAAAGACATAATTAAATAAGGGGGAGCCAGTCCAAGTGAATCTACTCTGAAGTAAGTCCTATTGTGGTCAATGGGGCTTACTCTCAGGAAAGTGTGGGTAGGATTGCAGCCTGTGAGCTCAATCCTATGCATGTCTACTCTGAAGTAAGTCCTATAGTGGTCAATGGAGCTTACTCTGTTGCCTGCCTGAAATAACCCCCCCCCCCAAAAAAAAAAGAATCATTGAGATTTCCAGTCCTCCCCAGTGCCCAGTTTAAAGTTCTTCTATTTCAGGCATATCAAGAAAAAGACCCTCCTGGCTTTGCAAGTGCAAAATAGAAAACTTTCCCCTTATGACCTGAAGCCTCTTTTTTGTCCTTTTTAGTGGGGGGGGGGGAGGAGGGAGAGGCTGCCTTCTGGATTATCTCCAGCTCCATGGGATCGGGACCATTCTGGTGTCCTCACATTCCCCTTTGCCTGGCCTGACCAACAGCCAAGGCGCGTCTGCCTACTCACGAGTAAACGTGACGTGAGGCTGCTTGCTTTCCATAGGGCTCAATAGACTGCAGGTGGGAGGGAGGCAGGGACCTCCTTCTCCCTTTAGTGTCAGGACCATGGATCAGGACCATTCTGACGTCCTTGGAGTCCTCTCAGCTGCCCTTTCTGATGGATTACTAGTGAGTAAACGCGACCACGTGGCTTCCTTTCTGGCTGAGGCTCGCAGCTGGGAGGGATGGGACCTTCTGGGGTGTTTTTGGGAGGCTGCATTCATTGGATTGGGGCCATTGTGGTGGTGTCGTTGGATTCCTCTCGGCCTGCCCTTTCCGAAGGACTATGGCAAGTATGCCTACTCACCGGTAAATACGCACTGGGGGGGCATTCTGCTTTTTGGACTTACTACAAATGCTCAAAGGGAAATCAAGCAGAAGGATGGCCTCTCTAGAGGTTCCCAGGACAGCGATATCTTAATTTATCCTCTGAAAGGCAGATGGTAAAGGATGAGGGTGGAGTCCCTCAATCATTTGAGAAGACACAATGTTCTCAACATGAGATTCCTCCATCCAAGAGAAAGGCGTCTTCAGAGAACAGGTGTAATAAAACTTCCTGCTATTATGAGAACTGAAGACTCTTTTACCAACTAATTAAGTCTGAACTCTTTTCATTTTGCATGATGGGAACTTACACCACTGTGTGCTGACAAGCAAGCACAGACTCTCTGCCCATGCACTCTCCATATGGAGGAAACTGTCTTTGGAAGAAAGTGGATAGGTGAACGGGTGCAGTTTTGTCCCTTCTCTGACACCAGATCCAGAACCACCCATCAGGCCTCCCGACCCGAGCCGGGGCCTTTCTACTCTGTGCTGGCTGAATAGACAGCTCAAACTTGAGTAGGCCCATTATGAGCAGCCAATTTAAATACAAACCATCAGAATCTGCCAGCTTTTATATTGTATAAAACGGCTTCCCAGACTTTTTAGCTATAGGAGCCACCTCTTAAAATGACAATCTGTCACAACTCGCTGGATCTGAAAAAGGAGGAAAACCTAGGCAGAATTAATAGTTCAGATCTTTTGACCCCAAGGCTGCTAGAGACCTTACATGTAGTATGTGTGTGTGTGGGGGGGGGGGGTATTTGCTAGACCAGCATCGCTGAAATTTGCATCCGCTGCACGCCCAGAATGCGGTCCCCGGTGTGACTGGCACTTTTAGCTCTGGAGCCCTGCAGTTCCTGTCCCCAGATTGACTGGTCTGGCCAGTCACATCTGTGGTGCAGGCATTGCACCCGGATGTCCACCAAGACGCGACTTGCCAGAGCATCACATTGTCCCGATCAGGGGACATGAAATCCTGCTGCACTGTGGAATAGTGAGTGCCAGTCACAGGAGGGAAGGATTCGGCTGAACGCCAGATCTGGCCCACGGGCCACGGTTTGTGCAGCACTGTGCTAGACTCTCTAGAAATGGAGTTCAAGGACTCAAACCTCTACCATCATACCAGGGTACCCAAAAGGCTGGACTAAAGAGCAAGATGTTTGGTCAGGGAGTTCCAGGCCACAAAAAAGGGCTGAAACTGGATTCACACGTGATCTGTGACACGCCAATTACTAGAGAAAACAGGAAAATGAGACATTTTAATTTGGGGGGTGTGAAGATTACCTCATTCCGCAGGTTAGTGTTTCAACTATTCTTTTTCCTGTAAACCAGACATGGGTGCTTGCAAAGTAGGATTTTTAAAAAAAGTTTCAAACACTTTTTGCGACCCACCAAAAATCGGCTTGTGACCCACCGGTGGGTCCCAACCCATAGTTTGGGAAACACTGCTAGAAAAGATCACGCTTGTCCATATACATGCGTTGTGCAATATGAAATGCCATTGAACGCCAACAGAGGCATACGAAGGTCATTTGTCACCCGGGCCCATAAATATTTGGCACCCTCATACTACACTTAGGGCCCAATCCCATAAAGTGCACGTCAGCTTACCGCCAGCACACACTGTTGCAAACATGCTGTAAGACATGTCTGGACTGCTGGGCAGTGGAGAGGTCAGTGGGGGCCTGGGGGAGATGGGCAAGAGGCGTTCCAGGATGGCTGGAGGTTAGGGAGGAGGTGTACTGGGGGGAGGGAGTGGGGCAGGAGGGAATCAAGACCAGAGCAGAGCTCCACCGGATCCTGAGCCTTCGTGTCCGACCAGTGGCCCAACACAGAGTCTCTTGATTCAACGCCAACCGTTGGGTCACTATAGAATCAAGTAGCCCCATTGAGGGACTACTCACCTTGCCTGGGGGAAGGGGATGAAGGAGCCGCCGGCACTGTCCAGGTTGCACTCAGGATGCAGGCATTTTTTATGCTGCTGCAGCCCTGGGTGCCGGGTAGCTCAGGATTGGCCAGCTCAGCTGCAATCCTATCCACACCTGCCTAGGAGGAAGCCCCATTGACTAGAATGGAACTGACTTCTGAGTAGACATGCATTGGATTAGGCTTTTACTTTGGAGAAAGTAGCCTTTTGCAACATCCCAGGTCATGGAGGACCATTCAAAGGCTTCACCTTATTCTATGAACCTGCTGCTTCCACCTTGTAACTACCTATCCAAATAAAACTAATGTTTTCTTCAAGACACACGTCTGCTTTTTCCCCTTTTGATACTATTCTGCCAGCTGGCTTGCTCTATTTTATTTGAGATTTGGAAGAATATTGCTTATTTACTCTTCTCTTTCTGGGAATTAGTTGGGGTTCCATTTTGGCTCTTGCTACATTGATACCAAATTATGTTGATAGACTAAGGCTGCAGTTCTATACACACTTTCCTGTGAGTAAGGCCCATTAAACACAGTGGGACTTACTTTTGAGTAGACACGCCTAGATTGCACTGTAAGTTTCATCTATCCCGCTGATGTTTCTACGTCAGTTATACGTGTACAGGTATCTGTGTTATAAAACACCAACGGTGATCCCTATTTGAATTTGCTTCAAGTTATTTTGAGAACCAGATTTGGCCATTTCTCTCCAGTTTGACCCCATCTCTTAGGGCATTTTAGACTCTTGTTCCAGTTGGAGAACTGGTGAGCAGTTTGGGCTGACACCATTGCACTGGTGTGTGTAGTAAAGTTACAGCTCCTCCTCATTTCTCAGGCTTTTGAAAGGTGTAAACAGATATAGTATGTTCCACACCTGCTATACTCCCAATGCTTTCATTGTTTATGCAGCATTTCATTATTTAATTGTTTTTTTTTTTTTTGAAGCTCATAGCATTCTGATTTGTTTCAACATTTATATATAATTATGACTAAGAGATTGAGACAGTGAGACTAATCAGGACCTTCCCCAGTTTGAAACCTGCTCCTTGCTGTCTTGTGATGAGTGTTGCTGTAACTACTAAAACATGGCGTGTAACAATAGTACCGCAGTCTGAATTGCTGCCTTAAAACAGGAGTCTCTAAACTAGTGTTTCTCAAACTGTGGGTCAGGACCCACTAGGTAGGTTGTGAGCCAATTTCAGGTGGGAACACATTGATTTCAATGTTCTATTTTTAATATATTAGACTTGATGCTACCATGGTATGTGACTGCATTTGGGGAAAGGTTACAGACCTGTACTTTTAACAAACTACTCTCTATATTCTTTTAACAATGATAGTCAATGGGACTTACTCCTGGGTAAGTTCAGGTAGGATTGCAGCCTAGGATTGTTAAAATTTTCCTGCTTGATGATGTCACTTCCGGTCATGACATCACTTCTGGTGGTCCTGACAGATTCTCATTCTATAAAGTGGGTCCTGGTGCTAAATGTGTGAGAACCACTGCACCCAACTTCTGGGCCAGAGGGCCGAATCAAATACCTGACTCGATATCAAAGGCTAGAAAATAAATTTTAAATATAAAATTTAAATAAATACATTAGAGACCAAGCTTGAATGAATGAATGAGTGGTGGACTCAAAGTTCCAGGATATTTCCAAGCATGAATACTAAAGCATGAGGGTTGTTCAGGGTTGTTCAGATAGAGGGCTGTTCAGGGGACATCCGCTAAAGTTGAATGTTGGAAGAGTTAGGACAGACAGAAGAAAATATTTCTTCACTCAGCATGTACCCTGTTTCCCCAGAAATAAGACCGACCCTGAAAATAAGACATGATCAGGGCCTGGATGGGGGGGGGGTGGAAGGGGTCCTCGGGTGGGTGGACAACATGACTGGAAATGCTGCACTCCTGTGCGCCCCACCTAGAAAGCGCCTGCTATGCTACCTTGGTCAGAGGACACTGAGGAGGAGCTGAGGTGGGAAGCAGCAAGCAAGGCCACCCTGCCTACCAGGCTCTGAGGCTCTTCACACTTTCCTGGGAGTAAGTCCCATTGACTGTAAAAGGACTGACTTCTGAGTAGACAGGCAGGCAGGCAGGCATCCTCCTGGGCGCTGAGGGGACACCCTCTCCACAAATTCCAGGGAGTAAGTCCTGTTAACTCTAAAGGGACTGACTTCTGAAAAAAAAATAAGACCTACCCTGAAAATAAGACCTATTGTGCTTTTTTGAGTGAAAAAGAAAAAAAATATAAGACAGTGTCTTATTTTTGGGGAAACAAGGTAATTAGTCTGTGGAACTCTTTGCCACGGGAAGTAGTGATGCCATCTTGCCTGGATGCCTTTAAAAGGGGATTGGACAAATTTTTGGAGGAAAAATTCATTACGGGTTACAAGTCATAGTAGGTATGTGCAAGGTAGATGTAGGCTGCCTCTGATTGCCAGATGCAGGGGAGGGCACCAGACCGCAGGTTGTGTCTGTTTTCTTGTGTGCTCCCTGGGGCATTTGGTGGGCCGCTGTGAGATACAGGAAACTGGACTAGATGGGCCTATGGCCTGATCCAGCAGGGCTCTTCCTATGTTCTTAGGTTCTTATTTTGCTGCAGGTCGCATCTGGACCCCGGGCCGGTGTTTGGAGAGCCCTGGGGTTGTATTCAGGTGGGAAAAGGGGAGGGGCACAAGAAGTTCTGATCTGCCAGGGAACAGGGGTTGGTTGCAATTATGCCTGATCCCAGCCCCACCTCCCACTCCCCACCCATCTGCCCTGGGACTGCCCACAACCCGCCCTCCCTGAACCAAGGAATGCCTCTCTCCCATCCAACACAGAGCCTTGCATTGACCCAACCTCCTTGCGCCAACATGGCTTACTCCCGAGCAGGCGCAAATGAGCAGGGGCCTCTGGATTGTGCCCATAGAGTCATTTTGAGTCAACTCATGAGTCATTATGAAAAACAAGTTTTTCACTTGTTTCACTTGTTGTCTCATCTAACACTCCCCTGATGTTCCCATCCCATCTGCAGTCAGTGATGCGCATGAGTCCTTCATTTCAACCACCAGTTGATTATGTAAACAGAAGGTGTGATTGGAGTGTAGCAGTGCAGAAAAATGACTGGTTGCATATGAACCCCAGTGTCTCCCCCTTCAGATCATGATTTTGCCTTCAGAAGGAGCACCAGGAGCACCAAACAGCACGCCACAGACCAACAGGGGCAGGGAGGTGTCTGGCTCACCAAGGTGGGAGAGAGGAGACAGCCTGACGGGACAGAAGCAGCAAGCAGGAGGGAGGGCCCCCCCTTAGGAGCCAGGATCATTATCACCCAGTCCTTCGAAGGTCTAACTAGAAGTTCCATTGCAGTCAATGAGGCTTCGCCCAGGTAAAGGTGGAGGACAGGACTGCACAGTGCAGCCTGTGATGCACAGGGCACTGGGCTGAAGAACTGGCCTGGGTCAGAGGTACATAAGCAGCCGGGGGGGGGGGGGGTGTGAGCAGGCGGGGCTGACCTTGCCTTCTTCTGGTCCCTTCCCCAGCCTCATGAAGAAAGAAAGAAAGAAAGAAAGAAAGAAAGAAAGAAAGAAAGAAAGAAAGAAAGAAAGAAAGAAAGAAAGACTGGCCCTGAGTCGTGAGTCAAGTCAAGGTCAGCAACATCTGTAACTCAAATCAAAACAAGTCATGAAAAAACAGCATTTTCCCAACTCGACTTGGGTGGCCACCCCTGGGTGCTTCTGGGCTTCTTTACTGCCTGTGCACAAAGGCACCTTCAGACCAAACAGCTCCCCCGACTCTCCTTACAGACAGAAAACACCTTCCGCCTCTTGCAGCACTGTCAGCTTGGGCAGACCTTCTCTGCTTGTCTGTCAGCACTAGTTCTCCTCATGCAAAACAAGTCTGGTGCCGAGAAAACTTTTCAGACTAATTTAGTGTGACAAAAAAAGGTTTCTGGTTCTCAAAATATCAGGGAGTTTCATCACACCTGTTCCCTGAAGACGCCTTCCTCTGGGACGGAGGAATCACATTTTGAGAACATCCTGTTTTCTCACATGAACTTAATATTCTCTCCTCATCCATTAGCCTCTCCCCTTAGCCTCCTGTATCTGAGTCTGAAGTCAAGCAGCTTCTTCTTCTTTTGAAACCTGGGAAGGTTGCGTGCCCAGACGTCCTTCCCCTTGATATATTCAATGTTGACCCAGATTGGTGGGCACCACTATTGGCAGACCTGTTCACAGTTGTAAATAATACTGGTATTATGCCCAACTCATGGACCCAATCAATCATCATGCCCATTTATAAAAAAGGGAATAGAAAGCACCCAGGGAGCTATTGCCCCATCTCTTTGCTATCCTCTCTGGGCAAGATTTATGCAAAATACTTCTTGGACAGGCTCACCAAGTGGCTGAATGAAAATAACACTATTGGCCCAGAACAAACAGGCTTCTTATCTGGTAAGTCTATTTTGGATAACTGTTTAGCCCTATCTCATTTAGTCACTAAGTATGCCAAATCTAAAAATCCCCATCTCTATGCTGCCTTCCTAGATTTAAAAGGTGCATTTGACACAGTTGACAGGGAGCTACTTTGGCTAAAACTGGACAATTTAGGTCTGGACAAGAGACTCCTTCTCTTAATCAGGAAGCTCTACTCGGAGACTAGCTGCCGTGTTAAATTAACACCATGTGGGAAACTTTCGGCCCCAATTCCTACTAATTTAGGAGTCAAACCAGGATGTGTCTTAGCCCCTACGCTGTTTAACATATTCATTAATGATCTGGCTCCTCATTTGTCCTTAGTTGACGCCCATCCTCCTAAATTAGGTAATTTACCGTTCCCCCTTCTGTTGTATGCAGATGATATGCTGCTATTGTCCCGTACGAAAATTGGCTTGAAGTGTTTAATCAACTCGTTAAATACCTAACTTCCAATAAATTGCAATTAAACTTGGAGAAGTCTAAAATAGTGGTTTTCGGTTCCCAATGGAAACCTACCTCTTGGTCCTTTAGTGGGAAGGTAATCGAACAGGTTAAAGTTTTCAAGTACCTGGGAATCTTGTTTCATCATAGGCACACTTGGTCACCCCATCGCCAGGCTGCTATTAACTCAAGCAATTTATTAGTTCAAGCTACTTTGTGTTTTTTTTTTACACCTGGGGCAATTCTTATATCCCAGCAGCGGTGCAGATCTTTAAGTCCAAGGTTCTGGCACAATTGCTGTTTGGTACCCCTATCTGGATTTCAGCCATTTCCACTCTAATAGAATGTGTTCAATCCAGATTCCTCTATAAGATCTTTGCGGTACCTCACTGCGTCCCTTATACAGCATTGTGCCTCAAAGCTAGTCTGCATTAAATTGAAACACTGGCCTGGCTAAGATTCTTGAGATGTTGGCTAAGGGTCGGTTTCGAGGCAAATCAGAACATCATGCTCTCCAATATTCTTGCTGACGTGTCTTTTTCCCCTGGTCTAACTTTATTTCACAAAAGACTCCAGCTCTTAGGTTTATCAACTGATCTGTTAGGGGGATTACCCATGTCTGCGGCTTACAATCTTGTTCGGACCCACTATTTGATATAGAGAAACAGGATTTGCAAGCTTCAGCCCGTAAGTCTTGTTTGCCTCTAAATATTGGTCTTTCATGGCCCTCTGATTTAGGTTCAAGCTATCTATCATTCATGTGTTCACCTCAGATCTGTAGAGCCTTTACACTGGGTAGGTTTAATATCTTACCTACTAATGTACTAAGAGCAAGATTTAATAGACCATTGGAAAGCCCCTAGTCATGTTCTTGCGACCTGGCTGCGGCTGCAGTGCTAGCCACTTACACAGGAATAAGCCCTGTTGGCTCTAATGGGGCTTTCTTCTGAGTAGACATGCCTAGGATGGGGCTCTGAGGCTGCAAGCTTGTCCACACTTTCCTGGGAGGAAGCCCCACTGGCTCTAATGGGGCTTGCTACTGAGTAGACATGCATAGGATGGGGCTCTGGCTTCGTGGAACTAAAACTGAGCCACATATTCAATTCAGTTCCAATGGAACTGCGAGGTTGTTTTGTACCATCACTTCACACTTCCCTGGAGGTGAATCCTTTGAACACAGATTTACTTCTGAGTAAACATGCAGAAAACTGAACTGTTAATCGCTTTTTCCGCCTATAACTTTTTCTTTGTATCCCCCTGAGCATCTGTTTGCTAAATTCAGACACTTTATGCATCTGATAAAATGGGCTTTGGAGCCCAATCCCATGCATGTCTACTCAGAAGTACATCTCATTATAATCAATGGGACTTGCTCCCAGGAAAGTATGGATAGGATTGCAGCCCTACAACACAGTCCTATGCTTGTTCTACCCTGAATTAAATTCCATTATAGGCAATGGTGCTTACTCCCAGGTAAATGTGCATAGGATCAATCCTATGCCTGTCTACTCAGAAGTAAGTCCCATTATAGTCAATGGTTCTTACACCCAGGTAACTGTAGTGGAGCTAAACAAGGGTTGGGCTTGACTTTGCAGGGAAGGCTCGGAGCAGAACTTCGGTTGTGCCTTGGAGAACCTGAGGAGCATCTCCAGAAGGGCTCGGGAGCAGCCCGGGACTGTCTGGAGGAGTTGCTTGGGGCCACTCAGAAGTGCCGCTGATGCAAGGTGGTGGCAGCCTCCGGATGGGGAAGCTCAGCAGCAATTGAGAGATGCAGGTGCCCAAGGCTGCAATCCTCTCCACATTTACCCGGGAGTAAGCCCCATTGACTAGCATGGAGCTTGCTTCTGAGGGGACATGCAAAAGATTGGGCTGTAAAGCAGGGGTGCTCAAACTTTCAACTTTAGGAATGCTGGACCTTTAACAAGTGTATAGAAGCGAGAATTTCAGCAGGTGCAAGAAAAAAATCTCTGGTAAATCTCCAGGCCTTGCTAGGTTTCAGAGTAGCTCTCGAGCCAAAAAAGTGTGAGCACCCCTGATTTACGCCATCGATTTCTATATCCATTCCTGGAAAGCTTTCATGGTTCAGATACAGACTTGGTCCAGTACTTGTTAGACGGGAGAAATGAGTGCTGCTGATCAAATGTAGCAAAATATATATGTAAAGCACTCTCGAGGCATAAATTCCTCTGTATTTCTTTGCCTGAACAATGATTGGTGGTTACCCTGAATGTTTTAATTTTGTTTTCTTGTTAGATTGTTTATGCCAATAAAGGTGAATGAAATGAAATGAAATGAAATATTCTGTCCTCATCCATTAGCCTCTCCCCTTAGCAAATAAATTGAGATCTTGCTGCACTTGGAACCTATAGATAGTTCATTTGAAACCTGTAGATAAGCCAGAGTCCTTCTCCTTCATCCTTCTTTGCACCTGTGAAACCACGGAAGATGAATAAGATTCTTCTCCTTGGATTATCTGTCCTGCTTCTCTGCGTTGTGGGTGAGTAACTAAAGGCATATATTGGTGAAAGGAGGTTATATCTAGGAATGCAAATGGTTATGTAAGCAGCATGTATCTTGACTTAAATAATCCAAAAACTTTGTTCTGAAGGCACAGGGCACAGATGCCAAGAAAAAGCTGTTGAGTTGGTGTTGAGGTTGGTCCAGAATCTATGAGATTCCTTCACTGAATGTTGCTGTGATCAAATGGAAGTAGTGTATAGTACATACTTCATTTCAAACTATTTTTGACAGCAGAAGTCCAGCCCCTTTTTACCGGAAATCCCATCCCCTAAGGGGGTTCAAGTGACCCCTCAAACAATTCTCACCAAGTCCATCGACCACTAGGGAGGGGTTTTGTGGCACCCCGACAATTGGTTTGGCGGGAAAAGGAGCCAGCCAATAAAGCGTTGGAAAGGGGTTCATGTGACCCCTCAAACAACTGCCCCATTCCCCTTGACCACTAGGGAAGGGTTTTGTAGTACCCCGATATTTGGTTTGGCGGGAAAAGGATCCTGCCTATAAAGTGATAGAAAGGGGTTCATGTGACCCCTCAAACAGCTTGTCCCATCACTCTTGACCAATAGGAATGGGATTCGTAGTTCTCGGACCACTGCAGGGACCAATGGGGAAAAGGGGGAATGGGAACAGGCCTGGGCATGCCCCCTGTATTTAAGGCCCTGGCCTTCAGGAGTGGGAGATAGCCGATCAGCCTGCTGCATCCATGGCATCCCCTCTGAAAAGCTCACCCGCTTCGCCTTCTGAGATGGAGACTCCCCAGTTGGAGTGCGAATCCCCTGCTAGGGAATTGACCAAGATGGAGAGCCCCGAAGAAGAGCCGGAGACTGTGTGGGAGCCTTCTGGGATGGAGACTCCCCAGATGGACTGCGAGACCCCTGCTAGGGAATTGACCAAGACTGAGAGAGAAGAGAAGAGAAGACCAAGACTTCTCCCGAAGAGAAGGAGAACGTGCCACCTTCTGGGACGGAGACCCCTGTCAGACTGACTGATTCTCAAACCCTACCGCGAGCACCTATGAAGAAGCAGAAGCGCAAATGTGATGATGGTGATGATGATGAAACTTCAGGTGTGTTGCCGTTCCCATCTCTGAACCTGGTTTACCAGTTTGCAATGGAAGATGCACCCGTACCTCATGAAACTGATGCAGAGAATGAGCCAGTGGCAAAGGTAAATCTGTGTGCGAGTGCATGCATGTACATGTGTGTGTCTGTGTTGACTGATTTGTAAAAATAAAAAAAAATTCTTATTTGTGTTTTTTTTCTGTAGGCTATTTCATTGGATGAGAAGCAAGAAGCTTTCAAAACTTTACGAAACATTTTGGGGGTTCTCCCGCTGGACAGACATAACAATTTGACATCACAGACAAGGCAGAGAATCACAAAAAGTGTGCTGAGAGCAACCCTGTACGCCATTGTGAAGTATTGTGTGAGCAACTTTCTAGAAAATTTTTGTGACAGGTGTAGAAAAAAGGATCCAGCCCAGGGTGCTCATGATTGTATGGAATGGACTCAGGACTTCATAAGAGAGAAAATGTGCAGAGTTATGAATAGAATTGATATTGCATGCCTGGTGCATACCACCCTCTGCATTGCATTTTCACTGGGGTGTCTGGAAATAAAACAGGATTTTCCAGTAATCCTGATGCGCGTGCTGCAGCAAATCCAATCTGATTCTGAGCCAATCAAAGCAAATGAGAAAATGATCAGATATGAAGATCGTGTATTTTTGATTTCTGTTGAAAGAGTGGTCATACAAAAGCATACTGGTTTTATCTGAGATGAGCGGGTGGGGCTGATTTATTAATATCTGATTGTATGAAATAAAATACAAGTCTTGCATGCTAGGGAAAATGAACATAATGTCTGATGCTAACCAAAAGAAATGTTGAGAAGACATGAGGGGTGTGAAGGAGGGTTTGCTTATTATTGTTCTATGTGTATGTATGTATGGAAATAAAAATCAAATTCTTTACAAGGTCTTGTGTGTTTGTTGCTTTCTGGGGGGATTAATTCAATTGAATTTAGGCTTTTTGGGTGGGGGAATGTGAGAATAAAACAGTAGAAGAAGTTGCTCATTCAGGATTACCCCTATGTGTAAACAGACCACACAATTTGATCGATATGGGGAAAAAAATATCTGTTATTTTATCAATCCAGGACCATGGGAAGCAGAATTTGGGGTCTGTTTTTTATGTGTAAAAAAACACATTCTGATAGTTTGGAAATATATCAATCTTTGACATGGGAAGCAGAATTTGGGGTCTCTTTTTTACGTGTAAAAAAAAAAAACATTCCAATAGTTTGGAAATATATTAATCTTTGACATGGGAAGAGAATTTGGGGTCTGGTTTTTACGTGTATAACATCCAACACCCGTGACTTCTTTTAAGACTTATGGTGTGGAAAAAAAAAAAAACATAGTATCTTACCAACATTTTTGTTTATTGTATGGGCCTGGGAAGAAAAACTAATTGGAATGTCCAGATGTGAGGGGTACAGAGATTTTTCCTATAAAAGGGGACACCTTTTTTGTGTGTCAGTACATCTTCCAAAAAAGAAGGCTGCAGTTCTTTGGTAAGCATATTCCTCTCTCTCCTTGCCTTGGAATCTGTATGTGTGGGGTGTGTATGTGTTCTGTGTTCCTGTGTGAATCTGTTAGAATTAAATATTGCTTCTCTCTATCTATCTGTGTCTCAGGGGCCTATTAGGCTGTCTTTAATTCAGGGACCATGCTCTGTGCATTTTGTTTGAATGCTCTGTATTTTTGGGAGGGGTGGGGATGTTTTTCATGTGTTCTGTGTTCCTGTATGAATCTGTTAGAAATAAAAAATGCTGCCTTTATTCATGAGGGGGGAGATGGTCAGGCTGCACAGTGTTTTTTTTTTTGTTTTTTTTGTTTGGAATGTTCCTTTTTACCTGTATGACTTGAATTTTGGTCATTATCCAGCTAGGACAATGGCTGTGTGGGGGGGGGGGCTGTCAGCAGAGGCATCTCTTATTCAATGGGGGCTGTGTGCCTTTACACTTTACAAGTGGTCTGTGCAAATTGTTTGAAATCTCTGATTTTTTTGGGAGGGGGTGGATGGAATGTTTTGAGCATTTTACAACACTGCAGGGGTGGTATGGGTGTGGTGATATGGGGAAAATCATGAATGAGCTTTTTTCCTGTTGTGTTATAATTTCTAGATTGAAAATGTCTGAGGATGACGACGGTAATTCCCAAGAATCTGACGGTAAGATGAATAATCTTAAAATTTCATTTCCTGTTAATTTTTAAAAGTACAAAATACAAATCTTTTTGTCTTCTGTTTCAAATCCAGTTCTCTTTATGGGTGCCCTAAATGAATCTACTCCTAACCAAGGTAATTCTTAGTGTTTTTTTAAATTTTCCTTTCTAAGATGAAAACTGAGCAAGCAAAAAAATATGGTTCTTTTATGTTTTTTCAGATCCACCTACTCAAGCAGGCCCTGCTATGTCAGATGGCAATATTGGTAAGAGGGGTTTATAACATTTTAACTGGAAAGTTACTGAATAATCAAGTCTATTTTTTTAAAATTTGCTTTTCCACTTTTTTTTTTGCAGGGTGTAAGCAAAAAGGCCATTCACTTTTCATAAAGGTAAAAGATGTACCTATATATTTTTTTAAAAAAGTTTCCAGTCTCAGTTTTTAAAAATCAGTAACGTGGCGTCCCATATCTTT
This sequence comes from Tiliqua scincoides, assembly GCF_035046505.1. Taxonomy (NCBI): domain Eukaryota; kingdom Metazoa; phylum Chordata; class Lepidosauria; order Squamata; family Scincidae; genus Tiliqua; species Tiliqua scincoides. The sequence continues at coordinate 256,933,519 of NC_089822.1, forward strand.
TATTTTTAAAGTAACTGGTGGAGTATCTTCAAGTATCAGATTAACTCCCCCAAGTTCTGGTATGTTATACTATACCTTTTATTTTTTTAAAAACAAAACTGACTCTGACTCCCCTACAAAAATTATAATTAATTTTTCTGTTTTATTTCTTTTGAAGTAGATTCACCTGACATCTTCAAGAGAGGTAAGGAAAAATGGTTTTTCCCTAATATTGCACATCTATAATCAGACAGTATAAAAAATAAAATTGGTTATTTCATTTGTAGGAAACCATGCTGCTGCAGCTAGATTTAGTTTCAGCCAATTGCAATGGTTGCGCAAACCTCTTTAAGAGAGGTAATGAACCTGATTAATAACAATAAAAAAATTAAAAATTTTCTTTTCTTCTTTTAGTTGCTGGAGGGTCTGCAAAATCCATCACAGGCCCAAGGGGAGGTAACCCAAGGACTCTTTTTTAGGGGTGTCAGTATTTTTTTTAAAAAGAAATGATTTTAAAATATGCTTTTTTTTTCCACATGCAGGAAATCCTGGGTCAAAGCCTCCAGCAGCTGGTAATGTGGTCCAAAGAAAAACTCCCATGTCACCAAGACCTGGCACCTCGACAGCGGGGAATCAGAAAGGTATCAGCTGTTCCATTTCTAGCCTGTATAAACTAAATAATAAAATTAATAATGGATTGGGGTGTGGTAATCTGACGCCTCTTTTTTCCTAGGAATGTCAGTTTTTTAAAAGAAAATGATTTTAAAATATGCTTTTTTTCCACATGCAAGAAATCTAGGGCCAAAGCCTCCAGCAGCTGGTAATGTGGTCCAAAGAAACACTTCCATGACACCAAGACCTGCCACCTCTAGTGGGGGCTATCAAAAAGGTATCACTTTTTTTGCCATGACCATCCTGAATAAAACGACGACGACGACGACGATGATGATATTAGTCTCCCCTATCAGTAAAATAAATTATGCTTTTTCCTTCTAGGAAGTGTCACACCTACTGGCAGACCAATCCCTGACTGTAAGCACAGATTTTTGTCTGGCAGTGAAACTGAAGATTTTGCTGAGGATGGTCCTAAGAAAAAACAGAAGAAAACCAGAAACCTTGACCCAGATGAATGTTTTGAATTGGGAGGATTATTGAATCAGTGTATGAATTCTGTTAATGAGAAGGAGAGAAAACTGTCAGCCCAGCTTAGCTACTGGAATTCAGAGTTAAAAAAAACACTGGTGCTTGTTGTTTCAGGGCAAGGGGCTTGATAAAGAGATGCTTGTTTCTTTTTATGAAAATATTAAAAACTTCCACATCTATCCTGAGAGTCTGCAGGGGGACCTGAGCCAGACACCACACAAGTCTCCATCTGCTACAGGGGTGAACCAGGTTGGGGCGGGCTTCCCACACTCCCCACAGGACTCCACTGATTCAGAAGGTTCTGATACAGGGCAGAGGGTGCTTTCACCCATACCCCAAGGGTCCCCTGTTCCTGCTGCTGGTGTTGCACCTGTGGCAGCGGCAGTTGTGGAAGAGGAGTCTGATAGTGGCTATTCCTCAAATTCAACCCCCGGGTCGCTGATTTCCGATAGCAGCTATTCCAGCATGAACACATCGGGGGGAGGAGGAGGAGGAGGCCCAACCAAGAGTCTATGTGGAAAGGGTGGGAAGTTGGGAATGGCATGCTCTGAGACTCCCTGTCTCCAGATACACTTTTTCCTTCCATTTTGTAAACTTGGAGTGCTTAAGTCACCCTTTGTTGGTGGAACAAGCCATTACCAACAGAATTCAGCAATTGTTGGACGAGTTACGTGACGAGATAGATGAGGAGTCTGATGTAATGCAATTGCGTCTTGAGAGAGGGGGCTTAAATAACCCTCTCTTCTCCTTGAGGAGACACAGGAGAGCTCTTGACACTGCCTCATTTTTTGCTAACGTAGGGAATCTCATTCAGAGCAACGCAGAAGTTCATCTTAATGGTCTGTTGCATCTCATTTTTTTCTGTAATTAGAAACAGAGGTGGGCGTGGGCATAGACTCATAAGCACTATCCTTTATAGCAAGATCATAGAAAAGAAAAAGCAGCACCTTGTGGACCTGAATAATAGGGACAGCAACCTATGCTTTGGCGGGAGTCTTTTATCAGTCATAGGTGGCCAAAGGTTTACTGATTATCAATTATTAGAGGGTGCAAGACAGTTGTATGCGGCAGTAGGGATTGGTCCTGATAAAAAAATACTACTAACAGACCTGGGGAGATTTGAAAGGTATTTACAAGTGAATATTGGGTTTGTCGTGCATGGTGATAAAGGCTGGGAAATCTTTAGAACGGGGCCCTCTATACATGACAAGTCCTACTTTCTGCTGTTACATGATGAGCATTATTATGGAATTCTAAACATGAAAGGATTCTTTGGCTCTAGAAATTACTGTTCCCTCTCTGGGACTCCATATGCTCACACACACACACGTAGGTTTCGCTGTCGTTTCAGCTTACGGAGACAGTGTACCAGGGGGGTAGAGGTAAAGTGTGAAAGCTGCAATTTGATGTGCCCTTCTCAGAGCTGTTTAAACATCCATAAAAAATTAGCGGCCAAAAAGGAGATTGACTGTTTCTCTAAAGAGCTGTGTGAAGAATGTGGAGGTTATGTTACTAAGGGACACTATTGCAAGCCGCAAATGTGTTTGGAGTGTCATAGTATACCTATTCCTGGCCATTTCTGTCACATTCCCCCTGTTAGGGAGCCTGAACTTTCGTACAACTATATCTTTTATGATTTTGAATGTATGCAGGAGACAGATATCCACATTCCCAATTACATATATGTAATGGGGATAACAGAAGGGGCACCTTGGGAGTTCAAGGGTGAAGGATGTCTTACAGACTTCATCACAACTTTTATTTCCCCAGATTTCAAAGAATTCACATTTTTGGCACACAATGCAAAGGGCTATGACAGTTACTTTATCTTAAACCAGCTGGTGAAGGAAAGGGTGGAGGTGAATCTCATGGTACAGGGAGGTAAACTTATGTGTGTGACCGTGAAAAAATTAAAAATTAGATTTATAGACAGCTTAAACTTCCTCCCCATGAAGCTCGGGAAGCTTGCAAAGGCTTTGGGGTTTGAGGGCTGCAAAGGCTATTTTCCCCACTTTTTTAACACTGCTGAAGACTGGGATTATGAGGGGCCTCTCCCCCACCCAAAATTTTATGGGTATGACACCATGATGCCTGAAGAGAACAAAGATTTTCTCGCATGGTATGAAGAAAATAAGAACAACACTTTTAATCTCCAGAAAGAGCTAGCACATTACTGCCAGCAGGATGTAAAAATACTGCAGAAGACCTGTATGCTGTTCAGGGATGAAATCCTAGGGATGACTAAATCGAGGAAGAGGGATGGGCTAGACCCCTTTCAGTACCTAACCATCGCTAGCGTTGCTATGGCCATGTTTAGATACATGTTTTTAGAAAGTGATACTATCGCTATTCTTCCATGGGACAACTATCTCCTGAGAGGAAAAAGGTTTTCCTCTCCGGCTATACAATGGCTGATGTATCTGGAGCATAAAGAATCAATCGAGATCAGACATGCTCTGAAAGGGGGAGAATTTCAGGCCAGTGAATATTATCTGGACGGGTACGCAGTGATTGGGGGCAAACCGACAGCTTTTGAATTTTACACATGTTTTTATCACGGATGTCCCACTTGTTACAAGGATACGGATATAAACCCGCTCAGGAACACAACCTACCGCAAGCTTTATTTTGAGACCATGCGCAGGCAGGGTGAGATCAAAGACATGGGTTTTGAGATCATTACCATTTGGGAACACGAATGGCGGACTATGTTAGCCAGCGATACAGCGCTTAAAGCGTTTCTATCTGAAATAAACCCACCGCAGCCTCTGCAGCCTAGAGATGCTCTGTTTGGTTGGAGAACAAACACCATAACCCTCTATTACAAGCCCAAAGAGGGGGAGGAAATATGTTATTATGACTTCACGAGCCTGTACCCGTATGTGAACAAAACAAAGAAATATCCTTTGGGGCACCCTGAATTTATCACCAAGAACTTTTTGCCCCTCTCTTTCTACTTTGGCGTTGTAAAAACAAAAGTGCTTCCCCTGAGAAGTCTCTTTTTCCCTGTATTACCGGTTGGGGTGCGGGGAAAGCTCATGTTCCCTTTGTGCCTGAAATGCACCAAAACTAGCCAGCAGCAGCCCTGCAGGCACTCAGATGAGGAACGAGCCCTCGAAGGCACCTGGTGCACTGTTGAGCTGATGAAAGCCTTGGAAAAAGGGTACAGGGTCTTGACAATTTCAGAAATTTGGCATTTTCTTTGGAAATCTGATGAGTTGTTTTCTGGCTACATTAAAATGCATCTACGCCAGAAACAAGAGGCATCTGACTACCCATCGTGGTGCACAGATGAGGCGAAGAAGAAAAAATATATCTCTGATTACTGTAAAAAAGAGGGCATCAAATTACGTCCCAAAAAGATTGAGGTGAACCCCGCAAAGCGTCAGATAGCAAAGTTGTTTTTAAATTCTTTATGGGGAAAATTTGCTCAGCGTTCTAACTTGCTGAACAGCAGCATCGTGAGGGACCCTACTCAGCTTCTGGAGTACGCATTCTCACCTGCCTACGAAATTTCAGGGTTTGAAATTCTTGATGACGACGCTGTCACTGTATCCTGGAGACACTCAAGAGACCGGTACACACGGTCCGGGAGAACAAATGTACTAATAGGGGCTTTTACAACCGCATATGCACAGTTAGAGCTTTACAACTTGCTAGACAAGTTACAGGACAGGTGCTTGTACCACGACACAGATTCTGTGATCTTTGTACATCATGAGGGGGACTGGCGTCCCCCCTTAGGAGACTACTTAGGGGATCTGACAGACGAGATACCCCCAAATGAGTGCATCACAGAGTTTGTGTCAGCTGGTCCAAAGACCTACGGCCTGAGACTGTCCTCAGCGAGGTCTTACATGCGGGTGAAGGGCATTACGCTCCACACATAGAATTCTGAAAGGGTCCATTTCGATAGTCTGAAACAACTGGTTCTGGACTATGGAACGGGGTCTAAAGAAATTGTTCTGCAGCAGAGGGGCATTCTGAGAAATAAAAAGATGTGGTGTATCAAAACAGGCAGTCTGAAAAAGACGCTAAGGATCGTATATGATAAGAGGGTCCTTCTGAAAGACTTCAGAACTCTACCTTACGGTTATTAAGATGGATGTTCGGTGGAAACACCCCTTTTCGGCCATTTTAGCAGGGCCTAGCAACTGCGGGAAAACGTATTTTATAAAAAACATGTTGGATCATGCGCGCACTGTGCTCTCTGTCGTTCCTGAAAATATTGTATGCTGTTATGCATGCTGGCAGCCTTTATACAAGGAGCTCCTTCAAAAGTACCCCCATATATGTTTTATGGAAGGCCTCCCTGTAACATTTAATGATGATGAATTATTACCCCCAAATAAAGTGAATCTTGTTATAGTTGATGACCTCATGGCTTCTGCGTCGTCCAGTACTGAGATTGGTGAGGTTTTTACCAAGTATGTGCACCATCGTAATTTAAGCATTTTTTTCATCACACAGAACAACAACAACAACAACAACAACAGGTATTTATATACCGCCTTTCTTGGTCTTTATTCAAGACTTTATTCAAGGCGGTTTACATAGGCAGGCTGATTAAATCCCCAGAGGGATTTTTACAATTGAAAGAAGGTTCTATCTTTCAAGAACCACAACAGTCCAGGTGTTTCACTCTGATCTGGTTTCACATTCTGGCCTCCGTCCTCCCACGCTCAGAGCAGATGGAATCACTCGGCTTCAGCTTGTCTTCCAAGCTTGTCATATTCTTCCAAGGAAAATCTAATCGCACCATTACCTTAAACGCAAAATACATGGTGCTCTTCAAAAACCCTAGGGACAAACTTCAGATTGTAACACTGGCATGTCAGATGTACCCTGGAAATGTGCAGTTCTTTATAGAGAGTTTTCAGGATGCGACCGCAAAACCTTATGGGTATCTACTAGTAGACTTAAACGCTTCCATGCCTGAGTCTTACAGATTGAGAAGGGGACTTTTCCCACCAGACTGGCCGGTCGTCTACACTATGAAAAAAAAGAAACTTGGAGCCCTTTACAAAAGCAAGTGAGTTAACCTCAAGATCCTTCAATTGTAAGTGCGTCCTCCGCATGGCAACATGTCTAACTGTGTGAGAAGAAATCTACCCCTTTTGCAATTGCTTATCAAGGCCCCGCCACAACAGAGAAAAGCCATTCTGTGCATGGCTCCTCATGACCTGGTCTCAGCTATCTCAGAAATTGCACTCAACACTTTAAAAGGTAACATTCCCTTATCCAGCAGTCAGATTTCTCAACTGAGAAAAAACCGCTCACTCATCAGAAAACTGAGTAATAAACGGCTATCAATAAGAAAAAAGAAGCAGCTGCTAAATCAGTCTGGAGGGTTTCTAGCGCCCTTGTTAATTATCGCGCTTCCCCTAGTCTCAGAGCTTTTATGAAACCGATGATGGAACACTCTGAAAAAATGTTCCTTGTGCCTAGCCACCAGCCAGAGCAACTGAAAAATCCTTCCCAGGGAGAAGAAAACATCAGAACTACAGCCCTCAGTTCCTTAGATCTTGACAAGCAGAACGTTTTACAGAGAAGGGACTTAATGGAATATGAAAAGGCGAAACAATATTCCGCGCTGCTTCAAAAATATCTAATTCACGTGAAATGGGGAAACTGAAAAAGGACAACTGAGCCTGTTTTTACCAACGCCACCACCAACAGCAGCACCTGAGACAGCTAGTGAAGCACCTGCTTCCGCAGCTCCAGACAATGTGTATCATGAAGTCTTGGACAGCTTGTCCGTCAGATTTAAGAACCCTGCAAAGATAGTGCTAAACAAAATGATGCAAAACAAGTCTGTTTCTTCATGGAATGAAAAGGGGGCTTTTGTTTACAAAGGGGAAACTATCCCAGGCTCCAACATGCTGGACTTGGTGGAAGGAATCACACAAATCCATGCACTACCATCTGCGCGCACCCCTAAAGGCTGGGATGTCTTTCTGAAGGGAATGGCTGAACTAAATATCCCTTCCACGGTTGTTGGCAACCCTGGAAACAGGGCCTCATTGGAGCACTTGAAAAACCACAGCCCCACTATGGAATTAAAACATACCCCCAAGGCTTCCAGAAGATCTTCTAAAAAGCAGAGACAATCTAGTTCTGTAGCATGGCTCACCTTATAAAAATAAAAGCAGTTTTAAAAAAAACAAAAACAAGCTGATTTGGTCTTTTTTCTTTTAAACCCCTCAGCAGGGTATTTTTTTATTGAAAAATATACCCATGAAAATTACTACAAGACACACAGGTTTGAGGCTGATAAAAAAAACTGGGGGGCTGTACGTGTTTTCCTTGAAATGTCATTACAGGGCCACATTTTCTTAAAAAATCCATGATTGCCTTGGGGAATCGGGAATGGTCTGGCGGATGTCCGTAGGAGTCGAAAAACTCTACGTGGTTTTCTTCTGGCAGGTACAAAGCTAGCCAGTGCTCTACCAGTTGGTCGTGAGGGTCCGTGTTGACCACCAGCCCTGCGGGTCTCTGTAGCTGATTCGCTTTAGGAAGTTGGTCACAAGGAAACACTCCCTTGAATATCCTGCGGGTGGCGGGGTCAGCAGACAGCAACTGCGTTAACTGCAGAGTGTCCATGTCACATATAATCAAACAGAACATTCCTCTGGTTATTTATTTCGATTATATTGTCAAAAACCCCATAAACGATCATGTTAATGGTCTGTGGGAGGGGTTTGGCAAACCGAACTTCTGCCCTAAGGCTCCCTGTATTGATCAACGAATAGTGGTCGCCACATTCCTGGTCAGGGGACAGGTCAAAGGCGAAGAGTGTGTAGCCCCTCGCAAAGTCTTCTCTGTTGACTATCAGCCCTTTGTCTTTCATGTGCTTACCAGTGGCATGCACCAGGCTCATGTACTCCCTCACACAGCTTCCTTCTTGAAAGTCTGGCTGAAACGGCTTTGTAGGGATTTGGTAGCCCGACAGGTAAATAGCAAAAAAACTGATGTCATAATGCTTAAAGTTAAACGGGTTTTTGCTGAAGGTCCCGCTGAAAGCGTCGTTGTCCACCAGGCCGATTACGACCATCTTTGGAAGTTGCCCAAGAAATAGGTTCTCTTGCTTACTGACACGACTCCCCGCAGGGAGACTGAACACTTTCATACTGACACGGTCCACGGGGTACTTTGCGGTGGTTGTAAGCAAAGCTTCAGCATGTCCCAGCCATACCCCTGGGGCGACTCTCACTTTCTTTACAAACAGTGACGCTGCCAAAATCTTCAACTTGTAGTGTACGTTTGCATCATCAGTCATCAAGCAGAATCTGTCTTTGCTCCGGGTGAGTTTAATTTTCACGTCCACGCTGTTTAACAGTAGTTTTCCTTGAAAAAAGAGGTCCGCATGGAGATGACCCAGGAGTTCTATTTTTCTGCTTTCAGCAGTCAGACCCGCTCTTTTAATAAACCCCCAGTTGTGCCCGTCCAGGTCCGCTGAGTCGTGTTCACCAGGAGTGTCTTTGTAAAACAGCCCTGCAGAGAACTGGCTGGATAGCGTGTCTTCGCCGTAGTTTAACACCGCCTCGATGAAAGCCCTATAGGGGTAGCAGTTGTTACTCTGACTGATGAGTCTGTATCCCAGGGTCACATCCAACTGACTAAAAATGGAAGTGATCGGGTAGTTCACCAGCACCACTTTGGCCTGCCTGTCAATGTTTCCGCCATCTTCTTTTACAATTCTATACCTCAGGTATAGTAAAGTGTTGTTTAAATCCATATAATCCTCCCCATTCCCCGCAATGAAAAACTCCAATGATGAAGACTCCGTCACTGCCGTCAACAGAGGCACCTCCACATTAATGCTTCCTTCAATGCTGGTCTGTGTAGGGGCTATTTGGAACAGGTCTAGTTCGGATTTTGTACACTCTTCTGAGCAGCCGTGAATAAAGGCCATGATCATTTTAAAAAATGTCTCTAGAGAGGGCTCTCTTTCTACACCTCAGTCTCCACGCTTTTCTCTTCTGCATCGTCCTTCGGCTATTAGCCTTTCTTTTGAAGGGCCGGGGTGAGCCTGTCAGCAGTGCTTGTGATGCTTTTCGTTTAACCGCTTTCCTTCTTTTCACATACATCAGCCCCAAGCCCCTTTGCGGAATAGCTTTATTCAATACGGCCTGAGAAATGTTCCCGACCATGTCTCGGGTAATATTGCAGGCAGCTAATTTTATGTGCGGCTTAATAATCTCTAATCCCCTCCTCAAAAGGGAAACCGCCTTTCGAAAAAGACTTCGGAATATGCCGCCGACCCCCGCCCCATACATAACAGGCGCTCCATGAAATCCTTGAAGGCCTTGCCCCGCCTGCACCCTATAGTAGTTGCTATAAAGGGTGGGATCCCTGTAACGTTTTAAAAGAACCATGTTTTAAAATAACCTGTTTTTCCTGGGATGGAAGTGCAGCTTCACAACCACTTTACCGAAACGAAATGACACGTTTTTGTTCTAGTTTGTCTTTATCTCCACTGTGATGGTGTCTATATGGTCCCTGTTTACGAGGACATGATGCGGTCTATCGTATGTGATTGTGACTCAATCACCGTTCTCTCCACAAATAGGAACACATCGCAACAGAGGTACATAAAAGTCCCCCACGACCTGGTGGTCTATAATGTCTGTGTAAACGTACAGGGTGCTAAACCCCCCTGTAATATCCGCAGTGAAGGTTGATTTTCTGGTGGCTAAACTCATGTCCAGCCCTAATATATGAGACAGTTCTGCTTCTGCTTCAATTTTGTGAAGCGATGGAGCATTAAGATAGACCTTCCTATCTACAGAATCATAGGTCAGAGATGTCTCAGGTGGTGGATTTATATGACTTGTTATTACCTTGTTCATATTATCCAGTATGTCAGGTACTGAAGCGTAATAACCCCTCTGTAGAGTGAATAGCCATTCTGTCCTTCCATCGTCAATTTGAAAATTTCTATCGTCTGTGAGTGTGTCCCAGGTGTGAGGGTACTGTATATCCACTAACCCCACTTCCCACTCCCCCTGCAGATCCAGGGAGCATGCCAGATGGATCGTGAAGGCAGCACTGCTGTTCTGATGAAATATTTTATTGCAGGCGTTGCTAGGAAGGGTGATGTAAAAATTGTTTTCCGCCATTTTCCTCCTTCTCTACTTAGCTTCACACAGCTCAGAGTCTGCGACCCAACTATTAAATTTGTCAGGCCACCCTGACCATTTCACCAAGAGTTGCTTTTTCTTACCCCTCCCCCTCATAGCTAGAACTTTTTCAACCCTGTAAACCCTAACCTCTCCAGCACTCACTCTCTGTAATTCTTCAGGATAGAAGGTCCTAATATTTCCAGGATAGAAAGTCCAGGATAGAAAGGCTAATATTATAATGCCTTTGTACAAATCTATGGTAAGGATAGAAAGTCCCAATATTTCCAGGATAGAAAGTCCAGGATAGAAAGGCTAATATTATAATGCCGTTGTACAAATCTATGGTAAGGCCACACCTGGAGTATTGTGTCCAGTTCTGGTTGCCACATCTCAAAAAAGACATAGTGGAAATGGAAAAGGTTCAAAAGAGAGCGACTAAGATGATTACGGGGCTGGGGCACCTTCCTTATGAGGAAAGGCTACGGCGTTTGGGCCTCTTCAGCCTAGAAAAAGATGCCTGAGGGGGGACATGATTGAGACATAAAAATTTATGCAGGGGATGGACAGAGTGGATAGGGAGATGCTCTTTACACTCTCACATAATACCAGAACCAGGGGACATCCACTAAAATTGAGTGTTGGGCGGGTTAGGACAGACAAAAGAAAATATTTCTTTACTCAGCGTGTGGTCAGTCTGTGGAACTCCTTGCCACAGGATGTGGTGATGGCGTCTAGCCTAGATGCCTTTAAAAGGGGATTGGACACGTTTCTGGAGGAAAAATCCATTACGGGGTACAGGCCATGATGTGTATGCGCAACCTCCTGATTTTAGAAATGGGTTATGTCAGAGTGCCAGATGCAGGGGAGGGCACCAGGATGAGGTCTCTTGTTATCTGGTGTGCTCCCTGGGGCATTTGGTGGGCCGCTGTGAGATACAGGAAGCTGGACTAGATGGGCCTATGGCCTGATCCAGTGGGGCTGTTCTTATGTTCTTATGTCTCCGCAATGCTCTCTCCCTCATAATCATTTAAGCTGTACACAGGTCTTCTCCCCTTGCTGCTGACTTGGTCGACTATGAAAATCTCACTGGTAAAGCTTTGTTCGTATCCTTTTTCAAATACCCCCTTGAGCTTTGAGATCCTCACATGATCTCCTTTTATGAACACAGAAACCTCTTTTCTCCCTCTAACCCAATCTCCATACACTGTTTTCCAGACAGACACGGCGTTGGATTGGTTCACATCCGCAGGTCGAACCCTGGTTGTTCTGTGCACCGTGTGGTTATAACTGCTTATAAGTTGCGGTAGCACTTCCTTGTATCTAAAAGTGTTGTTAGCTGTGAAAAATCTCCACATTCTTGATTTTAATGTTCTATTAAAATGTTCCACAACCGCAGCTTTGACCTCATTCCCTGTATCAAAGTGATGGACGCCTTGTTTTTTTAATAGTTCTCTCACAGTACGGTTTAGAAATTCTTTACCAGAATCAGTCTGCAGTTTGCGTGGTATTCTCCCATTTGAAAATGTGCTGAAAAGCGGCAGCCACTTTTCTGCCTGTTTTGTCTTTCAAGCTTCTGGCCCATGCGTATTTAGAAAGTATATCCACCACCGTTAAAATGTACTTGTGCCCCACGTTGTACTTAGAAAATTGCTGCAAATCCACTAAATCAGCCTGCCATTGTGCATCCATTCCCGAACAACCGTTTTGTTTCTCTTAAATCATACTCGAGGCTGTTTGTGCAATGTGTAAGCATCTTGCTCTGCAAGCCACTCCCGAACATGTTTTTGAGTCAGAGATTTACTATACTTTTTGGCCTGTTGAAAGAGGGTGTTTACCCCTCCAAAGCTCCCAACCGCCTCAGGTGTATAATATATATATTTTTTAATTTCCTCATGCTTTTCCATGGTTCCAGTTTAGCACAGAAAGACGCACAATCAGATAACGTAATTCAATTTTATTTTTTTCTTCACATTTATTTTCATTCCTCTGGAATTTTAGGGGAGCAGAAGCGGCCTAGTGGTTCACTGAGACTCAGTTTTTCAAGACCCCCAACAACAACCTCTTCAATTTCATTGACAAGACAAAAAAATCATGTCTCACACATTTTTTTCCTCAGTGATTGAGGTGTCTAGTTATATTTCAGACCCCCCCCCCCTGTAAAATTTTACATACAGACATGCATGGACACTGGGGATTTGTCTTCTTTGGGACTTTCCAGATATCTTCACTGGTATCCCCATCAGCCGACCAGTCTAGTGGCGCAACATCTAATTCCCGCATCTGATTTTTTTAAAAAGAAAATTGCAAATTATTACCACCCCACCCCATGTACCTGTTATCAAAACCATCCCATACCCTCCCCCCCCCCCAAAAAAAATACACTTTTTTTTTTTGCTTACCATGGATTGCGTCCAATAGGGTGCTGAATCCACTTCACTTTCCTGGCTGTCAGGCAGAGAACTACCCCTGTATAAAACACCCTCTGGAGGTCCAATACAGGGCTCTGGTTCTTCACTCTCAAGGGGGAGCAAACCTGGAGCTTGGCTTTGAAGGCACAGACCAGAGGTATACTGTCACAGTCCTCAACAGAGGAAGAAGTGAACTACAGGTCTAACCTTGTTATACATGGATTTTTTATACATGGATTTAACTCAACTCAAATGGCCACTGCAAATGAGAAGGAATGCGCTGATCCCTGGAGAAGGGGGAAAAATGCATCCCATAAAACAAGTTTTTAAAAAAACAACTGCTTTTCTTACTGTTGTAGAGAGACAGTCATGCAAGTGATCATTCCATTCGTCAGCTGAGCCAGGCAAAGGCAGAGGGCCCTTTGCATTTCTAATTGCTGACTGCTTCTCTACAACAGTAAAAAAAGGTGTTTTTATACCACAATTGAGAAGGGATGTACTTTTTATTTTATTTTAAACTGCTTTTATTTAACTTCCCCTGGGGGCTGGGGATAAGAATAGGCCCTCAGTTTGGCTGCACCTGTCATAAGAGGCAACTAAACAGTCACCGGGTAGGTGGGACTCCTGAGCCTGGGAAGGCAGCTCATTTGAAAGAAGGAAAACTCTGATCCCAAACCTCCACTGCCTTGAGGCTACATCCAGTTATGGAAAAGTCTTCAGGAGTCAACCTCAAGGCAAAATCCGGAGCCGGAGTCCCTGAGGCAGTTCATAGCTGAACACAGTCACGTTCTGGCAACTCCTGCAACGCCGCTGGAACCAACCGTATTGGCTTCTGCCTTTCCATTGGACCATTTCAGCGAAGTGGAGAGGAGGGATTTGCTGCATGGGTAACAGTCTATCCTCCATATCTACTTTATCCAGGCTTCGCGCACTGGAGAGGATACTCTGTTCCAGAACCACTATTCAGAGCACGATACCATAGTCTTGCGAGACTGAAGGATGCCAACTCACTTTTATTTAACACATTTTATGGTATCCGCAGGCAGTCCCAGAATCAAACCTCTGGGGATGTCAAGACATGACCTTATTCCATTAGGAGCAATGGAGAGGCAAGAAACCTGGAAGTGGGTCTTAGATTTAAAGACCCACTGATAGATAGAAATTTATTTTCCTGGTTCTTTTAGCTGAGCAGCCAAATAGAATGACAGAGACTTGTACTGTTCTTTAGTCCATCTTTATTGCTCCAGCAGATATGCCATACAAGACAGAAACAAGACCGTCAGGACATAGGGCCAGCCCCCAAGTAAACTCCCCTTTGCACACAAATTTATAACAATGTGTAAACAAGTTTAATGAGACACTCTGATGTAACTTGGTTCTCATCCTGGGACTTTTCACAATTCTCAAATCTGGAGGTCACCTTGCCCTGAACGTCTTGACACATTTCCCGTATCTGACCTTCCAACAAAAGTCTCTGGGCCCCAGCTGACTGAGCTTTTGGTGATAAACAGGTTTTTGACTTGATCTGCTGCTTAGGCAGGCTTTAAGCTAGAGCTGCAAGCCTCTGCCTGCAGCCATGACACTAGGCCCTCAGCTGTAAATTTGCAGAGTATTATTCATTTCTGGCTCCTTAGGATAACTCACTGGATATAAGATTTAATAGAAAGATTATAAAACAGGTAAACCACTAAAATCTTCCACACCACTTCCAGGTTTCTTGCCCCTCCACTGTTTTTTGTTTTTTTTTAATCCACTGATTTTTTGTTTTTTAAACAGAACCCCAGTGGATAAGAACATAAGAAGAGCCCCGCTGGATCAGTCCAAAGGCCCATCTAGTCCGCCTTCCTGTATCTCACAGTGGCCCACCAATGCTTCAGGGAGCACACAAGACAACAGACACAACCTGCATCCTGGTGCCCTCCCCTGCATCTGATATCAAGGGACCATCAGTAGTTTCTCACTCCAGTGCAATGTACTGTATATACAGTCAGTTCTCATTATCCACTAGGGTTAGGTTCCTGGAAAACCTAGTAGATAGCGAATTAGCGGATACTGAATCAGTGAGCCTATGGGGAAAATGGGGTTAGTTTCCAGGGGACCCTCTTCATCATACACTCTATGAACTTTGTGGACCTGAATCTTGAAGTCTGTGGGGCTGGGCGAGAGCGAGGGCTCATTTACATCTCCAACATCTGATGTTTCCTCCTCCATGCTGAATATCCCTTGTTGTGATGAAGGTTGTACTGATGGCAATTTCTCTGTGCTGGCTATCCCTGGACACATTGAAGGTTGCTGGCCCAACAATGAGGCCTCAGAGTTCATCAGTGGGGATGGAGTTGCTTCACCTATCCTCCTCCTCCACCTGTCTCTTGGTTCCTTCCCTTGGCTGACCCCAGGCCCAGAGCAGCCCTCAAGTAGCCTTCCAGAGACCTCTCATCATCAGTCTCTGATTGTCGGCAGAATTGAGAAGTTTCAGCTAGATTCCCCGAGATGATGGTGGGGCAAGAAGATTGAGTAATGTTACTTTGAGGCCATAGAGAACAGTTCAATTCAGACTCGTGTGTGTGTGTGTGTGTGTGTGTGTGTGTGTGTGTGTGTGTGATAACATATCTTTGTTTCTTTCTGCATCTGAAGTCAAGTGGAACTCACAAATGCCCATAAATGCATTAAGGAGATATTCCCCCCTCTCATTTCTTTGTACATAGCAACTGCTTACCTTTAGGGTCTGGTCATATCAGTGGCAAGGAACACTGCATTGCTTTTTCGTTCAGCTTCCCTATAGTGGTAAAAATATTCCCACCATCAAGTTCTGGCTGCACAATCTCCCTCGCCTTCTTCTTCCTTCCCCACCAAACTAGTGTTTGCTGCATCATTAGCCACTGCACATGTAACAGAATTCCCCTGCGTGTGCATTTTAATGCCTGTCTGAAAAGCACAGCCTGTAACACCTCCCCCCTTCTTTTGTTAAGCGGGATACTAGAGCGCAAAGCTGTAGCTCAGTTCTAACCACTGTGAGCTTGAACCAAAAGTCATGTATGAAAGCCACAGATGCCACACTCTTTGCCTGCTACAATTTTCGCTATGGAGGCAGAATGCTAGAGTATGTCCTCCTTTCAAGGGGGCAGCAGCAGCAGCACCTTGGGGAGTTTCCTTAAGATTCAACCCTGCAGATGTACTCCCGCCCCAACCAGAAGAAAGGTCTGATCCCCTCCCCAGAGAACGAGGCTGGAGGGAAAGTGAAGATCCAGCAGTCTGTGTCAGCGTCAAAAAATTCCACATGACCCTCTTCGTAGTCCAGGAACACCCGGACCTTCCTGGGCTCACTTCTCAAAGGCAAAGGGTCCATTCAGGGGATGTCAGAGCCGAGAATAGATGAAATTGGTTTGAGTTCTTCCCCACAGCCCAGACTCTTTCACAAGAACTACTTCTGAAATGTCCCTTCCTCATGAGAGACTCTTGCGCAACCCCCACAGCCCCATATCCCCCTTCTGTCAGCTTCTCCAACCAAACCTCCCACCAGTGTCTTCCTGAAGTGAATTTCTCACGGCCCAGCGCACAGAGCATTCTATCAAATCCCTCAGGACTGTCAGGCGGGTTCTGCTGGCTCTTTCGACAACCAACACATTTCAGATCCTTAGACAGAACCAGGCTGGAATGTGCGGTGTCGGGGTCCAGAGTCACACTCACTGCAGGGCAGAGAAGGGGAGGAAGAGCAGATGGTGTCAGGGAATGGACTGGACTCAGCTGCTGGAGTACTGTTGTGCAACAGACTGGGGTATGTTGTACACAGAATGCATAACATGGCCTGGTGTGCCTTTGCTTCTCAATACAGCAAAAAGGGGTGGGTCAGCATGTAGTGAGGAATAGGGGGGTTTGGCATCTTCCCCCAGGGATTTCTGATTCCACACACCACTCCCAATGTGTTGCTTTAAAAAGAAAACAGTTTCCACTGGCTTTCATGGATCCCCCCTTTTGTTTTAATGCTCAAGAGTGCTGCAAATGGGATCCAGTCTGATGGGGGCCAACCCCTCCCCTCCAATTGCAGTTCCATGCTGTCTCATACCAAACAAATGAGACCACATTCTGTGTAATTGGCTTTGAGCTCCTCTGCTCCCCAGCTCCCACCCATTTCCCAGCCTCTTCTCCCGGTCCCCCCCTCCTCAGAGGGCATCATCCTCTACTCTAGTTACTCTAAGTAGTCCTCATGTCTTGTGTGAGGGAACAGAGAAAATGACTCCACATTCCAGAAGAAGCCCAGGCCAGACCACTTCCCGCAGGCTATCTTGAAGAAGGGGCTGTCACAGAAGAAAATATTTCCACAAACTTTAATTTCTTGCACATATTTACCTTTGCTTGGTGCTTGCTTCAGTGATCCTGTTATGTGGAAGGAAGAGAGGCAAATTCAAGTGTGATTCATCAGAGCTATATCATTTCAGCTGCTGGAGAGCAACTTTGGAAACCTCCTTCCTCCAGGCATCCAACAAAATGGTCAGGAAAGAGCAGAAAAGGTCACTCTTTCAAGCAGAAACAGGTCAAGGACACATCTGAGTCAGAAAGTCCTAATGAGTGAAAGCCTTTGAAGCCCAATTACTGGATTATTTTGAAATTACCATATTTCTAAAAAACAAAAAAGCAGGCACTACTCTTGATCCTGGCATTTCAACACTGGAGGGGAGAAAAGCCACATATTGTCCCATTTCTCAAGTTTGTGTAAGAGAAAAAGAAATTTGCTGATGGCTCCAGAGGAGGGCTGAGTTGAAGGCTACAGTAGGGGTGATATGAAATGTATCATTGTCTAGTTTGGGGTTTAGCTTCAATTAGAGCTAGGTCTAGATCAGGCTCATGGCACAGAGATAGGGATTGTTTAATATTTTCCTTCTGCAATGCGTTGTTATTGAAAATTTCATCTAGTTACTCTTGCTTGAAAAAATGCAGTTTCCTGCAATAGTACCTTCAGGGTGCATGGAACCTTCAGAGGGGCTAATTTTCAATGGGAAATCATCATAAGCTAAATTTTGAGAATAAGTGGCTCTCAAACTGTGGGTCTGAGATCCACCAGTGAATCATGACCCAATTTTTGGTGGTTCACAAATGACAGGGCAGATCAGGCCATGTGCATCAAGGGTTGAATAAGCTGCTACCTGGGGGAGCGGAGCACTGCAGCCTAATCTCCACCATAGCCACATCCCTTGGCATTTATGAATCAGGCAACAGCCTCTAGTCTAGGGCCTCTAAAACATTTGGGAACCACTGAGCTAAAAGGTTAAACACTTCAGTCTCCATATGGAATGAGGTGGTTCTTTTCAAGTACTGACAGTTCAGCATTTGCTTCTGGATCAAATAAAACATTCTGCTAGGACAGCAATTCTTAAACTGTGGGCCCATGGCCCACCAGTGGCTCAAGACCCACCTTAGGGTGGGTCGCAAAACTGACAAGGCAGGTTAGGCTACGTGCATCAAGGTTTACACAACCTGCAACTTGGGGGGGAGCACTGCTGCCCAGTCACCATTATAACCACAGAGGCTTGAGTGGCTGGTAAAGTGAAACTCTTTTTTTTTTTTAGGTGGGTTCCAATGTGAAAACTTTTGGGAACCACACTGTGCAAAGGCATTAATTCATGAATAGATGAGGAGGCAGGTTGTAATCTGGAGACAAAAGGGGAGCCAAACAGGATCCTTCCCTATTGAGGGCTCTTTCGATGCAGGGATCGAATGCATTAAAGTGGGAGGGGAAATATGGGAGACACACTGACTTCTCAGATATCTCCAAGATCAAAAGGGGAAGGTGACATCCTCTAGTAAGTGACTTTCTCACTCTGCCACATAGGAAAGTTTCCCCACCTCCTAATTCCCTGCAAATTGTTACCTTTGCTTGGTCCTTGGGTCAGTGAACCTGTTATGGGGAAGAAAGTGAGGCAGTTGTGAGGACAATTCATCAGAGCTACAGCAAATATGTCATTGCAGAGAAAGGATCCACGTCAAAAGCTGGAAAGCAACTCCCAAGACCACCTTCCTCCAGGCTTCAAGCAAAATAGTCAAAGGTCCAAGAAAGGGTGGAAAAAGGCATGCTTGAGCAGAAGCAGCTCAAGGACAAACCTTGAGTCAGAAACCCTTGCAGGTGAAAGCACTTTGGGCCCAATCCCAGTTACTTGTTTCCAAATTACTGTTTTTTCTGAAAAGCAGACACTACTCCTAATCACAGAATTTTAAAACTAGGTGGGAGATGACTCCTTGTCTCGTTTCTCTGTACTGTGCATGAAGAAAAGCAGTTTCCAGAGGAGGGCTGTGCTGAACCACCTTATAGATCAGCAGACTGGCTGTGGACACAAAACAGGAGCCGATCAGGAGATGGCTGTTCTGATGGGAGTGTGTGTGCAGATGCATTACAGCAGTGGAGGACTGTGGGAGAGACACTGAGTTCTCAGTCATCTCCAGGTCCTTAAGGGGGAAGGAAGCTCACTTCCCTCTTTAATCAGTTTCTAACTTTCCTGCCTCCAGTCAGAGGTGCACCAGTTCCAGATATCATGCGAGTGTAAGAAGAGCATTTCTGGATCAATCCCAAATCCCATCTATCCCAAATTCCATTCTCACAATGGCAAACCAGATTTGGATCCATTCCCTGCAATAGCTTCAAACTCTGCCATGGCTCTTTGAAGAACTTCAGTGTTTGGACAGCAACTTCCGAGTTGCCATTCAAGTACTGGAGAGAGTTTGGACTGCTCCCTCACTTGTTCCTCCTGACACCTGGAAGGAAAGACGAAGTATGTTTCTGTTTAGGGTAAGCTTGATGAAGGTGTGCACCAAATACAAGTATATACAAGCTCACCCCACAATCTAGGAACACAAAAAACCACACCAATTCAAGTAATGTTTAGTGCAACTTTCCTGAGCTGTTGGTGAAGCAACTTATTTCAGATGTTTGTTCTTTTACAATCAATCTTATGGCCCAGTCTTATTGAAGAGTTGTGCTGACGGCACACGTGTTCCGGCGGTACGACACACTTTCTGGAGGACTCGCTGGAGAGTGTGGGTTGGCACTGCCAGAAGCATTGAGCGACCAGTTCTGCACATCGACAGACACCAGGTGTTGGCTGCCCCAACTAGGATCATGCAGAGGGCAGGAGGGTGGTGGGGAGGGGGTGGGACGGGCTGGGCAGAACAGGGAGGTGATGGAGGCAGGGAGGAGGGTGGATTGGGCCCAGGAAGGGGACTGGTTCTGCAGCAGCTTTACCCGCCAAATCCGGACCCCCTTCCCAGGGCCAATCCTATTTCTGCATCCACAAGGACATGTCCCAGTGATGTCGCTGGCTCTGCAGGTCCCAAGTGACCCCAGGTCAAGATGACCCTTCACAAGATGAGAAGTGTTTTTCCAGCTCTTCTATCCATAGTTAATGAGTGAGGAGCACTGGAAGTGTGTATTCAGTTGTGAGTAAAAAACCCATTTTGTATTTTTATTCCACAAATTTTCAAATAAATAAATAAATACATGCATTTGCAAACATCTCTAGCCATATGGTTGACAAGGACTCCTCAGGAGAAAGGAACAAATGTGCGTGCACTCTCTCTCTCTCCTTCTCTCTCTCTCTCCCTCCACTGACTAATCCATCCATTTTCACCCACTGTGCCATGGCACACTGGTGTGCCGCAAATGGCCCTCAGGTGTGCCATGGGAATTAGGAAGAGGGCCATTTATCAATGGGACCATTGGGGAATGTGAGCCCCCATTGACAGCACAGTGTGCCTTGTCAATTGTCAAAAAGCTGATGGTCTGCCTTGACCTATTTAGTGCCTTGCCAGTGTGCTGCAAGATGAAAAAGGTTGAAAATCACTGGACTAACCAGTTGAAGATTGCTTATCATTGTAGCTCTTCCACTGTTTCTCAATCACTCTCCCTTGGGAGGGCAGAACTGGCCACCTTGTCTTCTACTCCGGCGAACTTTGATTGATTCAATAGATTCTCCTTGCAGCGCACCTGGTCACACGTTAGGACAGGGCTTCCCAAATGGTGAGTTGTGACCCACCAGAAGGTCATGAGCTCATTCCAGGTGGGTTGTGATCTGGACCCTCCTCCAAAAGAAGCCATTATAGAAGTATTAGGAGGCAGTGGTGAGTGAAACTCACTGTATCGGCCTCCAGTGTATCGGCCTCCATGGGCCTTTGAATGGCCCGCATCCAGAAGGCTTCTGGTCAATCTGGAAGTGACTTCCGATAACCAGAAAATAGTGTGGGTCACCAGCCCAGAAGTTGGCTCCAGGGTCTTCCAAGAAGGGGCAGCATATGGTAAGCCACCAAGGAGGAGAAGATATTTCATGGCACCAGAAGGCTTGGGAACTGCTGCTTCAGGGTATTCACCCCGACCCAAAGCCAAGAATCACCAAATGACAATCCCAAGCTGTTCACTGTCTGTGCCCCTTGACAAATTTGAATTAGAATTTAGCACTATTCTAAATGTGGCCACACTAAAGATTTCTATGGGGACAATATAATACTAGCATACTCTAAACCTTTCCTAATGACCCCTACCATGGAATTTGCCTTCTTCATAGCAGCCACACGATGTGCTGAAGTTTGAATTGAGCTACTTACCACACCCTCCAAGATGACAGAAGCCCTTCCGAGAAGTCATGAATGGATTATACCAGGGCCTAGGAGAGGGGGGTAAAGGGGGTAATTTGTACCTGGGCCCAAGGTCCAAAGGGGGCCCTGGAGCCAAAGGAGGGGACCCAGAAATTCCCTGGGATCTTATGTTTTCCTATCTACTCAGACTTGTTGCCTGCACGGGATGCTGGGGACACTACTGATGCCACATGGGTTGGTAGACTTGGGCTCCAAAGACTTTTCCAGCTGTCTCAACCCTCTCCCTACCCTGTTTTGCCCCTCCTTGCCCCATTCTGCTTGCCCATCACCATCCTCCCCCGCACTGTTTCACCCCTCCCTCTTTGCAAAGGGGCCCAAAAGACATTTTGTACCCCCTGATAAAATTCCTCTCAGAGGCCCTGGATTATACACTGGCTTCCTGGAGCTGATGCCTTAGGAGGGCACCATTTTGGGTCAAAGAGATAGATCAACTACTCTTAACCTAAAGCACATAGGCCATCCAAAGAGGCCAGGGGTGGCTTATTCATTTCTCTGGCCAAGGGCTTGACCTGCAGGACCTTCTGTCTAAAAACTCATGAAATCCAAGGAACTAACAGGTGCTGAGCTACGGTTGGACTGAGCCCACTGAATGTACGATGAACAGCCCAACTGCAAAGGCCCTGATGCCTCACAAATGCTCCAACTACCATGTTACCCTGAAAATAAGACACTGTCTTATATTTTTTTTGGCTCAAAAAATACACTGGGTCTTATTTTCAGGGCAGGACTTATTTTTTTCAGAAGTCAGTCCCTTTATAGTTAATGGGACTTACTCCCTGGAAGGTGTGAAGAGGGTGTCCCCTGAGCACCCAGGGGGATCCCTGCCTGGCTGTCTACTCAGAAGTCAGTCCCTTTATAGTTAATGGGACTTACTCCCTGGAAGGTGTGGAGAGGGTGTCCCCTGAGCACCCAGGAGGATCCCTGCCTGGCTGTCTACTCAGAAGTCAGTCCGTTTAGAGTTAATAGGACTTTCTCCCTGGAAGGTGTGGAGAGCCTCAGAGCCTGCTATGCAGGGTTGCCTCGCTTGCTGCTTCCCTCCTCAGCTCCTCCTCAGCGCCCTCTGCCCAAGGCAGCACAGCAGGCGCTTTCCATGTGGCCGCAGGAGTTCAGCATTCCCGGTCACGTTGTCCACCCACCCTTTGGTCTTATTTTCCGGGAAACAGGGTAGGAATAACAGACCATCGCTGCTCCAGAGGCTTCTACACCTTCAACCGAACTACTGACTGAGGGTGCAGTTCAGAGGGTGCTCTCGGTCGGGGCAAGTTCTTTCGCTGACCAAAGAGTGTTACGTAAGTGCTGCAAAACCCCTTTGTGTCGCCATCTGAGGAGGGAGGACGGCGCACAGATGCTGGTCACTGGACGCATGCCCAAGCTCAGTTTGGTCGGTGAATGAGGTAACCCTGTGCCGGCTAAGTTAGGCTGGTGTAGGGAGCGGGGGCGTAGGGAGAGAGGGAAGGTGGCTTTTTGGTGTGGGGGGAGTGTGGGCAGTGGGCAGGCTAGTGGGTGAGCATCACGTGTGCTGGATCCTAACCTCGGTCCTGGGCAGCCGGGGGCAGCTCCGGGCTGGTTGGACCAGCACCACCTGTTTAGGGCCCATTGGGGCTGCTGCAGTGTAAAACAGGGTCAGGGGAAGCGATTCCTGTTGCCCCAGGCTGAGCTGCTTCTGGCCCCAGCCCTGCCCTTGATGTGGGGCAGGCCAGCCTGCCTGCCTGCTCCAGGTCAGGTTGGGATTGGGCCGTGAGAAAGATTTCATGTCAAACTAAAGAAGACAAAGGACACAGTGCATCAGGATGCAGGTTTATTCTTGCACTTCTCAACAGGTCAAAAGCCTTGGGAACAAATCATCAGAGAGACGGTGGAAGCACAAGAGCAACAGGATAAAGTGATGGACACTGTCAAACTCTCTGGATCTCTCCTCAAGGAGAAGAAGACAGGGACTCTCTGACTGGGGCAAGCTGGAGCCTGGGGTTTATTCCACCTACTCTTGCTGCCGAGGGAGGGCTCGCACATTTAGGAGGAAGGAACGGTGAACTTTTTCCATTGCAAAAGTCAGTGTTGCAACAGGTTTCAACAATAATGTCCGAATTGACCTTATAAGTGGTGTTACAGAATTTTTTATCACTTCGGTGTTCAATGCAACCATATTTCGTTCCAGCAAACGTTCCATCTGCTAAAGAAAGGACAACACTGGGAGTCAAGGTGTGCCTGATTCAGTAACAGGTGACATCCAAAACCAGCAGAGAAGCCCTGAGAGGTGTGACCAATGCTCTGTGTTTCCCTGTTTGGCTATTTTTGGTCATTTCCAGCCTCCCAGAGGAACTTGTGATGCCAAAGCCCCTGAAGAAGACCACCTGGCGAATCAAATGCAGGAGCCACAATCCTGGGATGGTCCTCGGAGGGTTTTTGATTGAAAGGGTTTGGATCTACTTTGAAAAGTGAGGATTGAGGGAGATGTAATACAATAGACTTTGAACAAATCAGGCACAGCGTCCAGACAGAGGATGGGAGTACATAAGGCTCCCACACTCTTCAGGCTGCAACCAAAGTCACCCAGTCAAAGTGACCGGCAGCAGATTCCAGATTCCATGAATATTCCTTCATGACACAGGCAATCAATTGATAGAATTTGCTGCCACAAGATGTAGGACGACCAATTGCTTAGATCAGGTTTTCTCAAACTGTGGGTCAGGACCCACTAGGGGGGGTCGCAAGCCAATTTCAGGTGAGTCCCCATTCATTTCCATATTTTATTTTTACTATATCAGACTTGATGTTACGCTGGTTTGTGACTGCATCTGGGGAAACGTGACAGCTCTGTACTTTAAACATGCTACTATGTCTATGCTTTTTTAAAATGATAATAAATGGAACGTACTTCTGGGTAAGTGGGGTAGGATTGCGGCCTAGGATTGTGAACAAAATTCCTGCTTGACGATGTTGCTTCCCGTCATGACATCACTTCCGGTGGGTCCTGACAGATTCTCATTCTAAAAAGTGGGTCCCAGTGCTAAACGTTGGAGAACCACTGGCTTAGATGGCTTTCAAAGGAGGTTGGACCACGTAATGGAGGGTCAGACTATCACTATTAGTCACGATGGCTACATGGAAGTTCAGATGCATATTCCTTTGAATATTCACTGCTGAGTGACTCTCAGCCTAGTTCTCTGCCCACCTGCCTCTCAGCCCTGCTCTCTGGCTCCCAGCTGACCTCCCCATAGCTACTTCCTTACTTTTCTCTCTGCCTGCTTTGCTTATGGCCCAGTACTATCCAGTGGGACACTGTCTCACTGTCATAGATGATATAGATTTTAAGGGTTAACCTAACTTCTCCTCAGTTATGAAAAACACTTAAAATTAAGAGCCACAATTGTGACTAGTTTTTTGTTAACACCAAGATAGGAAAAGTCAGTATGTCAAGATGACCTGGAGAGAGAGAAAAACATGTGCGTCATAGCTTTCCCAAAAGGAACATTCCAGGGTCTTGTGAAATCAAAGTTGCAGGCCAGAACTTCTCCATAAATGGCTAACAGACTTCCCAGTTAGAGCTGGAACCATGCACCAGTATGCCAAATAAGGAGAGGGAAATGACATATATATCACATGGGTCACTTGTTTTTCATAGAGTACAAGTAAAGGAGTTTTGGGTGTGGTTCGGGGAGAACTCAATGGACCATCATGGGGTAACTTCGAACCTGTATCCACCCTAATCTATTCCTAATCTGTAAATAGCATGTAAATAAACTTTCTATACGCTTTTAAAGGAGTCTATGTCTGCTTAGCATTTGACCCAGAGACCAAGTCCCTCTATCATAGGGACTTGGTCTCTCTATCATAGATCAGCTGCTGCTGTGCCCTGCACTCATCGTCAGTCCCATTTTTGAGCCACTGTTACCAAGTGGCAACAGTCCTGTCTCCAAGGTGCAGCTGCATCAGCACCGGTGGCAGGGAATAGGACTGAGTTTTTCAGCAACTCCAGACATTGCAAAAGCAGATGGGATGTAGTCTGAGAAGGAGCCTGGATGACAGCAATGCAGAGACATTTCTACAAATCACTGTGGATCAGGGGTGCTCAAACTTTCAACTTTAGGGATGCTGGACCTTTAACAAGTGTATAGAAGAGAGAATTTCAGCAGGTGCAACTTGTCATCCCACAGATGACAAGCTGCACCTGCTTAAATTCTCTCTCCTACACAATTTTAAAGGTGCAGGATCCCTAAAGTTGAAAGTTTGAGCACCTCTGCTGTGGATCATGGATCATAAGAACATAACAACATAAGAAGAGCCCTACTGGATCAGGCCAAAGGCCCTTCTTGTCCAACTTCCTGTATCTCACAGTGGCCCACCAAATGCTCCAGGGCACATACAAGACAACAGGCACAACCTGCATCCTGGTGCCCTCCCCTGCACCTGGCAATCAGAGGCAGCTTGCCTCTAAAACCAGGAGCTTGCACATACCTACCATGACTTATAACGCGTGATGAACTTTTCCTCCAGAAATTTGTCCAATCCCCTCTTAAAGGCATCCAGGCAAGATGCCGTCACTACATCCTGTGGCAATGAGTTCCACAAACTAATTACACGCTGGGTAAAGAAATATTTTCTTCTGTTCGTCCTAATTCTCCCAACACTCAACTTTTGTGGATGTCCCCTGGTTCTGGTGTTATGTGAGAGGGAAAAGAGGCTCTCTCTACCCACTCTGACCATCCCCTGCATGATTTTGTAGATCAAACCCTCCCTATGATTGTGGGCCTGGTACTTACTATTGTAGAATGATTTTGTGTAACATTTCCCAAGTTTAGCCTTGCATGGTTTATGAGGGTAAAGTTCACAGTTCACAGAGCTCAAGTAGAAGCATTGCTTGCACGTAAGTCCTTGCACTAAGAGAAAAATACAGAAAGTGAAAAGAAAGAAATTCAACTGTACAAAATGCACATCATATCTCCGTTTGTTCCACTTCAATTCAAATGTGCCATTTTAAAATTGAAATTTTTATCTCAAACATTTGAAATTCAAGGATTTCGGGCATTTTGTTTTCTCCTGATGGTTTTAATTTTTAATACTGTAA
This sequence comes from Tiliqua scincoides, assembly GCF_035046505.1. NCBI lineage: Eukaryota > Metazoa > Chordata > Lepidosauria > Squamata > Scincidae > Tiliqua > Tiliqua scincoides. The sequence goes on from NC_089822.1 coordinate 256,959,876, forward strand.
ATATCCCACTATCTATCTTAACAAACATATAACAAAAATAAAATACAATTAAATTCCAAGGAAGACTGGCCAGACTGAGGGCTCGATCCTATCCAACCTTCCCGCACCGATGGAGCCGTACCAGTGGGGCCTATGCTGCATCCTGCAGTGGGGGGAGCAGTCCCGGAGGTGTTCTCAAGGTAAGGGAACATTTGTTCCTGCCGCAACGTGGGGCTGCATCAATGCTGGAAACTTGGATAGGAGGGCCCAATCCTATGCATGTCTTCTCACAGGTAAGTCCTGTGATAGTCAATAGGGTGGCAAGATGCAAATAATCAGATGGCTAAGTATGTATGTATGTATGTATGTATGTATGTATGTATGCATTAAAAAAATTAATACTAACACTGCAATCCTATTCACATCAAAGTCAGAAATAATTCCCCTCTGGGTCTTTCAATGGGACTTCCGTCTGGGTAAGTATATACAGGATTGCAGCCTTACTTGCCTCCAAGATGGTGTTGTATGGATTGCATTAATCACATGAGTGCCAGTAACACTCAAAGTACTATGCAAATTCAAAGCATTCTTATTCCGTATCACACTCACATCCCTTGCTAGTGCACAGCACGCAGCACCACTGACAGGACATATGCTGCATGCTCTTTTTGGAGGCGATCCTCTCTGGCCTCTGATGTGTCTCCTCTGCATAAGAAAGTCAGGGGGCACATTGGGGTGGGGAAAGGGGGGATTTGGGCATGTGCAGCTGCCACCAGGATCCTCCCCTTCCACTCTTGAAACACCTTCTGCCTTGCTTGCTCTTTCCCTGATTCTCCCCTGAACCACCCCCACTGCCAAGGTGCCTGGGAGCCCCTGTTGCTCATTCAGGGCCTCCAGTCATTTGCACTGGCAGCTCCGACATTCACAGCAGTGGCTCAGCTTTCAAGAGGTTGGACCAGAACTTAAGGAGCAGAGTGTGAGATCCACCACCATAAGCCCCAGATAGGATGGGGGGGAGTTGCCATACACAACATCCAGAGGAAATCTGACAGTGGGATCCCCCAGCATCTTGTGCCTTAACCCAGCTTCTGTGGAGGATCCCTCTCCCTTGCCCTTAGTTGTTCTTCCAGCTGGATGAGAATTGCAGTGAATGTTTCTGGAGCCAAGCTTTGACTGACCAGTGAGATAACAACATCATAAACAAGCAACACCCCCCCCCCCCACACACACACACACACACAGACACAATCTGAAGAGCTTGGGTCCATTCGATCACATCAACATTCAATGAAGGAGTCTCGTAGATTCTGGACCAACCTCAACACCAACCCAACAGCTTTTTCTTGGCATCTGTGCCCTGTGCCTTCAGAACAAAGTTTTTGGATTATTTAGGTCAAGATACATGCTGCTTACATAACCATTTGTATTCCTGGATATAACCTCCTTTCACCAATATATGCCTTTAGTTACTCACCCACAACGCAGAGAAGCAGGACAGATAACCCAAGGAGAAGAATCTTATTCATCTTCCGTGGTTTCACAGGTGCAAAGAAGGATGAAGGAGAAGGACTCTGGTCTATCTATAGGTTTCAAGTGAACTATCTATAGGTTCCAAGTGCAGCAAGATCTCAATTTATTTGCTAAGGGGAGAGACTAATGGATGAGGAGAGAATATTAAGTTCATGTGAGAAGACAGGATGTTCTCAAAATGTGATTCCTCCGTCCCAGAGGAAGGCGTCTTCAGGGAACAGGTGTGATGAAACTCCCTGATATTTTGAGAACCAGAAACCTTTTTTTGTCACACTAAATTAGTCTGAAAAGTTTTCTTGGCACCAGACTTGTTTTGCATGAGGAGAACTAGTGCTGACAGACAAGCAGAGACAAGAAGGTCTGCCCAAGCTGGCAGTGCTGCAAGAGGCGGAAGGTGTTTTCTGTCTGTTAGGAGAGTCGGGGGAGCTGTTTGGTCTGAAGGTTTAACCCTTTGTACACAGGCAGTAAAGAAGCCCAGAAGCACCCAGGGGTGGCCACCCAAGTCGAGTTGTGAAAATGCTGTTTTTTCATGACTTGTTTTGATTTGAGTTACGGATGTTGCTGACCTCGATTTGACTCACGACTCAGGGCCAGTCAGTCAGTCAGTCAGTCAGTCAGTCAGTCAGTCAGTCTTTCTTTCTTTCTTTCTTTCTTTCTTTCTTTCTTTCTTTCTTTCTTTCTTTCTTTCTTTCTTCATGAGGCTGGGGAAGGGACCAGAAGAAGGCAAGGTCAGCCCCGCCTGCTGACCCCCCCCCGGCTGCTTATGTACCTCTGACCCAGGCCAGTTCTTCAGCCCAGTACCCTGTGCATCACAGGCTGCACTGTGCGGTCCTGTCCTCCACCTTTACCTGGGCAAAGCCTCATTGACTGCAATGGAACTTCTAGGTAGACCTTCGAAGGACTGGGTGATAATGCTCCTGGCTCCTAAGGGGGGCCCTCCCTCCTGCTTGCTGCTTCTGTCCCGTCAGGCTGTCTCCTCTCTCCCACCTTGGTGAGCCAGACACCTCCCTGCACCTGTTGGTCTGTGGTGTGCTGTTCGGTGCTCCTTCTGAAGGCAAAATCATGATCTGAAGGGGGAGACACTGGGGTTCATATGCAACCAGTCATTTTTCTGCACTGCTACACTCCAATCACACCTTCTGTTTACATATTCAACTGGTGGTTGAAGTGAAGGACTTCTGCACATCACTGACTGCAGATGGGATGGGAGCATCAGGGGAGTGTTAGATGAGAACTCGGACATACACACACCCCACCGGCTCCCTTTTCTGTGAAGTCATGTTCAGGGAAGCCCTTGACTTGAGACTCAACTTGTTTTTTGTAATGACTCATGAGTTGACTCAAAATGACTCTATGGGCGCAATCCAGAGGCCCCTGCTCATTTGCGCCTGCTCAGGAGTAAGCCACGTTGGCGCATGGAGGTTGGGTCAATGCAAGGCTCTGTGTTGGATGGGAGAGAGGCATTCCTAGGTGCGGGGAGGGCGGGCTGTGGGCAGCCCCAGGGTAGATGGGTGGGGAGTGGGAGGCGGGGCTGGGATCAGGCATAACAGCAACCAACCCCTGTTTGTGGGCAGATCAGAGCATCTTGTGCCCCTCCCCTTTTCCTACCTGACTAAAAACCCAGGGCTCTCCAAACACCGGCCCGGGGTCCAGATGCGACCTGCAGCAAAATAAGAACCTAAGAACATAGGAAGAGCCCCGCTGGATCAGGCCATAGGCCCATCTAGTCCAGTTTCCTGTATCTCACAGCGGCCCACCAAATGCCTCAGGGAGCACACAAGACAACAGACACAACCTGCGGTCTGGTGCCCTCCCCTGCATCTGGCAATCAGAGCCAGCCTGCATCTACCTTGCACATACCTACTATGACTTGTAACCCGTAATGAACTTTTCCTCCAAAAATTTGTCCAATCCCCTCTTAAAGGCATCCAGGCAAAATGCCATCACTGCTTCCTTTGGCAAAGAGTTCCACAGACTAATTTCCGTGTTTCCCCAAAAATAAGACACTGTGTTATTCCCCAAAAATAAGACACATATATATATATGTTTTGGCTCAAAAAAGCACACTAGGTCTTATTTTCATGGTAGGTCTGATTTATTTCCAGAAGTCAGTCCCTTTAGAGTTAACAGGTCTTACTCCCTGGAAGGTGTGGAGAGGGTGTCCCCTCAGAGCCCAGGAGGATGCCTGCCTGCCTGCCTGCCTACTCAGAAGTCAGTCCCTTTATAGTTAATGGGACTTACTCCCTGGAAGGTGTGGCGAGGGTGTCCCCTGAGTGCCCAGGAGGATCCCTGCCTGCCTGTCTACTCAGAAGTCAGTCCCTTTAGAGTTAATGGGACTTACTCCCTGGAAAGTGTGGAGAGCCTCAGAGCCTGGTAGGCAGGGTGGCCTTGCTTGCTGCTTCCCACCTCAGCTCCTCCTCAGTGTCCTCTGACCAAGGTAGCATAGCAGGCGCTTTCTAGGTGGAACGCACAGGAGTGCAGCATTTCCAGTCATGTTGTCCACCCACCCCCCCCCATCCTGGCCCTGATCATAACTAGGTCTTATTTTCAGGGTAGGTCTTATTTCTGGGGAAACAGGGTACATGCTGAGTAAAGAAATATTTTCTTCTGTCTGTCCTAACTCTTCCAACATTCAACTTTAGCGGATGTCCCCTGAACATCCCTCTATCTGAACAACCCTCTATCCATTCCGTGTCAAGCCTCTGGTCCCAAGTGGGCCTGTGGCCCGCTCGAACAAATGCAACCGGGGGGGGGGAGCTGTTCTGAGGGCTGGGAAAGCTGCGCAGAGCCTCCCTGTCCCTCAGAATGCCTAAAATCATCTCTTCCTGGTTTTCTCAAAAAACCGGAAGTGCCGTTTTGGGGTCCTCTGAAGACCTTAGACCCACTTTTTAGAATGAGAATCTGTCAGGACCACCAGAAGTGATGTCATGACCGGAAATCAAGAAGGAAAATTTTAACAATCCTAGGCTGCCATCCTACCCACACTTACCCAGGAATAAGTCCCATTGACTATCATTGTTAAAAGAATATAGAGAGTAGTTTGTTAAAAGTACAGGTCTGCAACCTTTCACCAATTGCAGTCACATGCCGTGGTAGCATCAAGTCTAATATATTAAAAATAAAATATTGAAATTAATGGGTTCCCACCTGAAATTGGCTCACAACCCACCTAGTGGGTCCTGACCCACAGTTTGAGAAACACTAGTTTAGAGACTCCTGTTTTAAGGCAGCAATTCAGACTGCAGTACTATTGTTACACGTCATGTTTTAGTAGACATTTCGGTTGTTAGTTACAGCAACACTCATCACAAGACAGTAAGGAGCAGGTTTCAAACTGGGGAAGGTCCTGATTAGTCTCACTGTCTCAATCTCTTAGTCATAATTATATATAAATGTTGAAACAAATCAGAACGCTATGAGCTTCAAAAAGAACACATTTAAATAATGAAATGCTGCATAAACAATGAAAGCATTGGGAGTATAGCAGGTGTGGAACATTCAAAAGCCTGAGTAATGATGAGGAGCTTTAACTTTACGACACACACCAGTGCAATGGTGTCAGCCCAAACTGCTCACCAGTTCTCTAACTGGAACAAGAGTCTAAAATGTCCTAAGAGATGGGGTCAAACTGGAGAGAAATGGCCAAATCTAAGAACATAAGAACAGCCCCACTGGATCAGGCCATAGGCCCATCTAGTCCAGCTTCCTGTATCTCACAGCGGCCCACCAAATGCCCCAGGGAGCACACCAGATAACAAGAGACTTCATCCTGGTGCCCTCCCCTACATCTGGCATTCTGACTTAACCCATTCCTAAAATCAGGAGGTTGCGCATACACATCATGGCTTGTACCCCATAATGGATTTTTCCTCCAGAAACTTGTCCAATCCCCTTTTAAAGGCGTCTAGGCTACACGCCAGCACCACATCCTGTGGCAAGGAGTTCCACAGACCAACCATGCGCTGAGTAAAGAAATATTTTCTTTTGTCTGTCCTAACCCGCCCAACACTCAATTTTAGTGGATGTCCCCTGGTTCTGGTATTATGTGAGAGTGTAAAGAGCATCTCCCTATCCACTCTGTCCATCCCCTGCTTAATTTTGTATGTCTCAATCATGTCCCCCCTCAAGCGTCTCTTTTCTAGGCTGAAGAGGCCCAAACGCCATAGCCTTTCCTCATAAGGAGTTCTCTGGTTCTCAAAATAACTTGAAGCAAATTCAAATAAGGGTCACCGTTGGTGTTTTATAACACAGATACCTGTACACGTATAACTGACGTAGAAACATCATCGGGATAGATGAAACTTACAATGCAATCTAGGTGTGTCTAATCAAAAGTAAGTCCCACTGTGTTTAATGGGCCTTACTCACAGGAAAGTGTGTATAGAACTGCAGCCTTATTCTATCAACATAATTTGGTATCAATGTAGCAAGAGCCAAAGTGGAACCCCAACTAATTCCCAGAAAGAGAAGAGTAAATAAGCAATATTCTTCCAAATCTCAAATAAAATAGAGCAAGCCAGCTGGCAGAATAGTATCAAAAGGGGAAAAAGCAGACGTGTGTCTTGAAGAAAACATTAGTTTTATTTGGATATGTAATTACAAGGTGGAAGCAGCAGGTTCATAGAATAAGGTGAAGCCTTTGAATGGTTCTCCATGACCTGGGATGTTGCAAAAGGGTCTGCCTGTTTTTATAACTGGTGCTTTCTAACTGGTCAGGTTGGCAGCTCTGAGGGAAAGTGGGGGAAAGCCTTCCAGGATTGGAGCAGTGTGTGGGGGAGTTGTGCAGTGTGCAGGCAAGAGTGTCTTTCCTTTGGGTTTTGTTATTTGTAGCATAGTCTTTTAGAAGCCATGCTTCTCAACTAGATAGTAAAGCCCAAAAGACTTGCAGTACAATCCTACTCATGTTGTCTCAGAAGTCCCATTGCCTTCAATAGAACTTTCTCCAAAGTAAAAGCCTAATCCAATGCCTGTCTACTCAGAAGTAAGTTCCATTCTAGTCAATGGGGCTTCCTCCCTGGCAGGTGTGGATAGGATTGCAGCCGGGCTGCCCAATCCTGAGCTGCCCGGCACCCAGGGCTGCAGCAGCATGAAAAATGACTGCATCCTGAGCGCAACCTGGAGCTGAAGTGCCGGCGGCTCCTTCATCCCCTTCCCCCAGGCAAGGTGAGTAGCCCCGCAATGGGGCTACTTGATTCCATAGTGACCCAAGGGTTGGCACTAAATCAAGAGCCTCTGTGTTGGGTCACTGGTCAGACACAGAGGCTCAGGATCCGGTGGAGCTCTGCTCTGGTCTTGATTCCCTCCTGCCCCACTCTCTCTCCCCAGTACACCTCCTCCCCAGCCTGCAGCCATCCTGGAACGCCTCCTCCCCACCTCCCCCAGGCCCCCACCGACCTCTCCACCGCCCAGCGGTCCAGACATGTCTTACAGCATGTTTGTGACAGTGGGTGCTGGCGGTAAGCTGACGTGCACCTTATGGGATTGGGCCCTAAGTGTAGTATGGGGGTGCCAAATATTTATGGGCCTGGATGACAAATGACCTTCATATGCCTCTGTTAGCATTTAATGGCATTTCATATTGTACAACACATGCATATGGACAAGCATGATCTTTTATAGCAGTGGGTTGGCACCCACCGGTGGGTCACAAGCCGATTTTTGGTGTTTGAAACTTTTTTAAAAATTCTACTTTGGAAGCACCCATGACTGGTTTACAGGAAAAAAAGAGCTGAAATGCTAACCTGCGGTATGAGGTAATCCTCACACCCCCAGATTAAAATGTCTCATTTTTCCTATTTTCTCTAGTAATTGGCGTGCCACAGATCATGTGTGAACCCAGTTTCAGCCCTTTTTTGTGATCTGGAACTCCCTAACCAAACAGCTTGCTCTTCAGTCCAGCCTTCTGGGTACCCTGGAATGACGGTAAAGGTCTGAGTCCTTGAACTCCATTTCTAGAGAGCGTCTAGCACAGTCCATGCATCCTGAGTACACATCTGTACTGAAGCGAGTCATGGACTCTTCACTCACAACAGGAGAGTAAAATGAACGCTTTCCACATGCGCTGCCTCCGGCGCATACTTGGTATCACCTGGCAGGACAAGGTTCCAATCAACACAGTCCTGGAACGAGCTGGAATTCCTAGCATGTATGCACTGCTGAAACAGAGACGCCTGCATTGGCTCGGTCATGTCGTGAGAATGGATGATGGCCGAATCCCAAAGGATCTCCTCTATGGAGAACTCGTGCAAGGAAAGCGCCCTACAGGTAGACCACAGCTACGATACAAGGACATCTGCAAGAGGGATCTGAAGGCCTTAGGAGTGGACCTCAACAGGTGGGAAACTACCAACTAGAACAAGCACAGTGCTGCACAAACCGTGGCCCGCGGGCCAGATCTGGCGTTCAGCCGAATCCTTCCCTCCTGTGACTGGCACTCACTATTCCAGAGCGCAGCAGGATTTCATGTCCCCTGATGGGGACAATGTGATGCTCTGGCAAGTCTCGTCTTGGCGGACATCCGGGTGCAACGCCTGCACCACAGATGTGACTGGCCAGACCAGTCAATCTGGGGACAGGAACTGCAGGGCTCCAGAGCTGAAAGTGCCAGTCACACCAGGGACCACATTCTGGGCGTGCAGCGGATGCAAATTTCAGTGATGCTGGTCTAGCAAATGCCCCCCCCCCACACACACACATACTACATGTAAGGTCTCTAGCAGCCTTGGGGTCAAAAGATCCGAACTATTAATTCTGCCTAGGTTTTCCTCCTTTTTCAGATCCAGCGAGTTGTGACAGATTGTCATTTTAAGAGTGGCTCCTAGAGCTAAAAAGTCTGGGAAGCCGTTTTATACAATATAAAAGCTGGCAGATTCTGATGGTTTGTATTTAAATTGGCTGCTCATAATGGGGCTCCTCAAGTTTGAGCTGTCTATTCAGCCAGCACAGAGTAGAAAGGCCCCGGCTCGGGTTGGGAGGCCTGATGGGTGGTTCTGGATCTGGTGCCAGAGAAGGGACAAAACTGCACCCGTTCACCTATCCACTTTCTTCCAAAGACAGTTTCCTCCATATGGAGAGCGCATGGGCAGAGAGTCTGTGCTTGCTTGTCAGCACACAGTGGTGTAAGTTCCCATCATGCAAAATGAAAAGAGTTCAGACTTAATTAGTTGGTAAAAGAGTCTTCAGTTCTCATAATAGCAGGAAGTTTTATTACACCTGTTCTCTGAAGACGCCTTTCTCTTGGATGGAGGAATCTCATGTTGAGAACATTGTGTCTTCTCAAATGATTGAGGGACTCCACCCTCATCCTTTACCATCTGCCTTTCAGAAGATAAATTAAGATATCGCTGTCCTGGGAACCTCTAGAGAGGCCATCCATCTGCTTGATTTCCCTTTGTGCATTTGTAGTAAGTCCAAAAAGCAGAATGCCCCCCCCCCCAGTGCATGTTTACCTGTGAGTAGGCATACTTGCCATAGTCCTTCGGAAAGGGCAGGCCGAGAGGAATCCAACGACACCACCACAATGGCCCCAATCCAATGAATGCAGCCTCCCAAAAACACCCCAGAAGGTCCCATCCCTCCCAGCTGCGAGCCTCAGCCAGAAAGGAAGCCACGTGGTCGCGTTTACTCACTAGTAATCCGTCAGAAAGGGCAGCTGAGAGGACTCCAAGGACGTCAGAATGGTCCTGATCCATGGTCCTGACACAAAAGGGAGAAGGAGGTCCCTGCCTCCCTCCCACCTGCAGTCTATTGAGCCCTATGGAAAGCAAGCAGCCTCACGTCACGTTTACTCGTGAGTAGGCAGACGCGCCTTGGCTGTTGGTCAGGCCAGGCAAAGGGGAATGTGAGGACACCAGAATGGTCCCAATCCCATGGAGCTGGAGATAATCCAGAAGGCAGCCTCTCCCTCCTCCCCCCCCCCCCACTAAAAAGGACAAAAAAGAGGCTTCAGGTGGTAAGGGGAAAGTTTTCTATTTTGCACTTGCAAAGCCAGGGGGGTCTTTTTCTTGATATGCCTGAAATAGAAGAACTTTAAACTGGGCACTGGGGAGGACTGGAAATCTCACTGATTCTTTTTTTTTGGGGGGGGGGGGTTATTTCAGGCAGGCAACAGAGTAAACTCCATTGACCACTATGGGACTTACTTCAGAGTAGACATGCATAGGCTTGAGCTCACAGGCTGCAATCCTACCCACACTTTCCTGAGAGTAAGCCCCATTGACCACAATAGGACTTACTTCAGAGTAGATTCACTTGGTGGAACAGGACTGGCTCCCCCTTATTTAATTATGTCTTTTAATTTAATTATTTATAATTATTTATTTTAATTTGCTTGATGATGTCACATCTGGCCATGACATCACTGCCAGTGGGTCCTGGACAGATTGTCATTCTAAAAAGTGGGTCCCGGTGTGTATTGGAATCTAGGTAGATCTGGAAAGGAGGTAGGCTGAGGTGTCAGCAGTGGCCCCTTTCAGGGTAAGGCCTGGGCTTCCAGGGAGTGTGCTGCACAGCTGCAGCCACTTGAAGGCCATAGGGCCCTCAGGGATCTGAGGAGCACCTGAGGCAGGAAGGGTTTGTGGGCAGCAGAAGGAGGAAAGCTTGAGGCAGGGGAGACTGGAGTAATGGACTAAGGAATTGATGGCTAATGGACTGACTGGTGAATGGACTTTGGAGACTGCTGGAACAGACTGCTGGAGACACTGGAGTTTGAAGTGTGGCTGCTGTGCCCAAGACCTGCTGAGGACCAAGGGTCTGCTGTAGTGGTGGGAGGCTGCTGGCAGGAGCAAGGACCTCTGCAGGTTGAACAGGCAAGCTACCCTGGAGGAACCAGGGTCATTTGTTGGGGGAAAGAAGGGGAGCTAATTTGCTTAAAGTGGGCATAATTCTCCAGGCAGAGCTCGGCCTTGGAATCTGGCAAAACATGGTGCTAAAAGTTTGGGAACTGCTGCCATAAGTTGTTAGTAAGTTGACACAGGGGTGTGTGTGACATTACAAGTTTTCAAAATCACTAAAATCAGAATTTGGAGGAACAATACTATCATGTTTTATATCAATCTATGTGTAATTTCATGCAGAATGCAATGAAACAAACCACACTGAAATATCTGTGCTCTAACAAAAGGTACAGCCAATAAACCAGTGGGGGCAGGATGATGGTACATCACCACGTCCACCACCTGGGGCGTTGCCCTGCCCACTGCATGGGGGGACGCACAGGCCTCCCGCACCGGGTGACGTGAATCCTAGTGATGCCACTGGGGTGCTGATTCCAAAAATGGCATTAGTTTTCCCCTATTACTTCTAGTTTTGGAAATATGGCATAGTCTCGTTAGTGAATGGTTCAAGGAGCTTCCTCATGAGGAAGCCTATGCTATGGCCATTTTTGGAATCAGCAACCCAAATTCATAAAAAAAACCACCATAAATTTTGATAAAATGTTTTTCTGACCCTCAGTTTTGCAAGTTTTTGATTATAGATTAAAGATCATCCTGGACTATTTTTTGCCAATGACAAAGAGTGTTTAACTTGATAACTGTCGGCATAGTGTATTTTAGTGCATTTTACATTAGAACAGTGTTTCTCAAACTGTGGGTCAGGACCCACTAGACGCTGTGCCAGAACCACCATTCAGAGCGCGATACCATAGTCTTTCGAGACTGAAGGTTGCCAACTAAGGGTCGGGACCCACTAGGTGGGTCATGAGCCAATTTCAGGTAGGTCCCCATTCATTTCAATATTTTATTTTTAATATATCTGTATTCAATAGTGTTGAATGCCTTTTTGTTATCCTCTCTGTACGTGTTAATCACATGTTGTCTAGTTGTATCATATTACCTATTACTCCAATAAAAAATGGTTTAAAAATAAATAAATTAAATAAATAAATAAAAGATTAACAAGTTGTGAGTTCCTGCACTTTTTTTTTTTTTTTTTTTTTTTACAAAAAAAGCACTGGTAGAGGGTATCTTCTATGGAGGATATCTTGAATGACGAGACGGATCTATCCAAGCCTTGCCCTAATGCCTTCATTTTTTATTGTATGCCACTTTGGATGCATCTTTGGTGGGACAGTAGATGAAAGAAATTAAAATCCTGAGTCAAAGTGATATTTGGCTTTGTTTGGAAATAGGTAGCAAGTGGCAGGGCTAGTACAGGGACTGTCTCTGGAAGGAATGATTCTGAGCTTTCATTCAGTGGTGATGGGGTCTTCCTAGGACCTTCCTCCACTGTCCAGTGGGGCTGGTGGACAGTGAGCACAATTCCTTGGGCGTCTGACTTTTGCACTTGACGAGCTCCATGGCTGGGTACGGTTGCAATACAGGTCCTGCCTTGTTATACACAGATCTGGCATCGCAAAGGTCAGCAAGGCTGTTTTTAAATCACCAGAGCAAGGAAACTTTGTTTTCGAAATGGTTTGCTCTGGTGCGTTTTTTTTTGCCATCAGTGTGAGTTCTGGGAACGGAACCCGTGCAAATGTGTTCTGCAAACAAGGATTCATTGTTATGCTGCTCTTCCCAGAAGGAGCTTCATGTATTTGCTGTCAGATCAGATACATTTCGATCATCACATTGTGCTTCTTTCCCTGGCTGGTGCAGTTGCAACATTGTGTTCTGCAAACAAATATTCATTATTATGCTGCTCTTCCCAGAAGGAGCTTCATGTATTTGCTGTCAAATCAGATACATTTCAATCATCACATTGTGCTTCTTCCCAGAAGAATGCCCAGTCCCGCCCTCACCTTGCATGCATTACCTGTTCCCTTTAGAGGATAAATTGGAACCCTGCACCTGCCTAGAGGCACCTGGGACCTCAGAGAGACTAGAGTCCTGCCTGATTCTCCTGGGGAGTCCCACCTCTGCAATTGGATCGAGATGAATAAGATTGTTCTCCTTGGCCTCTCTGCTCTGCTTTTTGGTGCTGTGGGTGAGTAAATGGGGGTGGTGGTGTCCAGGGAAGAGCAGGTCACAGAATAGAAGAAGAGCTTAGAAGACCAGGCCTAGAATAGTCAAGATGTGTCTGCAAAGCATTTCCAGATCAAAAGATGCTTCAGAACACGTTTCTCAGGAGAGAAGATTGTGTTGGGAGGGTGGCAAATGGTATTGGGTCGACCCTGAGGTTTGGGGCCAGTCTTAGAAGCTGCAGGGCCCCACTGGAATTTTCTGCAGGGCCCCAAATTCACAGCTGAGGTCCAGAATCTTAGAGATAGAAAAAGTATTTATTACAGCCTTTATATCTCTATGGTAGAATGGAATACAATCAAAATACACACTTAGAAAGTGCATGTAAGTCAATGAACCAAATGGATCTAAGTATATTTTCATATCAAATTGCATGTAAGACAGCGATATTCAACCATTGTGCCTTGGCACATTGGTGTGCCGTGAATGATTCACAAGAATGCTGTGGGAGTTTGGGGGAGGGTCATTTATTAGTAGGGCCACTTGGGGATATGAGCCCCCACCAGCAGTGCAGTGTGCCTTGTCAATTGTCAAAAAACTGATGATGTGCAGTGACAATGTTGTCAGTGTGCGGTGAGCTGAAAAAGGCTGAAAATCTCTGGACTAGAGTATATGACCCTATATTGTATATTACAACTGAAATCTGTGAAGAAATGAAACCATTTTAACCCATTTGTACACATTTGATCCCTTTTGTATATATACAACGCTGGGCCAAATTGGTTTAATTGGTTTTTATTATTTATTTGTAGGGTGCATGGGTAGTTGCTATGGCTTCATCTGTTTCATCTGCTACCATACCACCTATTTCACCTGCCAAGTACGCTTTTAAAGCAACTACAATTTATAATGTAAAGTTTGAAGAAAAACCCCTAAGACAGTTTTCTGCATTTCTACCTATGGAAAACACCACAATAAAACCATTTCCACCCACCTCTAGCAATTGGTCCCACTGGCTTAGAGCCGGATCTGCCGAGGTGGGTTCAGAGCCCGCCCAACTCCAGGGCTGAGGCTTTGTCCACACATGTACCTGGATGAGGTGTGAGAATAGATGGAGTCAGGGAAGGAGACTGCTTGATATTCACCTTCTTCTGTCCCACTTCTAAGGCTAAGCTGGTTCGCAAAGTGGCTTCCCATGGTTAGTATTAATAGCAATTAGAAAGGAAAAGTCAAAGCTATTGGGGCAGGAAACAGGTTGCCCAGAGGGGGTTGGGGCATTCATCAGCATTGCCTTCCTTCCCATGAAAGACAATGGCAGAGGCAGGGGGGGGTTTGGGGGCTCAAATGCTCCTCTGCATTACCCTTTCCTAGGAGTAGAAAAGCAAATGTTTCTCTCTGGCAGGCCAGCTTGACATGTGCAGGAAGCCTGTGCAAATGGGGCTTCTGCCTCCCCTGTGGCCTGAAGCGGCACAGTCTACATTTCCTTCTCATGGTGTCGCAGCTCCCTCACCAAAGGCTACTGAAAAAACTCCACAGTCAGGGAATTAAAGGGCAGGTCCTCTCATGGACTGAGAACTGGTTGAAGACCAGGAAACAGAGAGTGGGTGTCAATGGGCAATTTTCACAATGGAGAGAAGTGAAAAGCGGTGTGCCCCAAGGATCTGTCCTGGGCCCGGTGCTTCTCAACCTCTTCATAAATGACCTGGAGACAGGGTTGAGCAGTGAGGTGGCAAAGTTTGCAAACGACACCAAAATTTTCCGAGTGGTGAAGACCAGAAGTGATTGTGAGGAGATCCAGAAGGATCTCTCCAGACTGGCAGAATGGGCAGCAAAATGGCAGATGCACTTCAATGTCAATAAGTGTAAGGTCATGCACATTGGGGCATAAAATCAAAACTTTACATATAGTGTTCTGAGCTGTCTGTGACAGATCAGGGAAGAGATCTTGGGGTGGTGGTGGACAGGTCAATGAAAGTGTCGACCCAATGTGCGGCGGCAGTGAAGAAGGCCAATTATATGTTTGGGATCATTAGAAAAGGTATTGAGAACAAAACGGCTAATATTATAATGCCGTTGTACAAATTGATGGTAAGGCCACACCTGGAGTATTGTGTCCAGTTCTGGCTGCCACATCTCAAAAAAGACATATTGGAAATGGAAAAGGTGCAAAAGAGAGCGACTAAGATGATTACTGGGCTGGGGCACTTTCCTTATGGGGAAAGGCTATGGCGTTTGGGTCTCTTCAGCCTAGAAAAGAGGCGCCTGAGGGGGGACATGTTTGAGACATACAAAATTATGCAGGGGATGGACAGAGTGGATAGGGAGATGCTCTTTACACTCTCACATAATACCAGAACCAGGGGACATCCACTAAAATTGAGTGTTGGAAGAGTTAGAACAGACAAAAGAAAATATTTCTTTACTCAGCGTGTGGTTGGTCTGTGGAACTCCTTACTACAGGATGTGGTGATGGCGTCTGGCCTGGATGCCTTTAAAAGGGGATTAGACAAGTTTCTTGAGGAAAAATCCATTACTGGTTACAAGCCATGATGTGTATGTGCAACCTCCTGATTTTAGAAATGGGTTATGTCAGAGTGCCAGATGCAAGGGAGGGCACCAGGATGCAGGTCTCTTGTTTTCTGGTGTGCTCCCTGCAGCATTGGTGGGCTGCTGTGAGATATAGGAAGCTGGACTAGATGGGCCTATGGCCTGATCCAGTGGGGCTGTTTTTATGATCTTAAAAAGAAAACTCAACTGCCTTATGTCACAAAAAGTGGATATTCTTAGCCAGGACGGTGTAGTGTTTGGAAGTTAGATCCAGAACACCCAAGTTCAAATCCCCACTTAGTCATGAAGCTTCTTGAGTGACATTGGGCCAGTCACTCTCTCTCTCAGCCTCACCTACCTCACAGGGTTGTTGTGAGAAGGGAAGGAACCATATACACCACCTTGCGCTCTTTGGAGGAAGGGCAGTGTAAACATGTACAAAATAATAGGGGCTGTTCTTATGTTCTTATGTAAGCTGTAGAAGCAGCCCAGCTCCAGCCGCTTCTCCAAAGCAAACCAGATGTGAAGGTGGCAAACTGAGCAAAGATGGGCTCCCCTACAGCTTGTCCCCCAGTATTGGAGACATTCAATGTGGGAGCTCAGCTGAGGAGACACTCTGGGGGTGGGGGTGGTGGGGGTATTTTTCTACACCTTCTCAGTTCTATGACCTCTTTTTGGAGACACGTTTACCCCTGTACTGCTCACATGATTCTTGGCACTATTTCACTACAGGTCGAGTCTCAGCACCCGCGAGGTATCTGTTCCCAGAACTCCTGTGGATGCCAAAAATTGTGTTAAATGAAATCCATTTCAAAAACAATATCCCTTTACTCAGCGGTTTAAACATGGCCTTGCTTACCATTATAATGCAGGAGAGCAGCAGTGGACAGAGAATCAATCAATTGCTCTCCAGGTGCTTAGAAAGGCTTCACTCCAAGGCAGTGACCCCTCCCTTCACTGGGAAACAATGCAAAGGAAATGCTTTGCTTACTTTCATATGCTGCAAGGGGAAAGAGGGGTCATTTGCCTAGGAGTGTACTGGAAAGTTGTTCTAAGTGGCTGGAGTTTGATTGATTGATTAATTAATTAATTAATTAATTGCCCCCTGCTGTTCTCCAGCATTGCAATGCTAAGCAAAGCTATTGTTAAAGGACGTTTTTCCTTGAATCTAAAGGGCCCTTCTCATGCAAAACTGATGGTGAAAAATCTGCAGATAAAAAGGTTATACCTGTATTTAACTCACTACCATTGGCATTGCTCCTCCAGCATCTCTCTCTCTCTCTTTTCCATTCCCTCTCCCCCCACACAATGTTTAGGGCTCCATATCTGAATCTGAGTCTAACAACCAACAGGAGTGAGAACCTCCCAAACGCATGAACAATGTGGCCAGTGGTGTAGCTAAAGGGGGGCAGTGCTCCTGCGCATTGCCATTGCTGCCCAGTATGGCTCCGATGGTAACTGGGAGGAGCCATTTTCAAGGCACATTGTGTTGCCTGCAGTATTTAGAGAGCAGCCTTCCCTTTGCTACACCTCTGAATGTGGCACAAGAGGATCTTGTGCTGAGATGCATCTCTAATGCATCTATGTCTTCCCTTCTGACCCCACAACTGGTTCCTGATCCCTTTGCTCTACAGTGGGGAGTCGTGTGCACCGATTCACACACAGTCCAGCAGCCGAACGGACATTGGGTGTGTAGCATCTGCACCTTGGGCACCACATCTTGTCAAATAGTAGGCAGCAGTGGCATCACGAGGGTTTGTGTCACCCAGTGCAGGAGGCCAGTGCGTCATCCCCATGATGGACCTCCTCCCATTTAGTGGGCAGGGCAACCCCAGGCAGTGCCCTGCTGGTCTTATGGCTAGAACTTTTGATAGAATACAGCAGTGCTTCTCACACTTTTAGCAATCTGTCAGAACCCACCGGAAGTGATGTCAGGACCAGAAGTGACATCATTAAGCATCCACGTGATTTTTTAACGTGCATATCACATGGAATTACACATCAAATATTATATAACATGATGGTATTATTCACAAATACAAAAATCTTGGCTAGTAGTGGTGACACTTCCCCTGTGTGCATCACCCGGTGCGGCTCACATCCTTCTAATGATGATAAGCAGATCAGTTGAGAAATGGCAGAGACGACAGCTCTTCTTAACATGCTTGACAGCTTTGCCTCCCCCCATGTACCCAAAAAGACAGAGAGGAGTTTTCCTTTGTGTGACTGTTGCAGGAGTGCCAGGGAGTCCACCGTCCACTATGGCTGCAGCTCCTTCCTCCCTTTGGCTGGCTCAGGGCCAGGCACTCAGGAATGGCCCAGCAAGGAGGAGTACAAGCTGGTGTTGTTCCGTACCTGATCATCTGGTTCATCACAGGATGCCTACAGAGTCATGGGGGGGGAGGGCGTAGGAGCAACAGCAGCAGGCCAGGTGAGGTGAGGCCAGGCACAGATGTGAACCCCTTCAGGAATGTGCGCCTTTGGCATATGAGTGACCAGACCCCACCTGTACTCTTGCCTGTAATCCTCAGTGTCTGATTTGACTTTTCAGGGTAGGGCTCCTTCCCTAGAAAAATCAAAAGGAAGAGAATAAGAGGAGTGTCAGGTCACTTATGAATGAGGCCCCCCAAACCTGCAGAGAAAGGCCTTGCTAAACCAGTAAGGGTGGCAGGCTGGCTTGGGCCATTTTGTATTCTTCTTTAGTCATTAGGAAGCATAATACAAAAGAAGCAAAATCTAGGAGATGCTCACATTTCCATTCTGTCATGACACACTCTCTCTCTCTTTTTCAGCACAGGGTCTTTGGTGCCTTAAGCATGGAGCTGAGGAGGTACATAATGACCGTACTTATTGCTACGCTTGTGAACAGGAACAATGTTACAGACAGGCAATCTACATACGTAAGATATTGTTACCCCCAATCGGCAGGCTTAACTGAGAACTGGGATAGCTGGGTTGGGACTTAGATGGGGCTGCCCTCCCTTCTTCCTTCCGTGATGTTTACTGATCCCCTCGTTTCCAACTGCTTTCTTTTCCCATTCAGGTAGCAAGCGGGCATTCTGGACGACTGGCTGCACTGGGAGCATTGATATCAATGCATGTAACAAAACAGTGACACTTCGGACTACTGACGTGGTTACCAAGTGCTGCAACACTGACCACTGTAATGAAAACACGCCCCCTGTATACCACTAGTGAATAAGCCAGTCTTTCAAGAAACGAAACATGCCGTGTCTAACCCAACTGTACTCTGATGCATTCCACGCTCCTTCCAAATACACTCTCCTGTAACCAGCTTGAGGAACTCTGTGGCTGATTTCTTGTTGATCTGTTTCCTGGTTTTTTAAGTATCTTAAAAGCTCTTCAGTCTACTCAAAAAGCGCCTGAGGGGAGGGGGGACATGACTGAGATGTAAATTATGCAGTGGGTGGAGAGAGTGGGTAGAGGAATGTTCTTTTCCCTCTGCCACAACACCAGAACCAGGGGACATCCACTACAACTGACTGTTGGGAGAATTACAACACACAAAAGAAACTATTTCTTTACCCAATTATTTAATTAATCCGTGGAATGCATTGCTACAGGCTATTGTGCTGGTGTCTAGCTTCGATGCCTTTAAGAGCAGATTGGACAGATTTATGGAGAAAATGACCATCACAGGATGGAAGCCATGATGGGTACTTGCAACCTCCTGGTTTTCAAAGTAGGCTACCTCAGAATGCCAGCTGCAAGGAGTGGCAAAGGGATTTCCTAGATGCATTCACTAGATGCAGGTATCTTGTCTTGTGTGCTCAGGGAAAGGCATCTGGTGGGCCACTGTGAGAAGCAGCAAGCTGGACTAGTTGGGCCTTTAGCCTGATCCAGTGTGCTCTCTGGAGCCTAGCATGGCATGGTGGTTAGCATATTGGGGCGACACAGTGAGTGGACAGGCTTGGGTTCAAATCCCTGATGGTGTGTAAAGCTCACTGGTTACTCTCAGCCGCACAGTTTCTCTCAGGTAGCCCATTAATGAAGTTAGTTCAATGGGTGCTTCAAGCAGCAGCTCAGTGCAGGTGGCATCCCAAGCCTCAGCTTGCATAAGAACATAGGAAGAGCCCTGCTGGATCAGGCCCATCTAGTCCAGCTTCCTGTATCTTACAGTGTCCCACCAGATGCCTCAGGTAGCACCCCACATCACAAGAGACCTGCATCTTGGTGCCCTCCCTTGTCAGCTGAACATAAGAAGAGCCCTGCTGGATCAGGCCAGAGGCCCATCTAGTCCAGCTTCTGTATCTCACAGTGTCCCACCACGTGTTTCAGGGAGCACATATGACAAAAAGAGACCCACAATTTGTTCTTCCCATTTGCTGCCTTGTGCCTCTTCCTCCTGTATCACTCTGTGATTTGAAATCATCATCATCATAGAGTATGTGTATATATGTATACACACACACATTGCAGTGAAAACCAAAAATCAGCATTACTTCCAACTAATTATTCCAACAAGTAAAAACTACCCCGTTTTTAGAAATTCTAGTCATAGCAAGTGGAAGCTCCTGGAGACCCTGGTTCTAACTAGTCGCATTAGAAACCGAAAGTACTGTTTTCCTGTTGGCTGTTTTCCTGAAGTACTTTCTGGTTTTTCCTAGTTAGAACCTGGATCTCCTAAGGAGGGTTTGTGTCACTCACTTCTATGTTCTGCTCAGTGACTAACACACTGTCAGCACTAAGACTGCCACCCTAAGACTGAGCTTGGGGCGAGACCCATGAAAGTCAGTGGGGCCTGCTTTTGTATAGACATGCCTACATGCCTGGGATTGCACAGATTCAACAGCAGAGCTGCACAACACCACATAAGCCCCTTCCTCAATCCGACATCTCGGGTCAGAAAACAACGGGAGACTCATAGCCAGTCCTGAGCTGCCTGGTACGCGGGGCTGCAGCAGCGCAGAAAGTGGCTGCTGCCGCATCCTGAGCACTGTAGGCAGCTGCCAGCGGCTCCAGTGGTGTCATATTTGATGGCTAGCAGTTGCTACTTGGACCAGGAATGGCTGCATTCTGTGTTCTGCGGGGACGGGAAAGTTCTCCTCATTCCCTTCCCCTGGGTAAAGAGAGTAATGCCACAATGGGGCTACTCAATTCTATGGCAACCCAAAGGTCAGCGTACAATCAATGGCTTCCATGTTGGGTGGCCAGCCCAACATGGAGGCTCTGGATCCAGTGGAGCAAAGCTCTGCCAGTCCTGCCTCCCTCCCATCCCGCTCCCTCCCACCGGCACAGCTCCTACCCACCCTCAGCCTGCCCACCAGCAGCCTCCCCCCTCCCCAGAATGCCTCCTCCCCAAATGCCCACCTGTCCCACCTCCCTCCCCTGCTGCTCCCTCCGCGAGGCTGTCTCAGGTGTGCCGCGGGATCAGAGGAGGCAGGCAGCAGCTGCGTGTGGGAGAAGCAGCTGCTTTGAGCCTCCTGCGGCAGGGAGAACAAGCCTGCTACTGAGCGCGACTCAGGCTGCAACCTGATGGTCACCTTCCTGGGAGTAAGCCCCATTGGCTACTATGGGGCTTACTTCTGAGTAGACATGCATAGGGTTGGGCACTCTGGTTGGGCACGAAGGTGGTTGTTGCCCAACCAGAGAAGCCTGGAGGAGCCAGGAGGTGGGAGCTGCGGAGTGAGTGAGAAGAGGGAACCAGAAGCAGGCAGGCAGGTACACAGCCAGCGAGGCTGCTGAGGCCCCAACCTAAGGACTGGCTGGCTGAAAAGGGTTCCTGAAAGTCCCTTTTCCTTGCTAATTTGCCTGAAATTCCCCAAAGCGACCACCCCTGCACTTTGGGGCTTTTAGAGGAAGGGTGCTGGGCCACAATCCTATACACACTTACCTGGGAGTAAGCCCCATTGACTATAATGGGGCTTTCTTCTAAGCAGGCATGCATAGGATTGGGCTCTGGGGGTGCTATCCCATCCACATTTTCCTGGGAGTAAGCCCCATTGACTATAATGGGGCTTACTTCTGTGAGAGATTTTAGTGGTTTACCTGTTTTATAATCTTTCTATTAAATCTTATATCCAGTGAGTTATCCTAAGGAGCCAGAAATGAATAATACTCTGCAAATTTACAGCTGAGGGCCTAGTGTCATGGCTGCTGGCAGAGGCTTGCAGCTCTAGCTTAAAGCCTGCCTACGTAGCAGATCAAGTCAAAAACCTGTTTATGACCAAAAGCTCAGTCGGCTGGGGCCAGGGACTTTTGTTGGAAGGTCAGATAAGGGAAATGTGTCAAGACGTTCAGGGCAAGGTGACCTCCAGATCTGAGAATTGTGAAAAGTCCCAGGATGAGAGCCAAGTGACATCAGAGGGCCTCATGAAACTTGTTCACACATTGCTGTAAATTTGTGTGCAAAGGGGAGGTTACTTGGGGGCTGGCCCTATGTCCTGACGGTCTTGTTTCTGTCCTATATGGCACATCTACTGGAGCAATAAAGATGGACTAAGAACAGTACAAGTCTCTGTCATTCTATTTGGCTGCTCAGCTAAAAGAACCAGGAAAATAAATTTCTATCTATCACTTCTGAGCAGGCATGCATAGGAGACGGTTCTGGGGGTGCTATCCCATCCACACTCACCTGGAAGTAAGCCCATTGACTGTAATGGGCTGTCTTCTGAGCAGGCATGCATAGGATTGGGCTCTGGGGGTGCTACCCCATCCACGCTGACCTGGGAGTTAGCCCCATTGACTATAATGGGGTTTACTTCTGAGCAGGCATGCATCGGATTGGGCTTTGGGTTGCAGTCTTTTCTCAAATACACAAGCAAGCAATTGGCATTTCCTTCCTCTTCTCCCCCACCCCCTTCCCCAGGCATATTCCCCCCCCCCCAAAAAAAAATCAGAGGTCTGCAATTTGGACTCTGTGGCAATGTCCTCCCCACACTCCACTTGCAGTTTCCCCCTTTTTTCTAGAATACCATACAAAACAAACACACACACACACAAGTGATTACAAGTTCTGTGTAACACCTAGTTTGGTCCTGAGCGGCTACACTCCCCCGACCCCTCTCTGAGGAACACCCTCTTCCTCTCCATCCCCCTCCCCAGGGAACCTCATCCTCTACTCCTCATGTCTTCTGAGAGGGGAAAGGAGGAAATGGCACCTTTTCCCAGAAAGTGCTGGGCTGAACCACCAGGCTACCTGAATAAGGAGCTCCCACAGAAGCATCTCCACCTACCATCACGTTATTTCCCTGCGCATAGTTACCTCTGCTTGGTGTTTGCTTCAGTGATCCTGTTACATGGAAGAAAATATGACAAATTTAAGATGTGTTCATTATAGCAAGAACAAATAGGTCATTTCAGCGGTAGGAATCTACTTCAGGGAAACCTTCTTCCAGGCTTAGACCAAACTGGTCGAAGGCTCTAGAAACAGCAGCAAAAGTCATTCTGTCAAGCACATGCAGGTGAGAATAGATTCTAAAGTCAGAAAGCCCTGACAGGTGAGAGCCCTTGGGCCCAATTCTTGGATCATTTTAATATTTGCTGTTGTTCAGTCGACTTAATGACTGAACAACTTAGCAACCAATTCCATCCAACTCTCCAGCAGTGAAGCAACTGTGCCAACAAGGCATGTGCTGCTTCCCATGGTGGTAGGCACAGTCAGGGTGGCCTTCTCTAGCTCAGGGCATGTTTGTTCTCTTATCCTAGGGCTGCATTGTGCTGCACTGGTGCTGGAAAATTGGATAGGATTGGGCCCTTAATCACAGAACATTGACACTGGAAGAGGGACAAGCCACGTATTGCCCCATTTCTCAGTCTTGCAGGAGTAGAAAACACATTTGTTCAGGGCTCCAGAGGACGACTGTGGGGAGCCATCTTCCTAATGCCACAGGATTCAACCAAAGCTTCAAGGGAGAGCTGCACTAGATGTGATATGAAATGTGGCATTTGGGGTTCATCTTAATAATAGCTGGCTCTGGACCAGGACCATGGCACGGAGGCAGGAGTTGTCTAGTATTTTTCTCTGCAAAGTTTTCTTGCTAAAAATCTCCTCCAGAGCTGCTCTTGGCCACAAAGGTGCCGTTTGTTGCAATGCACTTTTCAGGGCTCACAGATGTTCTAGAGAGGTGATTTTCAATGAGAAAACACCCCAAGCTCATTTGCTGCTGTGATATGAACTCACAGAGAGATGAACAGGCAGACCAGCAAGCAGGCTGGTGGGAACAAAAGAGAAGCCACTACAGGAACTCTCTCCATTGGTGGCTCTTTTGAGAAGAGGCGCAGTTACATTCAAGGAACGGGGTTGGAGAGACACTGATTCCTCACAACAGCAAGATCATTACATAGCAGCTCACTTTAATGCTGTTCTGCCTCCAGTCACAAGTGGATCACACTCAGATATCATGTGAATGGAAGAAGCTGGATCAGCCCCCTCTAGTCCAGCACCTTTTTTCCTACAGTGGCCAAAGTGGCTGGATCTCCATCCATTCCCTGCAACACCTGCAAATTCTTCCATGGCTGATCTTTCCAGAGAGGCACTTCTGAGTCTCCATTCCAGCCCTGGAGGAAGCTCCAGCTGCTGCCACGCTTGCCCCTCTTGACAACTGGGAGCAAAATCCATGGCTCAGTTTAGGGCAGGGGTCTTCCACCTTTTTTACACCCCAACCCCAATAAATACATAAATAAATAAAGTATAAGACTTGGGGATCCACCATCAACCCCGCCTCCCCAGCCTGGGACCCTATCTGCTCATCCTGCCCCTGTCACAGCCTGCTCCCTGCCCCGGCAACATCCTCCTGGTACTGTTCACTTAACCAAATATTCTGATTAGAGAGAGTAGAAAAAGTTACCATGAAGTCTGTTACAAGTGAAAGCTCTTTCAGCACAATTGCTAAGAAGCCAAGCAGGACTCGGACACAATCTCCTGGAACCTGAAGGGACACTCCAGATGCCTCCCTCCTTACCTGGTGGTGCTTTTGTCCAGTAGTCTTCAACCTTTTTCATTCCTGTAAGTTGCTGCAACCCCATAACTGAGGCTTCGTGACTCCATTGGGGTCCTGACCCCAAGGATGAAGAATGTTCCTTAAGAAAATGTTTCAGAATGACCCTACTCCTTGCTCCCTGCTAAAGAAGTAGCTAGAAATAGGAAACTTAACATTCTGGATAAGTGCTCGAGCCCTTCCAGGTACAGTAATCGGATTCTGTTTTAGTCACATTCTTATTATTCTTACTGGAAAAGCATAGAAAAAGGTACTTTTGCCCTCCCCCTTTAAGAATGAAATTGGCTAATGGAGAAACACTAATGGAGAACAGCTCCAAAAAAGTGTTTTATCTTCCTTCTCACACATGAAGCCATCTTCCAACCAGCAGTTATACTTCTGAGTTCTCTCTTCTTGCACTAATTCCCCAACCGTTCTTGATGGGAGAAGAAAGAGACAAGTTATGAGAACGGAGCAGTACAGATAGAACTCATTCTGCCTCTGCAGACAAGTGCTGAATGTGGGGAGGGGGCTGTGGCTGTGGCTAAACAATGCATCTTCACTGGGGGGGGGAGGAAATGATCCTGCTCCACTCCCACATATATTTACTCTCTGAGGAGTAAATATCCTCTCTGAGGATAATACACTTCTGAAGAGGGTTACAGACCTAAGTACATTTATATATTCAGGACATGCAGTTTCCATGTTATATTTTCCTTGCATTTCAAGATCCTTCATGCTGACTCATGAATAAAATACTTGAAAATGGTTGATTGTACCCCACAAAATTTTTGACTCTTTTTTTCTAGAAACCTTTTTTAAAAGGGAGCCAGAGCCCTTCCAGACCAGGTGAATCAGGAAGGGAATTCTGAATGAACTACATACCTGCTCAAGGTACGTCGGATGTCCTGAAAGCAGGAATGAGAGAAATGGGTTTCAGATGCACAGACAGAACACAGGGTGGGCTGTGTCTTGTTCTCATCTCACATGGATTCCTTTGCCCCTTTCTTGCCTGCAGACAACCAATCCTCACCCCCACGATCTTGCCTCCTTGAACTGCAGGGATCAGGCAGGGCTGGCCTCCTCATGAGGAGACCGGATGAGTGGCAGATTTTTCCTGGTAGCAGCAGCAGCTGCCATTGCCTCCGGTCACCCTTGCTGGCTCAGGAAAGCACCCTTCCACCTCATGTCCCCTGCTTGCTCCAGAACACCAGCTGGAGTGACAGCCACCTGCACAAACGCATTGCCTACAGGAGGGAGGCCGGGAGATGAGTGTGACCTGGTGCAGTCCCCTCCTCTCTTTTTTGGCTGGGCAAATGCATTTTGTTCCTTGCAGTGACACTGCTTTCTCCAGGCCTTCTTGCAGCACTGGGACTTTGCCTCCCGATTTCCTGATCTCAAGGGAAATAAAGACATGTCCACTTGCTCACAACAGCCCCTCTCTGTCCATCTGTCCAGAGTGATCACGCTTTCCAACAGCACGGCCCACTTTCTGCTCCAAACAGCCTTGGGTGGCTCAAAGCCCAGTCCTGAGCTCTCTAGTGCCGGTGATACGAGTGCATTGCCAGTACTGGGTGTTGCAAACATGCTGTCCACTGGAGAGTAGGGAGCACTGGTGCTGGGCCTCTGCAACAAGGAGAGTTGCCATTGGAGCGCCAGGCAATAAGCAGGACTGCCACGCGGTCAGGACAGGGGGAGGGGAGGATCAGGCCCAGGAGGGGGGCAAAGCTCTCCCCCTTGGCCAGGCAGCCCGACACAGGCCTCCTCGAATCTGCACCTGCTCAAAAATGGCTGCAGATCCTAGGAGACCTACTGGCGCCATGCTGGCATTACCCAGGGTAAGGGAGCAAAAGCTAACTTTACTCCGAGGTGATTCCTGGCGCTAGCCCAGCACCCACAGGGTGTGGTGGCGGCCATTTCAGCCATTCCACTGCGCTCTCTGGGCACTTGGAAGGATAGGCTGTCAGAGCGGGCACAGAACTGAGGCCCATGTCAGGCTGCCCAGGCTGGTAGGGAGCCTGGGCCTGATCCTCCCTCCAACTCACAAAGCTGCACTGCCACCCCACGGTGACACTAATGGGTGGAGGCTGCATAGAGTTCTCTTCCCGGTACTGAGCTCCAGCGCCAACTGGTGCTAGTCCAGCACCAGAGCTCCTTTCTCTCCAGATGCCAAAAAAAGCTTTATGGCACATATATGGCATCCATCGCCAGTAGTACACTCATTCCACCGGCACTATGGAGTTCAGGATTGGGCTCCCAGTTAGCTACATGCCCCAGTCAGAATATCAACCCTGGTCAAAGTTCAGCCTGCTAACCACTGTACCACACTGCTCCTGCACATGTATTTACTTCAATGTGCACTATAGGCGTCTGTTACCCACTCAGAGAGTAAACTTTTAGAGACTGGGGAGAAGGCTGAACCTTGAAGAAGGACATCCCATCTCATGGTAACAAGAGGTGAACAAGCCATTCCTAACAGGCAAAAACAGGGGCAGTGACTGACCAGAGGCAGGTTCAAGAAAAGAGGATAATTACAATAAACAGGAAAAGATGGAACCTGAGAGACATTTTAGTTCCAAAGTGTTTGCAGGCCACATCTTTTCCACAGTCACCTTTGTGAGTCCATTTAATGTCCAGTCTGAAGAGGAGATAGCAAGAGTAGCGGGGTGGGTAGGTTCTGTTCTGTTGGCAACCTTCAGTCTGGAAAGACGATGGTATCGCGCTCTGAATGGTGGGTAGGTGGTGTGCTACTATATTTGCCTCAGGCAACAGAAAGTCTTGGGCCATTCTTGTCAGAAATGGAAGATCTCCTGAGAGAGTCTGGCCATGTTTTCCTCCTGCCTCTTCTTGACCTCTTTCTCCAGATCAGCCAAATGTTTCAGCCGGCAGAGCTCTTTTTCCTCCAGAAACGTGTGCATTTCCTTGAAGAGAGATGTGACCGCCTGCTTTCCCTTTTCCTTTTCCTTTCCTGTTTCTGAGGAAAGTGCACAGAAATTTGGGGAAGGAGCAGAGGTCACTGAAGAGGTTCAATTGAAGGACATTCAAAAGGAACTGGATAGATAGAGAGACAGTAGCAATGGATTAACACTGCACGCAATGCTGGTCTACATTATGTTACTGACGGCCTTTCTTCAGGAGTCAGAGCCACGGTCTCAGAAGAAGAGAGATGAGCTCTGCTACGTCAGGCCCATCTGGTCCAGCCTCCTGCTGCCCATGCTGGCTGGAGTAGATATCATTATGAAGGTATCATTACGGAGATAAAGGCCAGGGGTGGCCAAACCACAGCTCACAAGCCACATGTGGCTCTTTGACATGTAGTGTGCAGCTCTCAGAATTATGTTGGTCCAGTTGCTTTTTGCATTTAAAGGTAAAGAAGGAATTTTCAAGCTTTATAATCATTTACCTGCCATAAACGGAGAGTCCACTGGATTAAAACTTAAGTTTAATGTTCATGGTGAATAAATTCATTGAAGAACTTAAATGCTTCATAAACATTGCTGCTCTCCCATCATCTGAAGCTTATCATACGTGTCTCTTACATTAAGCAAGTTTGTCCACCCCAACTATAGGCACATTCAGAGGTACTCATTATGACCAGGAACACTGATAGATGTGTCCTCCATGAATTGGTCTTCTCTTCTAAAACCATTTAACACGATGGCCATCACCATATCTTGTGGCAGCATGTACATTAATGATGTGATTGCATGTGGATCACTTCACCACTCAGTGACTTGCTGCTCAATGTGAGAACTGAACAGCTGGAGCTGGGATGCTCTGTGGTTGGGAACTGAAACCTATATAACAGCTCAATGCTCATTCACACATACTAGTCTCCAATGTTGGTGTCATGTGTGGACCCATCCACAGACACTGCAGAACAAAACATGACAAGTCTATTCCCCAGTAGGAAGGGCAGGAAGAATCACCCAGTCTGCTCTCCTCCCGAGTACAGGAGCCACACAGAACAAAACACCTACCAGGCATCCTTGGTTCCTCTGCTCTTCAGCCTCTTTCCATCTCACAAGCTTCTCTCTCTCTTTCTCCAGAGATGGCCGCTGTGCCTGGATTTTTTCCTGCACAAACAGAGAAGGTTTAATCCTGGGAGAATCAGCTTCTCTCTTCCTTTTAAAATTATGTTTATTGACATTTTCAGGGACTAATGAAGGTAAAATGCACACACAAAGATCACAGCTCGGTTGTGAGACCAAACCACATAGCATAACTTCGAAAATGAAGGTTGCCAGGTAAATTAAACAACCACCAAATATCTAGCCCAGTGGTTCCCAAATTGTGGGTCGGGACCCAATGGTGTCACAATCTGATTTTTGGTGGGCCACCAAAGGGTGTTTGAAAGATCAGATAATTAATTACCTCAAGCCCTGAGGCTACTGAAAAATCAAATACTGTAGCTGTTAATTACACTGCAAGGAGCTCAGCTCCCGTCGTTTGCAAGATAACTGCTAACTGCCCTGCGAGGAGCCGAGCTCCTGCAATTTGCAAGCATGTAGAGAGATCAAGTTGGAGGGTTATTATTACTTCTAAATAAAATAATAATTCTTTCTAGATCTCCTTTTTTCAAAGTCTGCTAAACCTAATTGATCCTGATAGAGTGCTGTTTTGAAAAGTGGGTCCTGGTGCTCAAAAGTTTGGGAACCACTGATCTAGTCAGATGTGTCCTTCCAAAAAGACTGGGAGGGGGGCTTAGGAAACCACAAGCCTCTTAAAGTCAGTCTGTGGGCACAGTCACTGCTGAGCAACAGTAATGCTTGTGTTAAGGGGTGTAACTTGGTTACTTTCCTTTGAGTTACCACAATGATCCAGCAAGGGGAGAGAATGGGGAGGTTGGGAGAACAAAATTTGGGAGAGGAAGACCTTACCAGATGGTTTGGCTTTTCAAAAAAGGTGCCAGTCAAACATTGAGAGTTCAATCCTGATCCACACCCACCTCTGGAATTAGCATTCAGATGAGCATTTCACGACCATCTTAAACAGGCAGCATACAGAGCTGAGTACTACCAGTCCAAGGGCGGTGAGGCCAAAGTGGCAGAGCATGGCAAGGACAAGGCCTGCTGACGAGGGTAAGTTGGCGGGTGGGATGGGGCAGGGAAGGGTGAAATATGAGTGGGGCAGTGTGGATTGTGTTTAGGAAGGAGGTAGGTTTGGCGGCAGCCAAATCCAATCCCCCTTCCCAGAATTGATCCCACCACATAGGTCCACACTGACCTGTGCCAGTAATTTCGTTTGCACAGGTCTGAGTAGACCCTCCTGCACCGTGGAGGCTTACTCCTGCATAAGGGGACATTTGTTCCCTTGCCCAGAGGAATGTCTGCACATTCCCCCCCCCTGTAGGATTCAGTGGGAACCATTTCAGAACAGCTGCATTGATGGGGGGAGAACCATAGGACTGGGCTGTTAGTTGACTAAATGCACTGGAGACCTGATGAAAAAGGTCTTCCAGAACTACAGGGTGACCCAATTGGGGAGGGAGGACAAGGTCCTGTGGTTGGATTCGCACTAGTAGGTGAGTAGGTAAAGAAAAGAAGGTAAAGAGAAGATGCAGCAGAAAAAGGTGGAGTTTCTTCTAAAGAGGGAGGTCTGTGTGACTTGGGTTAGAAATTTTATAAAAGCCCATTTCACAGGTCAGAGGGAAGGCTGTGGTAGAACAATTGCACCAGTCCCTTCCCCCATCTCTTTCCACTTCACTCCACCCTTTCTCTCCTGATCCCCTTCCTGTCCCCCCCCACAGATGTTACATTCCCCTCATCTCCTGACAACTGCCCCAAACAAATGGCTTTCTTCACCTCCCAATTTTTCCTCTCTCTTTCTGTCTCTCCACCAGCCTCTCCGGCCCTCTGCCTGTTCTTTCCAACATTCTGGTTCCTTTCCTTTCCCAGCATCCCTCAATTCTCTTTCAGTCTCTCCCATCCAACACAGAGCTTTACACTTCCCTATCGGAATGAATGGCAGCCATTCACTTCTGTATCGGGAAGTAAAGGGATGCTGCGGGGGCACCATTATGGTGTCAGTTGAACTGTTCTCCCAGCCCTGGTGACCCCAGCCATTAAGATGCAAGGCTGTGCCTAACTGCAGAATCCTATCCTGGGTTGAGCTTTCTGATCACTCTGAAATGGGTGCCCTTCAGGGAGAAAGGTGAAATATGAATGAATGAATGAATGAATGAATGAATGAGACCAGATCTTGACAGAACGTGGTGGACAATGGTGATGAATACAGACCCCCACCCACCATGGTGTCGTACCCCTGCCCGGAATGGCAGGGCCAGTTGGTAGACGGGTGGGTTCTGTCCAGTGCCACTGAGACCGAATAAGCAAGACACTAGAAGGTGGAAGGCTAGGAAGGTGATGATTGGTTAGCAAGGCCCCTGAGAGCTCTACTCGCTCAAATTCAGAAGGCCCTGCCTTGGGCTTTTGAGACACTTTTATACATTTCAGTTGTCATTCAAAGAAAGCGTCCCTCAAAAAGGGAAGTTCTCTTCATAACTTTGCTACTTTGTCCTGCTTATGCACCCGCCCTCTTCACTCTCTCATTTGCACTTGCCCCCACCTTTCTCAAAGGGAAGTCTTGTTTTCACAATACTTGCTGTTCTGTTTCCATCTGTCTGTGACTGGCCTGCAGTTAGTAAGGCACTTTATTAGCCTGTCAGCAAAAAGGGTCTGTTAGTGATAAGCTTTGGCTAGCAGTAAGTCTTAACTTCCCCTAAATTCATGCCTTTCCTGTCTTTGTCCTTCTGCTCCCCCTCCCTCTCTGTGTTGCTCTGTATTGATGGCTGCCACAGATTTTGCTTTGGAAAGGGGGGGTTGAGACAGATTTGCGGGCGTCAATGGCTTTCACAATCTGAAGGTATCTCAGAGGAAGAAAGAGCAGCAATGGCAGGGACACAGGAGATGGAGGAGGAGATGAAGGAGGAAGGGGTGTGTGAGGAAGTGGCACATGCAGAAGTTCAGTTTGCAACGACTTTCACAAGAGGCACTATTTGTAGTCCCACATTTATGCCTGCCACCTGATGCTGCTGGATTTCTTACCAGTTACAGAGACACATGGGAATAGCACACTGACCAGCAGGCAGGACAAAATGCCAACACCCCAGCTCAAGACGAGGCAACCCCGCCCCCCTCCACATCAGACAGGAAAGTCCTGCTGAAACAGGCAGCTCCTTACCTAACACCCAGCCATTGCAGTCTGCAGGGCTGAGAGTGGCCACGGGAGGGTCTCCCTTTCCCCTGCCTGCAACACGATGTTTCCCTACCTGGTACTCCTCGGCAGCCTCGTCCGCGGGGATGACCCGATGCTCGCGGTGCTCCTTGGATCGGTCGCACATCATGCAGATGATCCCTGCAGAAGAGCTTCAGGGGCTCCTGGTGCTTCTTGCACTCTCCTCCTGCACCCACTGGCTCCTGTGCCACCTGCAGGCTGAGCTTCTTGCTGATCTCCACGATGGCCAGCTGCCGGTTGGGCCTGAGCCTGCTCTGCTGCACAGGTTCCCTGCACTGAGGGCAGGAGGTGATGCTGCCCTCCTGCCCCGTGCACAGGGCATGCAGGCTCTGCAGAAGTTGTGCCCGCACTCTGTGGTCACCGGATTGGTGAAAGGCTCCAGGCAGACGGGACAGGTCGTCTCCTCGCTGAACTCTCCCCAGCGATGGCTGCAACCTCCCCGGAATGGAATCACAGCTGATTCACTTTCATTTTCAATTTCCAGCACTGCCCGTGCATTTCATTGGGGGGGGGGGGGGAATCTGCACTCAGCTGGAGCATGACAGAGAATCAGCTAGATTTCCAGGAGGGCTGCTGCTGGACCTACTCTCAGTAATATTGGAACTGGCACAGAGGCGCATTTCGCTCACCCATTAAGCCAGTGGTGCCCAAACTGTGGGTCACAATCTGATTTTTGGTGGGTCACCAAAGGGTGATGGAAAAATCAGGTGACTGCCTCAAGCCCTAGGCTATTCAAAAATCAGATACTGTAGCTGCTAATTAGTCTGCAAAGAGCTCAGCTCCTGCAGTTTGCAAGACAGCTGCTAACTGCCCTGCAGGAAGCTGATTTCCTGCAGTTTGCAAGCATGTGTAAATAGAGAGAGATGATGTTTGAGGGTTTTTCTTCTGGTCACTGTTACTTATAAATAAATGAATGAATGAAATATTTCTTTCTAGATCTCCTTTTTCTAAAGCCTGGTAAACCTAGGTGGGTCCTAATAGAACAGGATGAACAGATGTCATAACCACAAAAGAGAACAAGGCACCCCAAAATGAAGGATATCTGAGCAAAATGTAGGACGTGACAAAATAAAAGCTAAAAATACTCACATATGGGTTTCATGTGGTTAATTTAAACACTATATTCCAGTTTTAAATTTAATGATAAGCATTACATACAATTTATTAATTACAAGAAGGCTATGGGCTGCCTACAGCAGTCTGCTCACAGGGAAAAGGAGGGTATTTAAGTTCTTCTCCAGGACACAAGGCTCAAAAAGAGGACATGTCCTGGAAAAAGAGGACATCTGGTCACCCTGTAATAGATCTGTAAGAGGTCACCTCTTGCAGATGTCTTTGTATCGCAGCTGTGGTCTACCTGTAGGGCGCTTTCCTTGCACGAGTTCTCCATAGAGGAGATCCTTTGGGATCCAGCCATCATCCATTCTCACGACATGACCAAGCCAACACAGGCGTCTCTGTTTCAGCAGTGCATACATGCTAGGGATTCCAGCACGTTCCAGGACTGTGTTGTTTGGAACTTTGTCCTGCCAGGTGATGCCGAGAATACATCAGTTTCCTCTCCTGTTGTGAGCGAAGAGTCCATGACTTGCTGCAGTACAGAAGTGTACTCAGGACGCAAGCTCTGTAGACCTGGATCTTGGTATGTTCTTTCAGCTTCTTGTTGGACCAGACTCTCTTTGTGAGTCTGGAAAACGTGGTAGCTGCTTTACGGATGCGTTTGTTTAGTTCGGTATCGAGAGAAAGAGTGTCAGAGATCATTGAGCCAAGGTACACAAAGTCATGGACAACCTCCAGTTCATGCACAGAGATTGTAATGCAGGGAGGTGAGTCCACATCCTGAACTATGACCTGTGTTTTCTTCAGGCTGATTATTCAGTCCAAAATCTTGGCAGGCCTTGCTAAAACGATCCATGAGCTGCTGGAGATCTTTGGCAGAGTGGGTAGTGACAGCTGCATCGTCGGCAAAGAGGAAGTCACGCAGGCATTTCAGCTGGACTTTGGACTTTGCTCTCAGTCTGGAGAGGTTGAAGAGCTTTCCGTCTGATCTGGTCCGGAGATAGATGCCTTCTGTTGTAGTTCCAAAGGCCTGCTTCAGCTGGACAGCGAAGAAAATCCCAAACAAGGTTGATGCAAGAACACAGCCCTACTTCACGCCGCTCCGGATGTCAAAGGAGTCTGATGTGGAGCCATCGAAGACAACAGTGCCCTTCATGTCCTTGTGGAAGGATCTGATGATGCTGAGGAGAATGGGTGGACATCCAATCTTGGGGAGAATCTTGAAGAGGCCATCCCTGCTGACCAGGTCGAAGGCCTTCGTGAGATCTATGAAGGCTATAAAGAGTGGCGGTCGCTGTTCCCTGCATGTCTCCTGCAGTTGTCTAAGGGAGAACACCATATCAGTGGTGGACCTGTTGGCTCGGAATCCGCACTGTGATTCTGGATAAATGCTCTCTGCAAGTACCTGGAGCCTCTTTAGTGCAACTCGGGCAAACAACTTTCCTACAACCCTAAGGAGAGAGATGCCACAGTAGTTGTTGCAGTCACCCCTGTCGCCTTTGTTCTTGTACAGCATGATGATGTTTGCATCCCTCATGTCTTGAGGTACTCCACCTTCTCTCCAGAAGAGACAGAGGATTTTGTGCAGCTCAGTGACGATGATCTCTTTGCAGCACTTTAGGACTTCAGCAGGGATGCTGTCTTTTCCAGGTGCCTTGCCAAAGGCAAGGGAGTCCAGGGCCACGTGAAGTTCTTCTAGGGTTGGTTCACTGTCAAGCTCCTCCAGCACAGGCAGGCACTCAATGTTGTTCAGCGCTTCTTTGGTGACTACATTTTCTCTGGAATATAGCTCAGAGTAGTGCTGCACCCAGCGTTCCATCTGCTGCGTCCGATCCTGGATGACCTCGCCTGTGGCAGACTTCAGAGGGGCAATTTTCTTCTGTGTTGGACCTAGAGCCAGCTTGATACCAACATACATCCCCTTGATGTTGCCCGTGTCAGCTGCTATCTGTTTCAGCTATCTCGGAACAGAGCTGGAACCAGTAGTCGTAGCACATCTACTGGCAGTCTGCTGGACTTTGCTGCGAGCAGCTCGGAGGACCTGCAGGTTGCGCTCACTGGGACAGGCCTTGTATGCTGCTTGAGCTCTCCTCTTTTCCTCAATGACTGGTGTCAACTCCTCAGAGTGGGCTTCAAACCAGTCTGCCGTCTTATTGGTCTTCTTGCCAAATATGGACAAGGCGTTGTTGTAAACGGCATTCTTGAAATGTTCCCATCTGTTGGATGCGTTTGCATCAACCGGGCCTGGAAGAGATTCCTCAAGTGCTCATGCAAATTCCTCCACTTTCCTCTGATCCCGGGTCTTGCTGGTATCAATGTGAGGTCTTCCTTCCTTTTTCGTGTGGTACAGCTGCTTTGTTTGCAGTTTCACTCTGCTGCACACCAGGGAATGGTCGGTGTCGCAAGCAGCACCCTGATAGCTGCGCGTAATCTTGATGCTGGGAAGGCTGGAGTGTCTGGGAAGCTATTTCAATAAAATATTGAAATTAATGGGTTCCCACCTGAAACTGGCTCACAACCCACCTAGTGGGTCCTGACCCCACAGTTTGAGAAACACTAGTTTAGAGACTTCTGTTTTAAGGCAGCAGTTCAGACTGCGGTACTATTGTTACACGTCATGTTTTAGTAGACATTTCAGTTGTTAGTTACAGCAACACTCATCACAAGACAGCAAGGAGCAGGTTTCAAACTGGGGAAGGTCCTGATTAGTCTCACTGTCTCAATCTCTTAGTCATAATTATATATAAATGTTGAAACAAATCAGAACGCTATGAGCTTCAAAAAAAAAACACATTTAAATAATGAAATGCTGCATAAACAATGAAAGCATTGGGAGTATAGCAGGTGTGGAACATACTATATCTGTTTACACCTTTCAGAAGCCTGAGTAATGATGAGGAGCTGTAACTTTACGACACACACCAGTGCAATGGTGTCAGCCCAAACTGCTCGCCAGTCTCCAACTGGAACAAGAGTCTAAAATGTCCTAAGAGATGGGGTCAAACTGGAGAGAAATGGCCAAATCTGGTTCTCAAAATAACTTGAAGCAAATTCAAATAAGGGTCACCGTTGGTGTTTTATAACACAGATACCTGTACACGTATAACTGACGTAGAAACATCAGCGGGATAGATGAAACTTACAGTGCAATCTAGGCATGTCTACTCAAAAGTAAGTCCCACTGTGTTTAATGGGCCTTACTCACAGGAAAGTGTGTATAGAACTGCAGCCTTATTCTATCAACATAATTTGGTATCAATGTAGCAAGAGCCAAAGTGGAACCCCAACTAATTCCCAGAAAGAGAAGAGTAAATAAGCAATATTCTTCCAAATCTCAAATAAAATAGAGCAAGCCAGCTGGCAGAATAGTATCAAAAGGGGAAAAAGCAGACGTGTGTCTTGAAGAAAACATTAGTTTTATTTTGATAGGTACTTACAAGGTGGAAGGGAGCAGTGGTGAGACAAACGGGATGCAGGGGGGAAGGGCAAGAGAGGGGTTTGTGGGTATCAGGAAATTGGGGAGGGAGCAGTGGTGAGAGAAACTGGAATGCTAGAGTTGGTGCTGATAACAGTTCGTGGCCCACTTGCTTAGGTCAGTTCGGCACTGGGAAGATGAACGAAAATGGCCAACGCCTGCTAGAGTTTTGCTGTCATCACGGTCTCTGTGTCAGCAACACGTTCTTCAACACAAAGCCCCAACATAGAGTCTCTTGGAGACATCCAAGATCAAAGCACTGGCACCAGCTCGACCTGATTCTCACCAGATGCTCCAGCCTTCCCAGCATCAAGATCACACGCAGCTATCAGGGTGCTGCCTGTGACACCGACCACTCCCTGGAGTGCAGCAGAGTGAAACTGCAAACAAAGCGGCTGTACCACACGAAAAAGGAAGGAAGACCTCGCATTGATACCAGCAAGACCTGGGATCAGAGAAAAGTGCAGGAATTTGCACGAGCGCTTGAGGAATCTCTTCCAGGCCCAGTCGATGCAAATGCATCCAACAGATGGGAACATCTCAAGAATGCCGTTTACAACAACGCCTTGTCCATATTTGGCAAGAAGACCAATAAGACGGCAGACTGGTTTGAAGCCCACTCTGAGGAGTTGACACCAGTCATTGAGGAAAAGAGGAGAGCTCAAGCAACACACAAGGCCTGTCCCAGTGAGCGCAACCTGCAGGTCCTCCGAGCTGCTCGCAGCAAAGTCCAACAGACTGCCAGGAGATGTGATAACGACTACTGGTTCCAGCTCTGCTCCCAGATACAGATAGCAGCTGTGTTGCGGGGAGGTTTAGGGGTGGAGTGTAGGAGTCTCCAGCAGAGCAAAATCAAATGGCAGCACAACAGAAACTCGAGGCTGATGTCCAAGGCAAACTCTCAGAAGGCAAAGAGGCACTTGACACGAGAGTTAGGTTCCATCACCAAGATATATTATATACAAGGATATTTACAGCAACACTGGTCAGTCATACAGCAACACACATATACAGCATCCTGATTCCTATTCCTTAACACTCACCACCCTACACGCTCACCCTCGCTCACCCCCTCACTCACCGAGGAGTGTTTGTCTGCGGCCTTGGTATATGCACAAGGCACACCCACAATCAGCTGCACAGAGTCAGCAATCAGGAACAGCTGCTCCCTGTTACTTGTTACAAACTGACAGTTCACCACAGCATTTGTTACATTCCCTCCTGTGCACAGGACCTGAGTGATTTCCTGGGTTCAGACCTCAACAAGCTGACATGGGCAACATCAAGGGGATGTAAGATGGTATCAAGCAGGCCCTAGGTCCAACGCAGAAGAAAATTGCTCCTCTGAAGTCTGCAGCAGGCGAGGTCATCCAGGATCGGGCGCAGCAGATGGAACGCTGGGTGCAGCACTACTCTGAGCTATATTCCAGAGAAAATGTAGTCACCAAAGAAGCGCTGAACAACATTGAGTGCCTGCCTGTGCTGGAGGAGCTTGACAGTGAACCAACCCTAGAAGAACATCACGTGGCCCTGGACTCCCTTGCCTTTGACAAGGCACCTGGAAAAGACAGCATCCCTGCTGAAGTCCTAAAGTGCTGCAAAGAGATCATCGTGAGATGTCGTGAGAGTGGATGATGGCCGGATTCCAAAGGATCTCCTCTATGGAGCACAGCTACGATACAAGGACATCTGTGGGATCTCAATAGAGATGAATACAGAATATGGGATCTCAAATAGAGATGAATAAGAGAGATGAGGGCTGGGCTTGGTGCAAGATCTCTTGCTCTTTTTCCAGAGCTCTTTATTTTTATCCCCTCTTCCCCCTCATTCCAGACACTCTCTTTTCCTAATCAAACAAGCTAATCCTCTCACACCACGTCTGCCTTTTGTTGATTGGGTTTGAGGCAAGGAGGCTGAATCACAGGTGGCATGGTTTGCCAAAGCCTTCGTGACAGCGTCCCTACAGACATCTGCAAGAGGGATCTGAAGGCCTTAGGAGTGGACCTCAACAAGTGGGAAACCCTGGCCTCTGAGCGGCCCGCTTGGAGACAGGCTGTGGAGCATGGCCTTTCCCAGTTTGAAGAGACACTTGGCCAACAGTCTGAGGCAAAGAGGCAAAGAAGGAAGGCCCATAGCCAGGGAGACAGACCAGGGACAGACTGCACTTGCTCCCAGTGTGGAAGGGATTGTCACTCCCGAATTGACCTTTTCAGCCACACTAGACGCTATTCCAGAACCACCATTGAGAGCCCAGAACTCCTGTGGATGCCAAAAATTGTGTTAAATGAAATCCATTTAAAAACAATATCCCTTTGCTCAGCAGTTTAAACATGGCCTTGCTTACCATTATAATGCAGGAGAGCAGCAGTGGACAGAGAATCAATCAATTGCTCTCCAGGTGCTTAGAAAGGCTTCACTCCAAGGCAGTGACCCCTCCCTTCACTGGGAAACAATGCAAAGGAAATGCTTTGCTTACTTTCATATGCTGCAAGGGGAAAGAGGGGTCATTTGCCTAGGAGTGTACTGGAAAGCTGTTCTAAGTGACGAGTGTGATTGATTGATTGATTAATTAATTGATTGATTGCCCCCTGCTGTTCTCCAACATTGCAATGGTAAGCAAAGCTATTGTTAAAGGATGTTTTTCCTTGAATCTAAAGGGCCCTTCTCATGCAAAACTGATGGTGAAAAATCTGCAGATAAAAAGGTTATACCTGTATTTAACTCACTGCCATTGGCATTGCTCCTCC
This sequence comes from Tiliqua scincoides, assembly GCF_035046505.1. Classification (NCBI taxonomy): domain Eukaryota; kingdom Metazoa; phylum Chordata; class Lepidosauria; order Squamata; family Scincidae; genus Tiliqua; species Tiliqua scincoides. The sequence continues at coordinate 256,998,286 of NC_089822.1, forward strand.
AGCATCTCTCTCTCTCTCTCTCTCTCTCTCTCTCTCTCTCTCTCTCTCTCTCTCCCCTCGCAATCTTTAGGCCTCCATATCTTAATCTGAGTCTAACAACCAATAGGAGTGAGAACCTCCCAAACACATGAACATTGTGGCCAGTGGTGTAGCTAAAGGGGGGCAGTGCTCCTGCGTATTGCCATTGCTGCCCAGAATGGCTCCGATGGTAACTGGGAGGAGCCATTTACAAGGCATTGTGTTGCCTGCAGCATTTAGAGAGCAGCCTTCCCTTTGCTACATCTCTGAATGTGGCACAAGAGGATCTGGTGCTGAGATGCGTCTCTAATGCATCTACGTCTTCCCTTCTGCCCCCACAACTGGTTCCTGATCCCTTTGCACTGGAGTCATGTGCACCGATTCACACACAGTCCAACAGCCAAACTGACATTTGGTATGGAGCATCTGCACCTTGGGCACCATGTCTTGCCAAATGGTAGGCAGCAGTGGCGTCACGAGGATTTGTGTCACCCAGTGCAGGAGGCCAGTGTGTCATCACCATGATGGACCTCCTCCCATTTAGTGGGCAGGGCAACCCCAGGCAGTGGGTGGTCATAGAGCATTGCCCCGGCCCTGCTGGTCTTATGGCTAGAACTTTTGATAGAATACAGCAGTGCTTCTCACACTTTTAGCAATCTGTCAGAACTCACCGGAAGCGATGTCAGGACCAGAAGTGACATCATTAAGCATCCACGTGATTTTTTAACATGCATATCACATGGAATTACGCATCAAATATTATATAACATGATGGTATTATTCACAAATACAAAAATCTTGGCTAGTAGTGGTGTCACTCCCCCTGTGTGCATCACCCGGTGCAGCTCACATCTCTCTAACGATGATAAGCAGATCAGTTGAGAAATGGCAGAGATGACAGCTCTTCTTAACATGCTTGACAGCTTTGCCTCCCCCCATGTACCCAAAAAGACAGAGAGGAGTTTTCCTTTGTGTGGCTGTTGCAGGAGTGCCAGGGAGTCCACCGTCCACTATGGCTGCAGCTCCTTCCTCCCTTTGGCTGGCTCAGGGCCAGGCACTCAGGAATGGCCCAGCAAGGAGGAGTACAAGCTGGTGTTGTTCCGTACCTGATCATCTGGTTCATCACAGGATGCCTACAGAGTCATGGGTGGGGGGAGGGCGTAGGAGCAACAGCAGCAGGCCAGGTGAGGGGTGGCCAGGCACAGAGGTGAACCCCTTCGGGAAAGTGCGCCTTTGGCATATGAGTGACCAGACCCCACCTGTACTCTTGCCTGGAATCCTCAGTGTCTGATTTGACTTTTTTGGGTAGGGCTCCTTCCCTAGAAAAATCAAAAAGAGGAGAATAAAAGGAGTGTCAGGTCACTTATGAATGAGGCCCCCCAAACCTGCAGAGAAAGGCCTTGCAAAACTAGTAAGGGTGGCAGGCTGGCTTGGGCCATTTTGTATTCTTCTTTAGTCATTAGGAAGCATAATACAAAAAAAGCAAAATCTAGGAGATGCTCACATTTCCATTCTGTCATGACACTCTCTCTCTTTCTTTCAGCACAGGGTCTTCGGTGCCATGAGAGCAGGAGTGAGATTGTAGAATATTACCATACTTATTGCTATGTCTGGGAAAAGGAACAATGTTACAGACAGGCATTCTATGTAGGTAAGATATTGTTACCCCCAATCGGCAGGCTTAACTGAGTCAACTGGGTTAGCTGGGTTGGGAGTTAGATGGGGCTGCCCTCCCTGCTTCCAACTCCCTTCCATGATGTTTACTGATCCCCTCATTTCCAATTGCTTTCTTTTCCCATTCAGATGGCCTGCAGGCATTCTGGGTGGCTGGCTGCATTCGGAGCATTGATATAAATGAATGTAACACAACAGTGACAGATCAGAATCTTGTAGTGGTTACCAAGTGCTGCAACACTGACAAATGTAATGCAGAGACGCCCCCTGAATACTACTAGTGAATAAGCCGGTCTTTCAAAAGGGCCCTGTCTGGACAAGAAACGAAACATGCCTTGTCTAACCCAACTGTTGTTGTTGGCAACCTTCAGTCTCGGAAGAGTATTGTATCGCGCTCTGGATGGTGGTTCTGGCACAGCATCTAGTGTGGCTGAAAAGGCCAATTCAGGAGTGACAATCCCTTCCACACTGGGAGCAAGTGTAGTGTGTCCCTGGTCTGTCTCCCTGGCTATGGGCCTTCCTTCTTTGCCTCTTTGCCTCAGACTGTTGGCCAAGTGTCTCTTCAAACTGGGAAAGGCCATGCTGCACAGCCTGCCTCCAAGCGGGCCGCTCAGAGGCCAGGGTTTCCCACTTGTTGAGGTCCACTCCTAAGGCCTTCAGATCCCTCTTGCAGATGTCCTTGTATCGCAGCTGTGGTCTACCTGTAGGGCGCTTTCCTTGCATGAGTTCTCCATAGAGGAGATCCTTTGGGATCCAGCCATCATCCATTCTCACAACATGACCAAGCCAACGCAGGCGTCTCTGTTTCAGCAGTGCATACATGCTAGGGATTCCAGCTCGTTCCAGGACTGTACTCTGTAACCCAACTGTAACCCAACTGTACTCTGATGCATTCCCCGCTCCTTCCAAATACACTCTCCTATAACCAGCTTGAGGAACTCTGTGGCTGATTTCTTGTTGATCTGCTTCCTGATTTTTTAAGTATCTTAAAAGCTCTTCAGTCTACTAAAAAAGCGCCTGAGGGGAGGGGGGACATGACTGAGATGTAAATTATGCAGTGGGTGGAGAGAGTGGGTAGAGGAATGTTCTTTTCCCTCTCCCACAACACCAGAACCAGGGGACATCCACTACAACTGACTGTTGGGAGAATTACAACCGACAAAAGAAACTATTTCTTTACCCAATTATTTAATTAATCCGTGGAATGCATTGCTACAGGCTATTGTGCTGGTGTCTAGTTTCAATGCCTTTAAGAGCAGATTGGACAGATTTATGGAGAAAATGACCATCACAGGCTAGAAGCCATGATGGGTACTTGCAACCTCCTGGTTTTCAAAGTAGGCTATCTCAGAATGCCAGCTGCAAGGAGTGGCAAAGGGATTTCCTAGATGCATTCACTAGATGCAGGTATCTTGTCTTGTGTGCTCAGGGAAAGGCATCTGGTGGGCCACTGTGAGAAGCAGCAAGCTGAACTAGTTGGACCTTTGGCCTGATCCAGTATGCTCTCTGGAGCCTAGCATGGCAGTTAGCATATTGGGGCAACACAGTGAGTGGACAGGCTTGGGTTCAAATCCCTGATGGTGTGTAAAGCTCACTGGTTACTCTCAGCCGCGCACCGTCTCTCAGGTAGCCCATTAATGTTCAATGGGTTCTTCAAGCAGCAGCTCAGTGCAGGAGGCATCCCAAGCCTCAGCTTGCATAAGAACATAGGAAGAGCCCTGCTGGATCAGGCCCATCTAGTCCAGCTTCCTGTATCTTCCAGTGACCCACCAGATGCCTCAGGTAGCACCCCACATCACAAGAGACCTGCATCTTGGTGCCCTCCCTTGTCAGCTGAACATAAGAAGAGCCTTGCTAGATCAGGCCAGAGGCCCATCTAGTTCAGCTTCTGTATCTCACAGTGGGCTCTGTGAGGGGCTCTGCCCTTCTCTGTTTCCTGAGACAAAATAACCCAAACCTTGCTACTGGACAGAGGTTAACAGTATCAGGCTAGAAACCTTGCAACAATTGTGACCAGAGGGTGAGAAAACATTTGTACTGTTACATTCTGTAGCATTTGGTTCCGGGCTCAACGTTTCCTACCCGGACCCTAGAATGGCGAGCACCAAGTGTGGGCAAAACAAGAACACGCCTCGCTTCGAAGAGCCGCCTGAAGTCACTTCCGCCCCCTTCTGGGTCCTTCCTTTTTTCCTTCCCCAATGGAACCGGTCAGTTTCTCCCCAAGCACTGCGTTGCGTGAAGGCTGAATCTGGTGGCTTGTGGAGGTAATGATGAGGCTTGAGAAGGAGGGCTTGGACTTGGGGCCACTGAGTGGAGGGATGCAGTGGGAAGGGTAGGAATGAATGAGGGTGGTTTGGGAGATATGGAAAAGGATCAGAGGGGTGAAGAAAGGAGGAATTGGGGTCCAGGTGGGGATGGGGGTGGTCTGGTAGGGAGGAGGGTTTTGTAGAGGTCAGAGGGGGCCAGTGAGGGTAAAGGCTGTAATCTTAGCCACACTTACCTGGGCGTAATTCCTATTGACTCTAATGGGACTTACTTCTGAGAAGACAAGCATAGGATTGGGCTGTAAGAGGGTTGACCAGCAGAAGCAGATAAAAACACCTGGGGTAGGAGTTTGGGAAAGGTCTCCTTAGCCAAAAAAAAAAAATAGGTTAGGAAGGTTAAACAGACAAGGGGGCTGCAGAGATGGAGAAAGAAAGCCGAGGCGTTGGTGGAGGAAAGGGGAACAAAAATTGAGTGTCCGGAGAGTTAGAAAGGGCAAAAGAAAATGTTTCCTTACCCAGCATGAAATTAGTCTGTGGAACTCCTTGCCACAGGATGTGGGTGATGATGACATCTGGCCTAGATGTCTTTAAAAGGGGGGTTGGACAGATTTCTGGAGGAAAAGTTCATCATGGATTATAAGCCATGATGGGTACATGCAACCTCCTGGTTTTAGAAGTAGGCTACCTCAGAATGCCAGGAGCAAGGGAGTGGCAACAGGATGCAGGTCTCTTGTTGTCTTGTGTGCTCCCGGAGGCATCTGGTGTACCATTGTGTGATACAGGAAGCTGGGCTAGATGGGCCTTTGGCCTGATCCAGCAGGACTCTTATATTCTTATGAGCAAAGCAGTGAGGGGATACTGAAGTCCTGAGAGCCTGTGGATGGTTAGAGTGTGTGGCTAGCAGAAAGGGGCATCACACATCTGTCAAACTGGAATCAGAGCAGATCCCATATCTTTCCCCCAGCCTGCATGCCTGTCTGTCCCAATGGCATGGGGGTACCAGCGTCGTCTGTGGCGCTATGTAGATTCTGGTCGTCGTCGCAAGCTCCGCAGGCTCCTGCAACATCACAGAGAAGCACTGAACCTGGGGGAGGCTGTGGGGCACAAGACCCGTACCCCCCTGCACCGATCCTGTGCCCGACTGGACCACAAGACTGCCACCCTCTTGCTGATGTATGGTGCAGATCCCTGCATCCCCGACCAACGTGGGGACACAGCCCTGCATGTGGCGGCCCGGCAAGTTGCACGCAAGGGAGGCACTGGTGAGACCTGTGAATATCTCTTTATTGGTCAGTTTCCAGCACAAGAAGGGCAGTGGGATAATTGATGGAGCAGACAGTGGAGAAGGAACGGGAATTTTCATAGCCTCCTCATCTCCTCCCCATCATTCATCACCAGCTCTTCATAAGAGCTGAGATACTTTCTCAGTTCTCATTCCCCAGGGTGAACAGAGATTTGGCAGAGTTTTTAGCTATTCACTGCCATGCCTGAGACAAAAGGCACAGGAAATGGGAGAGGACAGTTGAAGGAGAGCTCTGTCAAAGCCTTACACTGAAAAAGAAGGAGTTGAAGACTCTCTTACCAGATTCTCTGCTTATAATGGAATTTGACAGCATAGTTGAAGGTTCTGTCCTGCTCAGCTGCAGACATGGAATGTATTAAATACGAGTTGCAGACTGTAGGGTTAAGGAGCTTGTTCTCATAATTAAGCTTCTGAAAAGCCTGCCTGAAAATGAAGGCCCAGTTCCTGCTATTCAACAACAGTGAAGCTGCCCTAGTCAGTATGGGCTTGTTTAGAAGATCAGGGGTGTCAAGGCCATCGGACTCTCCCAGCATCACTATCGGCTACTGAGCTGTGCTGTGGTGTCACTGCTGAAAGGGTGGGCTGCATGATAATTGGGCTTTCCCATATCTTGAAAATATGATCAACACTTGTGTCTTTTATTTTCTGTCATTTGCAGCTGAGTTCCTAAGTGAGAAAAAAGTGCTTATTTCTGGTCATGATCTGTTTAATGACATCACTTCCTGCTTAATGACATCACTTCTGTCCTTCAGCAGGCATCATGAATGCTATCGGCCTGCTGTATGAAATGAGTTTGACACCCCTGGTTTAGATCTACCTTCCTGTGCTAATTGTTTACATTGCTGACACTGTTCGTGCACTGTGGCACTAGTTAATGTATAATGTTTATCTCTTGTATTCTTGAGTTTCTGTTATAGTGTTTTAATGTAATCTGTATCACTAGAATGTAATTTAAATGTTAGATAATTTTACAGGTGCAGCCTATTTATCCATGGATTTTTTATCTTCGGATTTGTCTCAGCGAATGGGGTGGGGGAACCGAAAGTCACACACACCTTTGCTGGCATCTCCCTCCATTTCCAGGCAGCCCAAAACACTGCAAAAAGGCTCTGCCTCGCCCAGGCAGGGAAATAGCCCTGGAGCCCTGGAAGAGGTTCCCCTTGCAAAGGAACAGTAACACTCCTGGAGCCCCTGAGCCGGGGAAGGGGGGGGGGCAAAAATCTCTGTAGCCAGAACATGTGCAGCAAGGTGGAGCTCTCTCTCTCACTCACTCACTCACTCACTCACTCTCACTCATACAGGGGCAGGTGTGGTAGCAGCAGAGAGGATTGCTTTAAAAAAAACCAGGGAGTGTTTGCCAAATTCCCTGTACTTGTCTTACACTCCCAGGGTTTTGGGTGCTCAGAGTTATTGGTTCTTGAACCCAGAGCCCTCAGGGTCCCCTGTTCGGTAGTACTGCCACCACCCTGTGTGTGCCAGTGTCTCAGTTCAGGGACACTGAGACCCTCTAGGCTTAACTATATCCCTTATAGGCACTGAGCACTTTCTTTACTTAAAGTCTCAGATCTCAAGTTACTAGTCCACAATGAGGATTTGGTAGCTTGCTGAATGGCTAGGCAGGATTCTGAACCTTTGTCCCCAACAGACAATGAACCAACATGGTAAAAGGAATTTTACTTTATTAAGCACACAGGGTTACAAAAAGTTACAAAAGGCAGCAAATACTTGAGGCATGAAACTTCTAGGAAATATCTCAGCATTAAAATAATAAAGCTAACTGGCTATCTCTATTATTCTCTAACTCTCACCTGGGTCAGCTTCTGTTGTAGACTTTCAGCCCCAATTACCTATGCGGCCACATGGTCCTGGCGGGGCAGGTTGTGCACCCACCACCTTTTCCACTGAGAGACCAAGACCATAGACAAAGGAAAAGGAGCAAGACACCCCCCTGGGCTCTGTTCTTATACTTCTCATGCCAACAGGATGGGGTGACTCTGTACTTATTTCAAACTGCCCAATTAGAACTCCTGGGGTCAGAATCTTCTCGAAGTGGGGCTGGATGCTAGTCTTCCTAGTTCTCCCCCTCCCCACTGGAGACTCATGGCGCCTCTCTGTCTGCTGAGGTGCTACATCATCACCTTCCATGTGGTTGTAAATTCCTTGCAGCTAGGACTGCAAGCCCCTTCTGTGTTACTGGGTTACTTTGGTTCAGGCTTTGCAATGCTACTAGGCCTAAACTGTACATATTCATGACATTCCCCCCCCCATTGAGATGGTGCAGGCAATCACTGACACAAGCAACCCCCCCCCCCCCATGGTGCAAGCTATCAAGGACACAAGCAAGCCTTCCCACCAAGCAAAGCATGAGATTTAGCCTACAATCCTCTCCACACTTTCCTGGGAGTAAGCCCCATTGACTACAATGGGGCTTACTTCTGAGTAGAAACGCATAGTGCTGGACTCTTAAAAGATCAGCATCTCATGTGAAAGAAGCTGGGCAGCTGGCAACGGGAAGGGCTGAGTATGGAGCGGAGGGGATTGATAACAGCTGCTGTAGTTTCCTTCCATCTGGAAGTGTCAGGCTGCAGTGTATTTGCGTAACTCTATGGAATTTAGCACAATGCATTTTTTGTTAATTGCGCTGAGTCACAGAACGGAACCAACGCGGATAAATAGGCTCCATCTGTCTTTTTAAAATTTTAAACCCAGGCTTTTCACTACCTTCCAGCAACTTTGAATTGTCAGCCATCTTCAGTTCAATTCAGTTCAGTTCAGTTCAAATCTGTTGTTAGATGGCAAGATATTAAAAAAGAGTCTGAAAGGAAGAATTGAAGTACTTACAGCAACTATTAGAGAATGATGAGGACACTGGCTGTTTCAGTTATCCTAGCAGCACTGTTAACCTCATTCTTTTCCCCCTTTCAGTATACGAAGATCTATTTGTTCCCTTGCGAAAGCACAGCCCCTCAGCAATGAGCATCAGAAACAGAGATGGAAAGTTGCCAGGAGACCTCCTGGGACAAGCGGAAGACAAATGGGTATTGCTGGGCTTGGTGGGGAAGGATTGTGCCTCATTAGGCTGGGTTTTGAGGTTCTCTTTTCAAAACTTTGATCCTGATACCTACTGATTCTCCACAGGGACCTCAGGAGGCATTTGAGGAGAATGCGACAGAATGTGACCCCGACAGAGAGTGGCACCGTAAACTGCTTGGTGAATGGGAGGACGAGAACTGGGAGACCTCCTGGCAGTATGAAGGTGATGTCTGGCCTATACTGGATTGGGTATTCTTGTGAGAGTCCTCCCTGTAGAGATATGAGTTCTGGGTGATAGGTGTTCTGCCCTGACTTCTTGGGTTTCCACGCATTTTTCATCGACAAACTCAGTAGGTATCCCTAGGCAAGCTTAGAGGCACAAATATTTTGGTGGGGTTTAACAGCTAACCATCAGTTCTAGCAGCCAATGGGGTGAAACTTTCCCATTTCCTTTCCAAAGTGATGGGGTTAGTGTGTTTCTCTTGTATTTGCTGCACTGCATGGGGGTTTATGGAAGAGAAGGAGAATGCCAGATGCAAGGGAGGTCACCAGGATGCAGGTCTCTTGTTGTCTTGTGTGCACCCGGGAACATTTGGTGGGCCTCTATGAGATACAGGAAGTTGGACTAATGGGCCTGTGACCTGCTCCAGTGGGGCTGTTCTTATGAGTATATATGCATTGTTTGAAAGGGAGGGGTTTCTACAAACTGATCACTGCGTCCCAGCACAAACTGCAGCCTAATGCCATTTTGAAAAAGGCTTTCTGCCTTCCTATGTTGCTGGTTACTTTAAAACATCACTTCCTTTCTGTGGCAGAGATACCGGGGGGGGGGGGTGTCTTCCCTGCTGTCCATACTTGCATCTTGCTGCCACCTCCATTTATCTAGCATCCTAGTTACACTCACACACCCCAGCAAAGACACCAAATTGCAATTGGGTTGAACTTGTGCTACTTTATTAAACACAGTGACCAAGTTTTAACGCATGAAGCCTTTGGAATATACCTTCCCTCCCTTGACAGTCTGGGGGAGGCAAAAAAACTGCAGCCTAGTGCCATTTTGAAAGAGGCTTTTTGCCTTCCTGTGTTGCTGGTGACTTTTAAAACATGCCTTCCTTCTGTGGTAGAAGTCCATGTGAATGGAAAGAGCTTCAGTGGTCCTTCCCTATTGTCCATATGAATGACATTTTTCAATGATACTGGCCACTTCCTTCTACAATGGGAAGCTATTTTTTCCTGTTCTCAAACAAGGGGAACAGTCAGACTCTGAACAAAACTCACCTGCAGAGTCATCTCAGGAAAATGCTTATCCATTGGATCCTGCACAACCACAACAGCAAGAAAAAGAAGATTCAGATAAGAATGATGTCTTATCAGAAGCTAGTGTCATATGATAGCGAAGAGACCAGGAAGTCCTTGATTCACATCTTTATTATCTCAGCTTTGAACTCAAAAGCCAGCCATTATTTTTCTCAGCCTCCTTTTGCAATATGGGGATAATGTGGAGTCTTTGCAACATGGCATAATAATAAGTATGATGATTATTAGAATTATTAGTATTTATATAGGTAAATATTGTTCAGAGTATAACTGATCATCTTATTTTAGCTGAAAAGAATTTTACCCCAAGTAACCCTCAAACCTCTTTGCTGTCTGAAGAATGTGGTTTGGCTCAGTAACTTGAGTTGCAAGAACATAAAAGCCTGGCTAGATCAGGCCAAAAGCTCATCTAGTCCAGACTCCTCTATCTCACATTGGCCCACCAAATGCCTCAGGGAGCAGATAATTCAACAAGAGACCTGTATCCAGGTGCCCTCCCTTGCATCTGGTATTCTGAAGTAGCCTTTTTCAAAAATCAGGAGGCTGTGCATACCAGTCACATACCATCCTGTGGCAAGGAGTTCCACAGACCAATTACATGCACATATCCATCACAGCTCGTAACCTGTGATGGACTTTTCCTCCAGAAATTTGTCCAATGCCCTTTGAAAGGCATCCAGGCCAGATGCCATCACCACATCCTACACAAGAACTAGGCACAGACGAATGGCATAGACTAATTACACTCTGGATAAAGAAATATTTTCTTTTGTCTGTCCTAACCCTCCCAACACTCAATTTTAGTGGATGTTCCCTGGTTCTGGTGTTGTGTGAGAGGGAAAAGCACACCTCCCTATCCACTTTATCCATCCCCTGCATAATTTTTTTCTGCAGCTGTTTTTTCTTGCAAGCATCTTTTCTCTGCCCATGGTACAAGTGCCCTGGAGGGAAAAGGGCCCAGTGGTATCAGGATTGGAATGAGAAATGGTCAAATATAGCACACCATATCATTTTAAATATTCCTTTCTCTTTTTCCCCTTTCTAGAGGATTTCTATACCAGCAGTTCAAGTACAGAGACCTATGAAGACTGGGCTGATCGCATAGCCCGGGAATACAAGCAAAAACATAGACGACGAGAGGAGATTCACCAGCAGGGACCTAAAACTGAACCACCAAAGCCTTCCCTTAAGCTAAGGCATGCACTGGAAGAGGAACATTTCCAGTATGAGAAGCGTGCCCAAGCCAAAGAGGAAGAGTTGAAGGAAGCCAAGAGACAGCGCTACGAGGAAGGCTGCAGTCGGGTCTTCTCTGCCAGCAGTTCGTGTCCCCTGCATTATGCGGACATCCCCTGGCCATGCTCAAAAGGGACCCCTGAGGAGATGGCTGCAGTGGCACTCCATGGCACAGACCCCTCCGACAGAGTGGCTTACCGACGCTTTGTCCGGCGCCAGCAGGCTCTCTGGCACCCAGACAAATTTGTGCAACGCTGTGGTACCCGCTTAGCCGAACAGGATCGGCGCCGGATCTTGGACACTGTCACGGCATTATCCCAAAGTTTCAACAGGCTAGCTGAAGCTGCCAAGTGATGCTTTGCTCTCTCTCCCCCTGTGGGTGTGAATAAAGAATTGTCTCTTCAAGAATGTGAGGCTGATTTCCTCCCTTAAAAATTATTTGTGTAGGTTTGGAAGAGAGAGAGGCGTGAGGGTTTACACAGGGCCTTAGGCTAAGAAAGGGCTGCCTCTCACAGTGTGGTAGTAAAAAGCAGCATAAGCAAATCACGCTTCCTCTCATGCTCTGAAAGATCTGAAGAGATTCTGTGAGGCCCATAGGGTCACATCATGCAAAGCAGTCCTTCAAAAATGCCATGCTCCTTCTCTCCCTTTCCCAGCAGAGAATGCTTTTAGATTCTATGTGCTTGTACTATGCAAGGCTCTTAATCTACTGATAGTGAAATGGAATGTGCTGATAAAGGTAGGGCCTTGGTATCAGCGGGGGAGCCATTCTCGGACCTCTGTGTTGAGCTAGATCCGCAAATAGAAAATCCACAGATAAGTAGGTTCAACCTGTCTATCAGAAAGGGAGTGAATGAGTGTGTGAGATTCTTGGAGCTTGTGACTAGTGGTGACTCTAGGGTTGATGTCACCCATTGCGGTAACTCATGGTGTCACCCCTATGACCATCTCATACCAGACCGTACAGAAGACCAGGTCTACTCGGGGGGGGGGGGTTGACCTGGGCTCCACATTGGTTGGCCTGGTTGGCCTGGGCTCTGGAGTGTCTCCTTTGCCATGGCTAACAACATTTGCTGACAACAGCAAAACCTGCCCTAGATAGTGTGTGTTTCTTTAGCTCGACCATCCAGTGCTAATTCTTTTAATTACTAACACTGTTCATGCTTTGTAACAATGATTAATATAGAACACTTTTATTTTGTATATCTTACATTACTGTTGTAGTATTTTAATTTGTATTATTTGAATGTAATTTCAATGTTCCATTAATTTACCTTTCCAATGTTATTCCCAGGCAGCTTTAAATGGTCACCCTTCTTGAGTTCAGTTCTTTTCAGTTCTGTTTTGATGTAGGAAGGCTGGGTATTTAAAAATAGTAGAAAAGAACTGCAATACACAAAGAAACCATTAGATGGCACTGAGGAATCTGCTATCTGCTTCAGTTAGTCCAGCACCACCATCAACCTCATTTTTCTTCCCATCTCAGAGTATGAAGACCCGATCCTTCTCTTGCAAAAAGACTATGAGCATCAGAAACAGAGATGAAAAGTTGTTGAGGGCAGTGGGCACCCATAGTTGGCATCCTTCAGTCTCGGAAGACTATGGTGTCACGCTCTGAATGGTGGTTCTGGAACAGAGTGTCCTCTCCAGTGCGCGAAGCCTGGGTAAAGTAGGTATGGAGGATAGGCTGTTACCCATGCAGCAAATCCCCCCTCTCCACGTCGCTGAAATTGTCCAATGGAAAGGCAGAGGCCAATACGGTTTGTTCCAGCGGTGTCGCAGGAGTTGCCAGAACATGACTGTGTTCAGCCATGAACTGCCTCAGAGACTCCGGCTCCGGATTTTGCCTGGAGGTTGACTCCTGAAGCCTTTTCCGTAACTGGATGTAGCCACAAGGCAGTGGAGGTTTGGGATCAGAGTTTTCCTTCTCTCAGATGAGCTGCCTTCCCAGGCTCACGAGTCCCCAACTACCCGGTGGCTGTTTAGTCGCCTCTTACGACAAGTACAGCCAAACTGAGGGCCTATTCTTATCCCCAGCCCCCAGGGGAAAGTGGGCACCCATAAATTTTTGGTATCTTCCCCATTACAACATTACTTTCAATAATACTCATACATTTGGTTCCCTGAAATGCTTGCAACAAGCTATTTATTCCCACTGGTAATCACAGTCTAATCCACTTTTTGTTACATAAGGCAGTTGTGTTTTCCTTTTCTGGTTTTTGGGCTATAACGTTTGATAGACTAGAGATGAAATATCGATTCTATACAACACACTTTGTTTCATTGCATTTTACATGAAATCACACATCAAATGATATATAACATGATGGTATAATTCAAAAATACTAAGATTTAAGGCAGCTTCTGTCACCCCCAGCAGCTTGGCACTTGGGGCCCATGTGCCCTCAGCCCCCCATTTCGTCAGGGGACCTCCTGGATCAAGCATAACTGAAATGGGTATCACTGGACTTGGAGGGGAATGAGTGTGCCTCATTAGGTTTGAGGTGCTCTTTTCAAAGCTTGGATCTTGATACCCACTGATTCTCCACTGGGACTTCAGACAGTGTTTGAGGAGAATGAGACAGAATGTAATGCTGATAGGAAGTGCAACGACACTGCTTGGTGAATGGGAGGATAAGAACGGTAAGTCCTGCTGGCAGTAGGAAGGTGAAGTCTGTAGTTAACCTCCACGAAATAGGCAATAATTCAAAAGATCATGAGTATCAACAAATATCAATATTTGATGTATTCAGTATTTGGTTTCAATAGTGTGAGTTTGTGGTCAACATTGGATTTAGTTAGATTTTGAACCAAACCTTTCCAGCAAGAACCACACACTGCTGTAAAATATGAAGAATTTATTGAGAATAAGACAAAGACAACATTCAGACTCTTGTCATACTGAATGGGGATGTATACATAAGCAGAAAACAGCAAAGCTAAGCTCCTAACTGCTTACTGGTTAATCTCACATTAAAGCATAACTTCTAAGTGCGTGTAGAAAGCAGAGACAACCATCTTGCAGCCTAGCTGGCTTGTCTGATTATGGTAAGGTGATGGAGGGCAACTCACCACACCCTGGGAAGGGTCTTCTATACTTAGGATGCTATCTTCTAATCTAGAAACTTCTAACCAATCAGGAGGCTCTAGACCAAGGGTCTCCAAACCCCAGCCAGGGGGCCAGATGCGGCCCGCAGCAAGTCTCTTTCCGGCCCACGGCCAACCTCTTGTCCCCTGAAAGCCTCTGGCCCACTCAACTGAACATGACCAGAACCGTGCTCTGATTGTGTCTGGAGGGTGTTCTGAGGGCCAGAGAGGTTGAATGAATGAGCCCATTCATTCATTTATTCACTCATCTAAGTCCTAACTCTAATTTATTTAAATTTTATATTTAAATTGTTTTTCCAGCGCTCAGCACCACACCAGATATTTGATGCGGCCCTCTGGCCAAAAAGTTTGGAGACCCCTGCTCTAGACCCTCAAGAAGGATGATGCAACCTGCATTGGGTGCTGCAGCAGGTACCAACAAAGATGGCTCAGCCAATCAGGAATCACAGGCCATGGAACATTTGAAAGAATGATACCAGTCCTAACCAGGAGCAATTGCTGCTTCCCATCCTGAAATGCAAAATTGGCAACCTTCAGTCTCGAAAGACTATGGTATCGCGCTCTGAAAGGTGGTTCTGGAACAGCGTCTAGTGTGGCTGAAAAGGCCAATACGGGAGTGACAATCCCTTCCACACTGGGAGCAAGTGCAGTCTGTCCCTGGTCTGTCTCCCTGGCTATGGGCCTTCCTTCTTTGCCTCTTAGCATCAGACTGTTGGCCAAGTGTATCTTCAAACTGGGAAAGGCCATGCTGCACAGCCTGCCTCCAAGCGGGCCGCTCAGAGGCCAGGGTTTCCCACCTGTTGAGGTCCACTCCTAAGGCCTTCAGATCCCTCTTGCAGATGTCCTTGTATCGCAGCTGTGGTCTACCTGTAGGGCACTTTCCTTGCACGAGTTCTCCATAGAGGAGATCCTTTGGGATCCGGCCATCATCCACTCTCACGACATGACCGAGCCAACGCAGGCGTCTCCTGAAATGCACAACTAAGGCAAATTTGCAATTAATGACCCAGCTGCTTGGCCTTGAGAATTGAAAGGACAACACTGATAGCTCAGGTGTCTCTGTGAGAATCTTTTCCAATTGGCAGGTTATTCTTGCAGCACCCAGAGGCACAGCTTGGCTCTCACACAAAATGGATTCCCACGAGCTGTAGACACTCATAAAGCAGGATTTAACAAAATAATTGCACATAAAACATATATAACACAAGGTAAAATATTCATATTAACTGTGTTAACCTTGCCCCACAGGAAAACTTTAAAGGAGCCCATCTGTCTTGATCCAACGATATATCACACATCAGTGTATTAGCAGTTAACGCAATCATATGCATTGTATCTCTAGAAATCAGTATTCCTGATTTCTAGATTTCAATGTGTAATGACATCTAGGCACTGCCAAGCATTAAATACACTCTGTAC
The DNA here is from genome assembly GCF_035046505.1 of Tiliqua scincoides. NCBI lineage: Eukaryota > Metazoa > Chordata > Lepidosauria > Squamata > Scincidae > Tiliqua > Tiliqua scincoides. The sequence goes on from NC_089822.1 coordinate 257,013,655, forward strand.
AATACTATCTCCTAATGGCATCAATTCGGATTTTGTCCAAGTCATTCAGTATCTAGATAAATGTCCCAAAACATTTATCACCTCCATCTGGAATAGAAATCTGAGGCTCAGCAATAAATAGCAAAATAACATCTACATATAAAATAATTTTGATTTCCTGGGAATTATATGTAAAATCATGTATATTATTTTTTGTCTAATAGCACAGGCCAAAGGTTCCAGACAAATATGAAAGACAACTTCCTTCTCCAGTTCCCTTCTTCAAAGGAAATGATAAAGAAATTAAACCATTAGTCACAATCCTAGATCTTGGGCTAGAACAGTTTCCCAAACTGTTGGTCACCATCCACCAGTGGGTTGTGACCCAATGCTTGGTGGGTCATGCAACTGACAAGCTGATAGCTGATAAGGAAAATATATTGAGCACCACAGAAAGTGAAACTGAGCCACAGGTGTGCTTTTACTCAAGCTTTAGAAGCTTCTTATTCAATAATAGTTACTAACTGTCAAGGAAGTGGGAGTTGTGGTTTTGGGAGGGTCAAAATGTGGAAGAGATGTAAGTGTGTTCTGAAGCATGAACACCCTGTGAAATTGCAAGAATAAGAATTGAGAGGGTGTAGCCAAAAGGGAGAAGCAGGTGTTTGTGGTTAGTAGTTAGTCTTTTTCTGGATAACAAAAAAACAGACTGCAGTAGCAATCAATCAATCAATGAGGGTAATTGTGCTTCAGTGGGGGGGGGGCGTTGCTATAAATTGGGTTAAAAATTTTTGGTTGGGAGAGTTCCAGGACGGAGCTTTTCCAGAGGCATCTTGCTGCCTGAATGGGGTTTCTGTGCTGTCTGACAGTGGAAGGATTATGCGTGGAGGGTCTAGTTTCAGTACTGCAAATCAGACAGATGGTTATTATGCTTTGCTGCCTCAAGTATGTATGCCTTGGAAGTCCGGGTGGACTCAGGAAGGGAGTTAGGAAATTGGTGGCACTGCTTCTAGTAGTGCTCCCCTCCTGGCCTCGACTGCCCCCCCCAACCTGGTCACAGCCTTGTTCCATCACCTCCCTGCCCCATTCCATCCCTTTTTGACTTGCTGGGACCCCTTGACAAGCCACTAACTGCTTGTGGCAGTGACCCTGTTATCCATATCTAAAATAACCTGCAAACTCTGAAAAGAGACACCTCTATGTTATCAGTATGGCCACACTTTTAGCTCAATTAGATACATCTGGGAGTGTCTCTGACCCAATCATTACATAAACAGCCATTATCAATCACCATTAAATGAGTTTCCTGTAGAAAAGATATGTGTTAACAACAAGACACTCCAATTTTAAGAACTTCTTGATGTTTGCTAGGCTCTGTAAGGCCCTTAACATTCCAAGATAGCACATCAAACATAACCATATAATTAGTAAATAAAATACAAAGAAGTAGTGCCTCCTTCTTATATCAAACCATTACAAGAAATCTTAAAGAGAAATTTTACTCACACTACCGTTATAACTAGAGATTAAAATAATAAGATAACATAATATAATAATAAGATAAAAGACAATAATATAGAATAAAATAATAGTAATAAAAAACACATCTCATATAGTGAAAAGGTACCCCCCCCCCCCAAAAAAAAAAAAAAGAACACAAACTCTAGCCTTCCAGGTAAGGGAGCAGAAATAGTTGCATTGTGGGTGGCACAATATTATCAAAATAGGTTTTTAATAATGAAGCTCATCAAAAGATTGGTAAAAACGCCCCATCAACTATTTTCCTTACACTTATCCTCCTTCAGTACAATTGACTAATTCATTGCCTTATTTATATTCTTCAGTAAATTGGCAATAAGCCCAGAACAGCCCAAAAAAATTCAGTCAAAACAAGCGAAAAGGGACAGTGATAGCAGG